>NC_081546.1:7743757-7756032 GCF_901000735.1 Corylus avellana | reverse complement strand
AGGTTTATGACGATTATAAGTAATTCTAGAAATTTTTTTTTGTGTTATTTTAAAAATGTTGTGGCTTTTAAAATTGCAATTTGATCAAAATTCAATAGTAATCAATCATATGGCACAATAGTAACTTTTAGCATTACTCTTACGATTATAGAAGTCATATTCTATATATAGTTTCATTGGAGAGTAGCATCGGGTAAATTAAGTTTTCTTATCCACTCCGCATCACGCGTGGAGGGTGGCATATTGGCTTGGCACTAATTTTAGAAGTTAATTTTTGGAGAAATTTCACTTTGGACCCCTTCAACCGATTTTACAAGCCCTATGAACTTTCAAATATCTCACTTTGGGCCCTTGAACTTTCAATTTCTATCACTTTGGACCCCTCTGCTAGTTTTTAACGTTAAATTCAAACGGTTTGATTTTTTATGCCCATTATACTCTCACCCAGTCCACTTGAAATTTCGAAAACACCCAAAAACTACAGTATCAACCCTAGCCCAAAACGACAACATTTTGGGCATCTATATATGTATATATATCGAGGTGGCTCAAGCCACCCCCACTGGACCACCTCCAAAAGGTCAAAAAAAGAAAAAAATAAATAAAACCCATTCACGAAATGGGTTTTGGGCTTTTGGAGGTGGCAGGACCACTCCCAAGGGCCTGGGATGGTTTTGGCCACCCCTATACTGGTTGTAGAGGGTGGCCGAAACCACCCCCAGGCCCTTTGGGGTGGTCCGGCCACCCCCAAAAGGCCAAAAAAAGAAAAATAAAATACAATAAAACCCATTCACATAATGGGTTTTGGGCTTTTGAGGGTAGCCGGACCACCCCCAAGTGCCTGGGGTGGTTTGAGCCACCCCCATGCCAGCCGTAGGGGGTGGCCAAAACCACCCTCAGGTCTTTGGGGCTAGTCTGGCCACCCCTAAGGCTTAATTTAATATCCCATAACAAGTCGTGAGGGGGTGGTCGAAACTGTAAGCTCTGGGTGGTCTCACACCCCCCAAAGGCTCCAAAAAAAACATTTGACGCGGGAAATGGGTTAGTGATTTCTCACCCCATACCAGCCATAGTGGAGGTGACCTAAAACCACCCCTAGGGCCACCTCTAAAGCCCAAGTTCCATTATGTGGAATGGGTTTTATTTATTTTTATTTTTTTTTAATTTTTTTGTTTTTTTAGGGGTGGGCCGTGTGACCACCCCTGGGCTACGAGTAAAGGTTTGACCACCCCATCAGCTACGGGTGGTCGGAGCCAATTCTCAAAGGATGCTTTTATTTTATTTTATTTCTATTATTATTTTAACATTTTGCATTATCTTTTTAAAAAAAAAAGAGATAATTTTCATGCCTAAAACGGTGTCGTTTTGGGCTCGGGTGGGTGTTGTAGTTTTGGGGCCTAAAACGGTGTAGTTTCCAGGTGAGGGTATAATGGGCATAAAAAGTCAAACTGTTTGAGTTTAACGTTGAAAAGGGTATAATGGGCATAAAAAGTCAAACTGTTTGAGTTTAACGTTGAAAACTAACATAGAGATCCTAAGTTAGAGTAATTCAAAGTTTAGGGGTCCAAAGTGAAAGATTTAAAAGTTGAGGGGGGTTTGTAAAATCGGTTAAAAATTTAGGGGGCCAAACTAAAGTTTCTCCTTAATCTTTTGTTCCTCGTGTCACTTTAAAAATGATCTGACTTTTAAAATCATAAGTTGATTATGAAAAATGCTAGGTTTTTTTTTTTTTTTTTGGTATTTTTTTTGTGTACTTTTGGTTCTAGGTGGATATTATTTTATAAAAATATGCTATAGTGTAATAAAAAGACCATTTTTAGACCATAAAAGTCCCAGGTGTCAAGAGGCCACAGGATTCTTGGTGGCTGCAACTACGGATGGGACCTATGGCCTGCCACCTAGGACTTTTATAGATAAAAAATGATATTTTTATTGCACTATAACATTTTTCTATTTTATAAAAAAACTAAGCTAAAGAAATAAGAGGCTTAAGAGCAACTATCATTCCCTGTTGATTATTGGCTTTGGACAGTTGGACCTTCTCAGTTGCAAAGGAACTTGCTGCTCACTTTTTCATTCCTGCTTCATTTTTTCTTCTTCTTGTAGTTCGCCTCTCTAGTAAAAACTGTAAAATAACTTTTTGTTTTGTTGGCTTCTACATGTTCCAAAAAAAAAAACATTTCACTTCTTTCTATAGATGAAAGAAAAAAGAAAAAAGTTTACTTATTCTCCTTAAACTACTATTTAATTGACAATATCTCATCCGAATTTTTCATTGGAACAGTATCTCTTACAAACTTTTGACCCTCCACACGGTATCTCTTTTGTTTTCTCTCCCATTTTATTCAATGTACTAGCAGCTTCTTTCCTACTTGTAAGGTGGCAAATCAATGAGAGAAAGGGGGGAATTCTTCTTGTTTTTTCTTTTCCTTGCTGATAGTGCCTTTGTCTTAGAGACCAAATTTGAAAGCAAAAGAAATCTGGATGCCCCAACGGGAGGTTTAATTTTTGTCATCATGTACCACGCTACCTCATAATTGAACAACCTTGCAAACACCCATTCCAATTCCAACTAACACTTATTTTATTTGATCCCTATTTATTTTTTATTGCTAAAACTTCTGTCAACTCCTACAAAGAAACAACAAAAGAACAAACCTTTCAAGTTTCATCCATCATGCAAGACAAAAAAAAAAGCAAGAAAAATAAAGGCAAAAAACCATAATTAGAAAGATCCAATTCTATAAGATATATTCTTAATGTTTGCAAATGTCCCTAACTCATTATTGTCTCCCCTGTTCTGGCAGATTTTAAGCTGTAAAATTTGATCCGGTTGCCTTCTTCTTGACAACAATGGCCAAACAAGTGCTCCTAGTATTTCCTCTGTGCCAATTCCTTCACGGTGTTGGCAAGATGTTCCTCTTTCTGAACACTTAGAACCCAATTTGCATTAATGTAAACCTGCTCAATGCTCTGCTTCAAGTTTCTAGCCATCGAGGGCTTAGCACGGCTTGAGAAAAACTCCTCTATTTCCCTAGCCTTCTCAAATGAAGTAAACTGGGGGGAGGGATGAAAAAGAAAAAACCATAAGCATCAACAATGACTAACTAACTGCATGTGATTTAAAATTCAGGACAACAATTGTGATACAAAGGACAAAAATTGATAATTGTGGAACCAACAACAGAAGAAATAGGGAGGGAGATTGAGACAAACCGGCGAGACAATTGCACTGACAAAACGAGTTATTAGATGTCCGGAACCCCAGGTTTCGAAAATATGCTCCCAGTTATCCTGTATTTTTTTTTTTTATTATCATATATAATAGGAAAAAACCAAGGCATTAGATAACAAACTCTAATGTTGCCCATCCCTCAGTAGTTTCTTCAAACCAACTTTGTGGGAGATTGTAGATGTGATGAACACAAGAATAAACTAACAGGGCTCAGTGCCACAGAAAATCAAAACAAGTTTTCCTTCCCTTCATGTTATAAATAAAATATTTCAGCAAGCTCAAAAAAGAATCGTTATAGACTAGCATCATGGAATTCCTGAACAACAGTTGGGCACCTTCGTGGGTTTCCTTGTTAACTAAATCTGGCCCTAAAAAGAGATTGACTAATCAAGATTAATTAATGTACTTGTGCTTAACTAGCAATTCTGATATAGATGTGGCTTGAATTGGTATTTATAGAGATATATTCCAAAATCTAAACCTTCCTCCAAGATGTTCTAGTCAGTCACCTTAAGCATGTCCCTGGATTCACTTGCTACTCTCATAGACAACTTCATCTTCTCTAGAACTTAGTCATCTGATTTCGATCGATAATATGATATTTCACAAATACTCTTCTTGGGAGTCTTGGAAAATGTCTAAGGTCTACATGTTACCTTTTTTGTAAAACCCTCATTTCTCTACCAGATTAACATACAGTTCTATTATCTCTCTATTTTCCTTTTCATCAGCTACAAAATGCATGAGATGCACCGTGATGCCTGTATCTAAATAAGTGGTTGTCTTCCATAAATCTACATGCAAGATCTTTAGACAATTTCTCTTAATTGTTTGAGGATAGTTTTGACCAAGGTATCGTGCGAATATAGCGCATGTGCATGAATGTTTGCTTTTCACATTGCTAAATTTAGTATTACCTTCAGCCACGTCCAAGCTGTTTCAAGTCCTTCTGTACAAACAGCAAGTCCAATAACAGCATCTTGGCTACGAACCTAGATCAAATAGGAAATAAAGCCAGTGTCAGTGTTCTGAGCCCAATCAGACCATAATTTTATATAATTTCACAGTCATATAAAATTTAGATACCTCAGAAGATAATAAAAAGTTAAGAACTTCAAGAATTATCTGGGGATCAGGAGAAGATGCTAGTGAACCTACAACCACACAAAGATACATGATTCCAATATACCAGAGATACTCAGATGCTCTAAATCAATTTAAAATAATGATATGTTGTTACTTAGAACACGTGTTTTCTCCTGGCTCAAATCAGTCTCTCTGTAAACTCTTAGAAGAGATTCATAACCCACTCTGTTTGAGGAGGTGACTCTTTGCATTACAGCCATATAAGCTGCCTGCAACCACAGTTCATAATAAACTTCAGTAGGGATTGTAAATGGAGAAATGCTAGCAATCTAGCCATTCTTCTTTTACCAACCTTTCTTAAGTCAGGAGGGAGGAGTGGTGTATTTCTGTCATCTAAGAATGCAAGAAAACGCCTATTTGCTTCATTTAGTGTCATTTCATGTCCAAACACAGCAAGCGCAGTCAAAATCTCTCCTCTCAACATTGCATCTAGATGGTTCTCCCCTTGCTTAGGCTCCCAACCGAGCTTTCTGCAAAGAAATTCAGACAGAATAGAAATAAACAAATAGGAGAATGAAATCAGAAATGCCTAATATTGCTCAAAGGAAGGTTTTGAGTGCTCATTATTTAGGTCAGCGATACACAATGAGCTTCTGTTAGCTCGGAACGTCTGATATAACTCGTTGATGGTCCAAACCATTATGTCACAGACCCCTTCCACCCTAACGTTTCTGACATCCTAGAAGTTTCCTTAGTACAAAGATTACATTAGCAGCTTCAAAGGTTCTAAGGTTAATTCAATATAATAAATCATATGTACATAAAGTTCACATTATCTATACCAATTAATATTTGGACATTCTGAGACATTTATAGACATCTCCCTGATGCAATGATAAAGTACAACTATCTGCTATTTACTAGCTATTAGCAGCTCTATTCAAGAAAAAATTGACTTAATTCAGAATATATATATATAATTCATAGGAGCATCATAATCACCTTCTAATATTCTAATTGTCCATTATATAAGTGATTATAATCTTGTGCTCTGTAGTTGTATTTTGACTATTTTCATACCTTCCAATACCTTCAATTGCACAACAGTTAACATGCAATGGAACTTTCCAAATCAAGTCAAATATAATTGACATCAAAGAGATCACTTAATGGCAAAAGAAATGTAGATAGACTAAACCCAATGACTTTAAAACAAGGACCAGCCTAGGAGTTTCAATTAGTTATTTATAAGATTACTTACTCCGCAGAATATTGGAAAAGGCTAATAAAAAATTGTTTAACATAGTCCAGTAACTCAGGGGTCGCATCAGCTGTAATTGTTGCAACTTTATGACTCATCTGTGAATAGAGGAACCTGTATTAGGGCTAAGATCATAATTGAAATAAACATAGACAAGATGAGGATGTGAAAATTACACTAATCAAATTAGACAGCACAGTATATTCAGGTTCCTCCCTATAAGCACCCATCAAGGTAAGCAATGAGCTTAAAGACAGGTGGCGAGCCATACAAAGTGCAAATGAATCATCGAGAGTGCCTGTTAAAGGAAGACATTGTTAACTGCTCTTTTTCTGCCGTCAATGGGAAAATTCAAGTATGAGTACTAACATCAAAATTACCAAATCTGTCTGTTGCAGATAAGAATTTGTTCTCTATTGCATATCTAAGTCTGGCTGCCAAGTCCTCACTATATTTCACCCTATAGAAACCAGTCTGATCCACATTAAGTTTTATCCAAGCAGATGTGGCATCCGTTTTATCACCCAGGAATTCCTTGATATCAAGAGTTTCAGACTTTGTTTGCAGTAGAAAATTCTTGTGCATATCATATGAGCCACAACACAATGTTATTGGGATAATCCATTGTCCATCCCCATGGGAACCACTTGACAAAAATTGCGACTGCCATTATTATATTTATCTCATTAAGTTCTCAGAATATTATTAAGTGAAACACTACAAAATGAAACAGCTGACAATGCATCCGAGTTAAGATGTGTTAGTTCAAGATAATAGGTGAAAGAGATAAAACACAAGAAACCTGTTCGAACACCAATTTGTTTTCTTTGACTTTGACAGAGACAATTGGGTATCCTTTTTGCTTTGTCCACAAATTCATTAGTTTTTTCACAGGCTCACCAGATCCCTCCTCAAGGACAGCCCATAAATCTTCTGTCTTTGCATTCGAGCAAGCATATTTTTTGATATACGAAGCAAGTGACCTCTGATTGCATAAATGAATTAGAAAAAAAGAAAATAGCAAAAACAGCCAATTAAAAACCCAGGAAAAAAAAAAAAACAAATTTAGAAATGTTAGAAAAAATATAATTAATTGACTGACAGTTACATTAGAGATATTTCTCAAATGAGGAAGCCATATTGTGCTTCTTAATTTCTTTTCATAATGATCCGTAGAACAACTACTTATCACAATTACAATTAGATCTCAAAGTCCAGCTTTGCACAGACCTTATATTTCCTTACCAAGCCATCCAAAAGCAAAAAGGAGATACTTTCAAACTATCCTCCACAAAATTGATCGCTTGTTCGCAAGACACTAATGTCATCTTACCTTATGATATGATATTCATAGTGGTGATCTCGCATATTCAAATCCAAAACCATCATATTGAACTCAAATAAGCCTTATGATTAGTTGACAAAGATGAAACTTAAAAAGGAATAGACCTCAATAGCAAGCCAACAATAAAGCTGTCAGCTAATCTAGATGAGGCTATGCCACCAGATATAAAGTAGAAATACTTTCTACTTATTTCTTATCTAGATGAGTATCACCATTTTTTTCTATATTAGTAGAATTGATTACTTCATCAAATAACTAATTACTAGCATCCATCGCATTAATTGTTATCTCCTAAACCTCTTTCATGAACTAATTTTTCTATAATTTGACATCACCATCCAACTTAATTTTTGAAGGTTTTATATGACATATAAGTTTCGTGTGAATTTTGTTAATCAACTTCAGACAACACCAACAGCTTCCATGACAGTAGCAACTACTTCCAGTTCAAATTCAGCAACGACAGTTTCAAGTTCCTCTGCCAAAGATCAAGCTTATTCAAATGAAGGATCTCAGTCAAAGAACAAAAATACTTGAAGAGTAGGACAATAGTCTCAGTTGTAGCCTTGTAATATTGTTAATCGATATTCCTTTTCAAATTTAAAATTTGAGACTAAAACTCCATGATATGTGGAGAATGTTTTGTAAACAGTTCTTCACATATACAGTAATACTCAGCATGGTTTGGTTGATCAATACCAAACCATTCTTTTCACAAAGGTTGGATTTCTTACAAATTTGATGCAGGGAAAAAAGAAAACAAAAAAAAAAAACCCCCACACGCACAAAGTTTTCTGCAATCATAGGCGATGTCTTAACTTGTACAAATAACATTTACAAGTAACAAACCTAACAACCAACCTGAAAGCATTCAGCACCAAGATAGCTTTGCAGCATCCGAATGACAGATGCACCTTTTTTGTAACTTATTGCATCAAAAATGTCATTGGTCTCGGCAGCACGATTTATCTCCACCTAGAAAAGGTAAGCTTAAATTGGGATAAACTCAAACAAGTAATAACACAAATTCCTCAAAGAAGGTTATAACCGGGAAAAGAACTTAGCCCATGAAAAATTACCTCAATGGGATGGGACTCTGCAAGCCCATCCAGCTTAAGACCCTCCGTAGATATAGCAAGAAATTGAGTCCATAGTTTCCAGTCTGGGAACAAGCCATCAGTTGCTAAATAGGAAACCTGCACAAATGCCATAATCGGTATATAATTTTAGAATAAAGTGGCGCAATTAGGTATAATAATATATAGACATGTGACCAATGCTACATACCCATGTTGCAAACCCCTCATTCAGCCACAGATGCGTCCACCATTCCATTGTTACAAGATTGCCAGACCACTGGTGTGCCAGTTCATGGGCTATGGCAATCACAATCTTTACAGTTGCCAAAATAATCATTAAACAATTTGTGGGGGATTATTATAACAATGGCTCCTTATTACATTACCTAAACTAAATTATACCGAAAAGAGCAATATGCACAACTGCACGTTACCCTCTCTTTATTGGATGCCGCGGAATGCTGATCATCATAGAGCAATGCCATTTCACGGTATGTGACTAAACCATAATTCTCCATGGCCGCAAAAGCTAAATCCGGGATTGCAACCATATCCAATTTGGGCAGAGTGTAAGCCACAGCAAAGTAACTGTAGAAGTTATCATGGTCAATCCAAATTCCAGATAATGCAGCATAGACACTAAAATATTGCAAATTAAGGAATCACTAGTAACCACAATCCAGTATCCAATTAGATATTCTGTTAAGGTAAAGAATCGTAATTATGTGACTAGTGATCAATAATTTGGCAGTGATTGACTGTAAAACTCACTTTTTGTATAATTCAAGTGTCCTAACGGCAACACCCAGAGCAAATTTCCCTTGATTTGCCTTACCAACCTGACAGTATACTCGAACTTTGACCCCTGTATGGGAGATGTAGGATTGATTACACTTTCAAGAACAAGGGTCGTATCACCACAAGAAACAATGGGCGTAGTGTATGATTTTACCATCAGATGTATGATCTTCCACATAATCAAACAAACCAACAACAACTGCCGCCAAATATGTGGACATAATTGGCGATTCTTGATATGAAACTGTCTTCAGATGCCCATCCACTTTTTCTTCAATAATAGGCATGTTGGAAAGAGCTACCAGTTCAGATGGCACATCCAACGTAATTTTGAATGTAGCCTGCAACTCTCATCAATGCCAGAAAAAGAAGAGCCAAATAAGCTTTCGCTTGCATTCATTTGAAAACATAATTACATGCATTATTAAAGTTCAATTTTTTTTTTTTTCTGGATTTTCTCAAACATGCATTATAAATTGTGTTAGGAATTAAGATATGATTTCAGCAAAAGATGCAAAGACTTCCAATATCGTAAATCAGCTAAAGGAGAGAGAGAGAGAGAGAGATTGTAAACACCTTGCAAGCAGGTTCATCCCAACACGGAAAGCATCGCCTAGCATCACCCGGTTGAAACTGCGTAACGGCCATATTCTTCTTCTCACCATTATGCTCATATGTACTGGAAATCAAAGTAACATAAGAAATTTATACACAAGTCACTTATCAGTGAACATAAGAAATTTAGTAACATTTAATAGCTTGGAACACCAGGTAAAACAAGTTGCAAATAACGACTACAGAAATCGTATATTCCATCGCGCCAAAAGGTCATTGGACAAAACCTACACCATCGAAGTTGTGTCACACAATATTAAAAAAAATTAAGGTGGTTCGAGCTACTGCTTACGTCTACAGTCTTTTTGACTACATCTTTTATTTATCAATTTACAATACAAAGGGCTTAAAGATAATTAGAATCCAATATAATTCTAATTAAATACCTTAATTTAAGGTGATTCAATCTCATCAAATCATCTTCAAATCCTTAAGTTTAGAGTAATTTAATCTTCATTAATCTCAGATAATTTCTATGAACTTAATCATAAATAGAAAATACAAAAGGGCTCTAGAAAATTTTGTTCTATAGCTTAATCATGTAGTACTTCAGTTCTTCAGTTTTTTTGCCTCAAGCAATTAGTACTTAAAGTTAGCTCACACCATCCAAATACACAAATTATGGAATATATAGATTATTTTACCGAGTGGGCATATTCAGGAAGAAAGACAACTTGAGTATATATATATATATATATATATATATATATATATATATATATATATTTAGTAGGTAACTCTGTGTATCATTTTTTTTTTTTTTTTTTTGGTGAGTTCTTGGAGCATGCCCATATTTAGTTATGATAGAAACTTTCTCCAACACCCAAAAAAAAAGAAAAAAAGAAAAAAAAAAAAAGCCGTAATTTTCGTTTCTTTTTTCTGCGGCGTCGTTTTTGCAAGTATCCCATTTTTGTCTTCGGAAGGCTGTGTGTCAGTGACTCAGTGTCCCCCATGCTTGTTGTCGGGCTCCTTCATTTCAAAACTGCGCCGTTTTAGCTGCGGCCCTAAGTAAATTTTTATTGGACCAGGGTTTCGGCCCATTTCTATTGTTCTTACCGACACTATTCAATAATCTTTCTCATCGACGAAAAAATATCATATAAATCCTACCTTCTGTAGAACCCCACCAGTTTGTCGTTCAGAGCTCCTTCAAACCCGATTGTCAGAACTCCGATCCCGATCGGAAGTGTCTCAGTGAATTCCAAAACCAAAATCTCGTCGTCTTCAACCAAAACAATTTTTGAAGGCTCCAACACCTGCTCGAAATTTCATTCATTCATTCATCAAGCATCAATCTATAGTATAGTATCCACTTTTTCTTTGAGTTTTCGATCAATTTCAGCAACAAAATAAGTCACCGGATCGAGTTGAGAAGATTTTAAGATTTCGGAATGAAAAGTTAGACAGATAGGGGAAACCTTAGAGAAGCCTCGGTTGGTGAAGGATACGGAGCCGCTAGCGACGGAGAGTTCGGCGGCATTGAGGACGATGAAATTGGTGTCGGCGACGATGTCTAGGTCGATGGAGACAAAGCCGGCGAAGTTGCAGGCGGAGAGGTCCGGTTTGAGGCGTATGTCGTAGCGTTTCGGGACGGAGAACTTGGGGAGGCGAGGTTGGCCTTTGAACTTCTCCATAGTTTTTCTCTGGTGTTCAAAAGCAGAGATGAGTGAGAGTGATGAAGGAGTAGCTCTCACACGACTTTTGTAGCCTAAGACTACTACAGACTACGTACAGTATATTCAGATGATGATGATGACAGGAGTATTATCTTGAAAACCGAAAAACTATTAAATCATATTGGATAATAATTTTTATTAAGAATGAATAATGTAAACTAAAGTGTGAATACTGAATAGTGAAGCTGCATAAGCTCGAGAAGAAAAGAGTAAAGCTGCAGACCCATGTGATGAAATTTCAAAAATAAAATATGGAAGTAAACAAGTGACTCCCTGTCAAATTACTATTCAGATTACTAATCATGAACAATATCATCTGATTCATGTGAAGTTTCAGAATAAAATACAAAACTCAAGTTCTATGTCTCCCTAACAAGAAAAGATAAAAAGTAAACAGTGTCGTCGCCATGCTCAAAGACAAATTTCATTTTCTATTTAAAGGAAGTCTCATAAGAGTTTTAGCCTTTTAGGCATCGCCAAAAATACTATTTAAAAACTTTTTAAAATATTTTTCATATGCTCCATGTTGTTCCCCAACATTTTAAATTCGAGTTTCAAGTCAATATCACTTTGTAATTTGTAAGTATTTTAAGTGTTTTGAAGTTTATTATAATCATTTCATGAATATATTTATTCTTCATGTTTTCATATATATATATATATATATATATATATATATATATATATGTTTTTGGGATGTATTTAATGGATATTTTGATGAAGTATGGAAATATGATTTTATGGAAACTATCTGGAAGATAAAGTGAAAAATGGTGAATGAGTAAACATACAGATATGGAAATGAATTATCTAAAAAGACAATGGGCTATTTCGATTTTCGAGGATAGACCCGACCTCCAATTCAAACTTTATCGATATCTTATATCCTCAATACTTATGCTACTTAGGGTTAAATATTAAAAACTCCCTTTAGGTTTGCTCTTTATTTTTTGCTTTTTTGCTTTTTATTTTTATTACATGAGGTATATATAGTTTTCATAAAGACGAAAATAGTACATTCGTTAAAATTTCGTCCAAAACTTAACGAAACGTCATTTCAGCACCAATCAAATTGCGCCACGTGTCCTATAATTAATTTTTTTTTTTTAAAGAATTAAAAATATTAAAAAAATTATATTTTTTCTGAAACAAAAAGTGAAAAAAAAAAAAAAAAAAAAAA
>NC_081546.1:7684018-7743706 GCF_901000735.1 Corylus avellana | reverse complement strand
CAGGGGGTGGCAGAAACCACCCCCAAACCCACTGGGGGTGGTTTCGGCCACCCCCTGGGCCCGGCCACCCCCATGGCCAAAAGGGGTGGCCAGCCACCCCCCAAATGGCCAAGACGGTGGCCGTAAATTTTTAATTTTTAATTTTTTTTTTTGAAAAAAATACAACTTTTTAATATTTTTAGTCCTTTTTTTTTAAAAAAAAAAAATAATAATTATAGGACATGTGGCGCAATTTGATTGGTGCTGACGTGGCATTCCGTTAAGTTTTGAATGAAATTTTAACGTAGGTACCAACTCCGTCTTTATGAAAACTACAGATACCTTTTATGATAAAAATGAAAACTTATGGGGCAAAAAATAAAGAATTCAAACCTTAAGGAGGTTTTTAGTATTTAACCCTACTACTTAACATTTCAGCTAACAAAGTAACAACTCTAAAGAAAAACTGAGTTCACCAACAGCCATGGGAGGAGGGAATTTTGGTTCCCTCCTCCTCTCCCTTCCCCCCCTACTCCCATTTTTTCTTCTTCCTCCTTCCCTTTCTCGCCTCTTATGATGTTCAAACCACCTATTTGGAGGCCCTATCTACTTCTTTGGAGACCCTATCCAACGCCCTTGACGTTTTATTTATGTTCAATAACTTTGTCGTCTCCTCCTCTACCATGAACCGTCTGTTCACTACCTCCTCCAGCCATTTACAACCTCAAATCCTCCCCCTTCTTTAAATTTTGAGATTAGATTTTTTTTCAAAACCAAATCTGTTCAATTCAAGAAGCCCCAACCCTGCACGCGCCACCCCATCAAACTCTTAGGTCTTGTAGCTACAAGATGCCTCTAACCGCCTTCATCCGGCCACCATGCGCTAAAGCGTGTTCACACGCGCCAACGCATGAAGACTGCATCCCGGCGTCCATTGCTGGCGTGTGGCTCACACCCAACCGCTTCCTCGCCGCCTTCCAACGATGTTGCAGTTTTTGTGTATTTTTTTAGTTTTCTTGTTGTTGTTTTGTTTTAGTGCTCAAATTCAATATGTTTCAGTGCTAATTTCGCCTCTGTGTTTTGCTGTTGTGGTTAAGAAATGTCTCTCAAAGTCTCAGTTGTTGTTGTGGTTCTTAAATTCTCTAATGATAAAATTATCAACAATGTCACCACGGGTTTCTCGTATTCTATTATCTCTAGTGAAGTTCATGCTACGTTGCTAGCCTCTCAAGATTGGATTTGTCTTTTCTATTTCGTTTGTTATTTGCTTTAATTGCAGTGCATTTTATTGTGCACAATGTGTAATTAAATAGACTGCTTCTAACCTTGCGTTCGAAAGCATTTTTGACTGGCCTCTCATTATCTCTTTCTTTTGGATAAAGAATGAGAACAACCCCCTTTGTAACATTTTCCATATTTGCTTTTTTTTTTAAAAAAAAAAAACTCTGAAATCGGTGGAACTATCATTCTTTTTTCTAAGCCAACAAGAAAAGGTTAGGGAATCTAAGTATTACTTGAATGAGCGTAACTCTCAATTAACCTGATAATAGCAAATGGGCTTCAACTACTCAGCCCAAATACCTATTCTAGACTGAAATGAATGGGCTCCAAATCGGAGATGAGCCACTCCTCTTGGTTAGTTTTGGGTTTACACCAAATATGCGACTTAAACTTGCATGAAAAAGGAAAAAAAAAATAATAATGAGAAAGAACAAGATAAGAACAAACCATTCAAGTTTCATCCATCATCCATCAACCATCATCCATGCAAGAAAAATAAAACCTAGAAAAATAAAGGCAAAAGCCATAATTAGAAACATCAAACTCCATAAGATATATTCTCAATAGACTAATGTTTGCATGTCCTCTCCCATGTTCTGACAGATTTTAAGCTGTGAAATTTGATTTGGTTGTTTTTTTCTTGAGAATAATGGCCAAACAAGTGTCTCCTACTAGTTCCTCTGTGCCAATTCCTTCACGGTGTTGGCAAGATGTTCCTCTTTCTGAACACTTAAAACCCAATTTGCATTAACGGAAACCCGCTCCATGCTCTGCCTCAAGGTTCTAGCCATTGACGGCTCAGTACGGCTTGCAAAAAACTCCTCTATTTCCCTGGCCTTCTCAAATGAAGTAAACTGTGGGGAGGGATGAAAAGGAAAAAACCATAAGCATCAACAATGACCAACTAATTGCATGTGAATTAAAATTCAGGCACAACATTTTATGATACAAAAGACGAAAATTGATACTTGTAGAACCAACAACACAAAGAAGGATTTTGTAATAGGTGTTCATTTGTTTGATCTATAAAATTCTAATCATCATCAAACCCAAAAAAATAAAAAATAAAGAACAGAAGAAGAAAGAGTGAGGGAGAGAGAGACAAACCGGCGAGACAATTGCACTGACAAAATGAGTTATTAGATTTCCGAAACCCCAGGTTTTGAAAATATGCTCCCAGTTATCCTGTATTTTAATCATATATAAGAAGAAAAAACTAAGGCATTAGATAACAAAGTGGTTTGTTGCCCATCCCTGAGTGGTTTCTTAAAACCAACCCTGTGGAGATTGTAGTTATGATGAACATAAGAATAGACTAATAGGGGCTCAGTGCCACAGAAAATCAAAAAACAAGTTTCTCTTCCCTTCATGTTATAAATACAGGAAAAAATACACTTTACCCTCCAAAGTTTCACCAATTTTTCAATTTAAACCCCAATGTTTAAAAATTTGTAATGTACCCTCATAAAGTTACAAAATTTTGCAATTCAAACAATCTATTAATTAATTCCGTCTGAGAAGACGGAAAGTTAACAACGTGATTCTAGTCATTCACCTTAAGCATACGATATTCTAGTTGAACTTCATCTTCTCAGGAACTCAGTTATCTGATTTCGATCAATCATATGATATTTCACAAATACTCGAGGTTCATAACAACTCTTCCAAAACTTGTCTTCTTGGGAGTCGTGGAAAATGTCTAAGGTCCACATGTTACCTTTGTGTAAAACCCACTTTTCTCTACCAGATTAACGTACATGCTACAAAATACATGAGATGCACCATGATGCCAGTTTATCTTTCAGGAAAGAAGGTGAGTGCCATGTCCCGTGTATCTATGTTGAAGCACATTCCTATCCGATTACTAGTAGTTTAGGTTTACCTAAACTCTAGAGATAATTATCTAATGTGTTCTGGTTACTAGTAGTTTAGGTCTATCCAAACTCTAGAGATAATTATCCAATGGATAAATATCATAGGGGTTAGGACTCTATCTAAACTCTTGAATAGTTATCCAATGTATTATAGGATAGGAATTAGGAGTTCTATGTAATCTCTTGCTCTTGTAAATCACTATATATATATAGCATGCAAACCGTGAATTCAATTACGGTGATTTACAAATTCAATCACAAAATTGTGTGCTATTATATGGTATCAGAGCCCCTCATAGACTAACGTCTCTTGCTCTCATTTCTTCCGCTTCATCTTCATCTTCTTCTTCGGAATCACCACGCTCAACCAATCTCACCACAAATCAGTCAGCCAACAACCACCAAGCTGTGGCCTTCACAATTCCAAATATGAATCATTCACTTCATATTCGACTGGCCAAAGACAACTTCATGGCATGGCGTACTCAGATCTTGGCCTATCTTAAAGGGCAGGATGCCTATTGCTTTGTGGATGGATCCTCTCTTCCTCCACCAAAGATGATTTCCAATACGAGCAAAGAAGAAGGTGCTCCAGACACCGTTCCCAATCCTGAGTTCCTCACATGGACTCAGAGGGATCAGATGATCCTTAGTATACTCATCTCCACCCTCTCGGACGCCTATGTAGTACATGCCGTGGGGTGTGCAACGGCCTATGATTTATGGACAACTTTAGTCTCCATGTTTGCTTCCCAATCACGTGCTAGGGTGATGCAAATCCACTTTCAATTAGCCACTGCCAAGAAAGGTAACTCCACCATCACAGAATATTTTCAGAAAATCAAGTACATGAGTGACACATTGGCTGCTGCTGGACAGCCACTCAACGATTTTGAAAGCCTCTCCTTCCTACTTGCTGGCTTGGGCCCCGATTATCATACCTTTGTGACCTCAGTCACCACACGGGTTGATCCCATGTCTCTTGAAGAAGTCTATGGCCATCTATTGGCACATGAAGCTCGGCTGGAACAAGAACTCTCATTCATTGATGCCTCACAACCAGCAGCTCACTTTACTGCTCGTGGCTATTTCAATCGTGGCCGTGGGTTCCGTGGCCGTGGATCCTACTCTAGAGGTCGTGGTGGCTCTCGAGGTCGTGGAACCTTCTCTCCAAACCATGCTCGGGGATCTTTCTACTCCAACAACAGCAATGCTGCCCCACGCCACATCTGTCAGATATGTGGAAAACATGGGCACACAGCTCCTAGGTGTTATTCCAGGTTTGATCAGAATTTCCAGCAAGCTTCTTCATCATCTCCTCAAGCTTATTACTCCTCTCCATCACTGTTCTCGGATGAGGAATGGTACCCAGACACCGGTGCAACCCATCACCTCACCAATGATATGGGAAATCTGAATATTGCATCCGAGGAATACTCTGGCTCTGATCAAATCTGTATCGGCAATGGATCAGGTTTGTCTATAACTCATATAGGGTCTGCTACTTTTTCTGTCCCAAGTCGTCAATTCCTTCTCAAACAACTTTTGTTAGTTCCCGATATATGCAAAAATTTACTCTCTGCCAGCCAATTTGCTAAAGACAATTGTGTTTTCTTTGAATTCCATTATGACCACTTTGTTATAAAGGACTCCCGCACAAAGATTCCTCTACATCACGGCCCACTTAACAATGGCCTCTACCAGCTCCACACGTCTTCTGCATCTCCTCCAATAAAACGCGTCATGGTTGGTGAGAAGACCTCGGTTAATCACTGGCATAAGTGCCTAGGACATCCAGCTTTTCGTGTCGTCCGGAGCATTCTATCCAAATTTAGTCTTCCAATTCAGTCCAATAAAGCTCAAGTTTTCTGCTCAGCATGCCCAGTTACCAAGGGCCATCAATTACCTTTTAGTTCCTCTAGTTTGGATGTTTGTAATCCTCTAGATTTAATTTACTCAGATGTTTGGGGACCATCCCCAGTTGTTTCACTTTCTGGCAATAAATATTATGTGTCTTTTATTGATTCTTTCTCTTGTTATACTTGGCTCTTTCCCATTCAAAATAAATCTAATGTCAAAACTATATTTATACAATTTCAAAAAATGGTTGAACATTTACTTAACACTAAAATTAAGCATGTTCAAACCGACTGGGGAGGTGAATATCGTTCACTCACCACCTATTTTCAATCTCTTGGAATCAATCATCTTCTTTCATGTCCCCATACCCACCAACAACAAGGATGCGTTGAGAGAAAACATCGTTATCTCATTGACACCACTCTCGCACTCCTTCTTACTAGTGGAGTACCCAAGTCCTGTCCTTTTGGGATGCAGCATGTCAAACCTCTTGTTACCTCATAAATAGATTACCTACCCCGGTTCTTAATTATGCTTCTCCTTTTGAAAAACTCTTTTCCAAACAGCCAGATTATACCTTCTTAAAAGTGTTTGGATGTGCATGTTTTCCCCACCTCCGACCCTACAACTCCAATAAATTTGACTTTCGTTCCAAACCTTGTGTGTTCTTAGGCTATAGCACTCACCACAAGGGTTATCGCTGCTATCACCATGAATCTGGCCGCATATATATTTTCAGGGATGTTATCTTTCATGAGTCTACATTCCCTTTCTTGGAACAACCTTCAGATCCCTCTCAAGTCTCCACTTCATCTATCGGATCTGCTCAAATTCCGATTGTTGTCTCCTCCAACCCAATCCCATTATGTCAGCCTCCACCTCCTCCTGTGTCACCTATAACACCTTCCCTGGTACGGCCTTCTTCTCCTTGTAGCACATCTACTTTTCCAGCAGATTCTATTGAAGTTGTGGACTCTCCTCCTCCACTTGCTGTTCCACGGACACATCACATGGTTACACGTGCTCAAAACAACATCACACAGCCACGACAGTTCACGGATGGTCGCATTCGGTACCCCATACCTCATGCTTTACATTCCGAGCTGGACTCTAATCTAGATGAGCCCACATGCTACACCAAGGCTGTTCTAGTTCCAGAATGGAGAAAGGCAATGCAAGAGGAGTTCAATGCGCTTCTACGCAACCAGACATGGACTCTTGTTCCACCTCACAAGGCCAAAAACGTTGTAGGCTGCAAAGGGGTATTCAAACTTAAAAGAAAGGCTGATGGCACGGTTGAGAGACATAAAGCTCGTCTTGTGGCAAAGGGCTTTCACCAACAAGTCGGGATTGATTTTGGAGAAACATATAGTCCGGTTGTGAAGCCAACTACTATCCGAACAGTCCTATCCACAACACATTTAGCTGGCTGGCCTATGAAACAAATAGATATACAGAATGCATTCTTACATGGACACCTAGCCGAAGAGGTTTATATGTGCCAGCCACCAGTTTTCTCTCATTCCTCTTTTCCTAATCATATATGCCGGCCAGACAAAGCAATTTATGGGTTGAAGCAAGCTCCTAGGGCCTGGTTTTCACGGCTGAGCAACAAACTCCTTGACATCGGGTTCACGGCATCGAAGGCAGATTCCTCTCTCTTCACATTCAAGTCGGCTGCCACTACCATCTACATCCTCATTTACGTCGATGATATCATCATCACTGCTTCAAATCAGGCTGCTATTGACGAGTTATTGCAACTACTTCGGGTAGACTTTGCTGTAAAAGATCTTGGGGATCTAAGTTTCTTTCTTGGGATTGAAGTCTTGCATCTAGACAGTGGACTGCTCCTCTCACAACGCAGATATATACTTGACTTGCTGAAACGCACAAAAATGGATGAAGCCAAACCGGTGTCATCGCCGATGTCTTCTTCTAGCTCCCTCTCGGCGTTCAGTGGCGAAGCTATGGATGATCCTTCACTTTACCGAAGTACTGTAGGTTCTCTCCAATACCTATCATTAACACGACCAGATTTGGCTTTCGCAGTCAACAGGGTATGTCAGTTTATGCATCGTCCAACTACTGTACATTGGCAGGCAGTCAAACGAATACTACGGTACCTCAAGCACACAGTGTCCCATGGTCTCTTGCTCAAACACACCTCTTCCTCTCACCTAGAGGCATTCTCAGATGCTGACTGGGCAGGTTGCCCGGATGATCACAAGTCTACAGGCGCCTATTGTGTTTTTCTTGGAGCTAATCTTATCTCATGGAGTTCACGGAAACAGCCAACCGTATCTCGTTCCAGCACTGAAGCCGAGTACAAAGCTGTAGCAAATGCCACTGCAGAGGTTCTATGGGTACAAGCCCTTATTCGAGACTTAGGAATCACTCTCTCTTCTCCACCAAAACTATGGTGTGACAATATTGGAGCCACATACTTATCGGTTAATCCGGTTTTCCATGCAAGAACCAAGCACGTGGAAATAGACTTCCACTTTGTTCGTGACCGAGTGGCAGATAAATCTATCCAGATTCTGTTTTTATCTAGCAAGGACCAAATTGCAGATGTGATGACTAAACCGATTGTAGCTAAGAGATTTCAAACCCTCAGTGCCAAGCTCAACGTGTGTTCTCCCCCGTTAAGCTTGCGGGGGGCTGTTGAAGCACATTCCTATCCGATTACTAGTAGTTTAGGTTTACCTAAACTCTAGAGATAATTATCTAATGTGTTATGGTTACTAGTAGTTTAGGTCTATCCAAACTCTAGAGATAATTATCCAATGGATAAATATCATAGGAGTTAGGACTCTATCTAAACTCTTGAATAGTTATCCAATGTATTATAGGATAGGAATTAGGAGTTCTATGTAATCTCTTGCTCTTGTAAATCACTATATATATATAGCATGCAAACCGTGAATTCAATTACGGTGATTTACAAATTCAATCACAAAATTGTGTGCTATTATAATCTAGATAAGTGATCTCGGACCATTTCGCTTAATTGTGCATGAAATGTTTGCTTTTTACTTAGCTAAATTGAGTCTTACCTTCAGCCACGTCCAAGCTGTTTCACGTCCTTCTCTACTAACAGGAAGTCCACAAACAGCATCTTGGCTACGAACCTAGATCAAATGGGAAATAAAGCCAGCATCAGTGTCCCAAGCCCAATCAGACTACAATAAAAATGTTTTGACCTCCACAGTCATAAAATTCAGATACCTCAAAAGACAACAAAAAGTTAAGAGCTTCAAGAATTATCTTGGGATCAGGAGAAGATGCTAATGAACCTACAACCACACAAAGCTGCATGATTCCAATATACCAAAGATACTCAGATGCTCTGCATCAATTTAAAATAATGATATGTTGTTACTTAGAACGCGTGCTTTCTCCTCGCTCAAATCAGTCTCCCGGTAAACTCTTAGAAGAGATTCATAACCCAGTCTGTTTGAGCTGGTGACTCTTTGCATTACAGCCACATAAGCTGCCTGCAACCAAAGTTCTTTATAAATTTCAGTAGGGATTGTAAATGGAGAAATGTTGGCAATTGAGCAACGCTTCTTTTACCAACCTTTCTTAAGTCAGGAGGGAGGAGTGGTGTATTTCTGTCATCCAAGAATTCAAGAAAACGCCTATTTGCCTCATTTAGTGTCAGTTCATGTCCAAACACAGCAAGCGCAGTCAAAATCTCTCCTCTCAACATTGCATCTAGATGGTTCTCCCCATGCTTAGGCTCCCATCCGAGCTTTCTGAAAAGCAGACAGAATATATATAAACAAATAGAAGAATGATAAAGTACCACTATCTGCTATTTATTAGCCGTTAGCAGCTCTATTTAAGAAAGAAAAAATTGACTTAATTCAGAATATATATAATTCATAGGAGCATCGTAATCACTATTTTCATTATATAAGAGATGACAATCTCGTGCTCTGTAGTTGTATTTTGACTATTTTTCATACCTTCAATACCTTAAATTGCATGAAATAATAAGACTTTCCAAATCAAGTAGAATATAATTGACATCAAGGAGATCATTTAATTGCAAAAGAAAAGTAGATAGACTAGACCCAATGGCTTATAAACAAAGACCAACCTAGGAGTTTCCATTATTTATTTATAAGATTACTTACTCCGCAGAATACTGGAAAAGGCTAATAAAAAACTGTTTAACGTAGTCCAATAACTCAGGGGTCGCATCAGCTGCAATTGTTGCAACTTTATGACTCATCTGTAAATAGAGGGACTAGGATTAGGCCTAAGATCATAACTGAAATTAACTTAGACAAGATAAGGATGTGAAAATTACACTAATCAAATCAGACAGCACGGTATATTCAGGTTCCTCCCTGTAAGCACCCATCAAGGTAAGCAATGTGCATAAAGACTGCTGGCGAGCCATACAAAGTGCAAATGAATCATTCAGAATTCCTGTTAAAGGAAGACGTTGTTAACTGCTCTTTTTTTGCCGTCAATAGGAAAATGCAAGTATGAATGTGTACTAATATCTCAATTACCAAATCTGTCTGTTGCAGATAAGAATTTGTTCTCTATTGCATATCTAAGTCTAGCTGCCAGGTCCTCATCATATTTCACCCTATAGAAACCAGTCTGATCCACATTAAGTTTTATCCAAGCAGATGTGGCATCCGTTTTATCACCCAGGAATTCCTTGATATCAAGAGTTTTAGACTTTGTTTGCAGTAGAAAATTCTTGTGCATATCATATGAGCCACAGCACAATGTTATTGGGATAATCCATTGTCCATCCGCATGGGAACCACTTGACAAAAATTGCGACTGCCATTATTATATTTATCTCATTAAGTTCTCAAAATATTATTAAGTGAAACACTACAAAATGAAACATCTAACTATGCATTCGAGTTAAGATATGTTAGTTCAAGATAATAGGTGAAAGAGATAAAACACAAGAAACCTGTTCGAACACCAATTTGTTTTCTTTGACTTTGACAGAGACAACTGGGTATCCTTTTTGCTTTGTCCACAAATTCATTAGTTTTTTCACAGGCTCACCAGATCCCTCCTCAAGGATAGCCCATAAATCTTCTGTCTTTGCATTCGAGCAAGCATACTTTTCGATATATGAAGCAAGTGACCTCTGATTGCATAAATGAATTAGAAAAAAAAAAAAAAAAAAAAAAAAAAAAAGAGCAAAAAAGTCAATTAAAACCAGGAAAAAAAAGAAATTTAGAAATGCTAGAAAAAATTAACCGACAGACAGTTACATCAAATATATTTCTCAAATGAGGAGGAAATATTGCGCTTCTTAATTTCTTTTTATAATTATCCGTAGATCAATTACTTATCACAATAACTATCAGATCTCAAAGTCCAGCTTTGCACAGACCTTATATTTCCTTACCAAGCCATCCAAAGACAAATATGAGATACTTTCTCTCTGTCCTCCACAGAATTGATCCCTTGTTCGCAAATACTAATGTTATCTTACCTAATGATATGAATTCATAGTGGTGATCTCGATTATTCAAATAAAAAACCATCGTATTCAACTCAAAAAAGCATTATCAAGTAGAAATACTTCTACTAATTTCTTATCAAGATGAGTATCACAATTTTTTCTATATATGTAGAATTGATTACTTCATCAAATAATTAATTACTAGCATCCAGCACACTAATCAATATCTCCTAAACCTCTTTCATGAACTATATTTCTATAATTCGACATCACCATCCAACTATTTTATAAGTGAAACCTGTCTAACCTCTTCAGAACACACAAAAATATTGTCAATTTTTTTTTTAATGTTTGGAAGTATTAGTTTTTGATGGTTTTCTATGACATAAATTTCACGTGAATTTTGTTAATCAACTTCGGACAGCAACAACAGCTTCCGTGACAGTAGCAACTACTTCCAGTTCAAAATTCAGCAACAACAGTTTCAAGTTCCAAATCCTCTGCCAAAGATCAAGTTTATTGAAATGAGGGCTCTCAGTCAAAGAACCAGAATGATTCAAGAGCTGAACAACACCCCCAGTTGTAGCCTTGTAATCTTGTTATCGTTATACCTTTTAAATTTGCCACTAAAACTCCATGATATGTGGAGATTGTTTTGTAAACAGTTCTTTATATATACAGTAATACTCAGCTTGGTATGGTATTGAGCAACCAAACCATTCTTTTCACAAAGGATAGATTTCTTACAAATTTGATGCAGAGAAAAAGGAAGTTAAAACCACACACATAGTTTTCTTCAATCATAGGAAAAGTCTCAACTTGTACAAAAAACATTACAAGTAACAAACCTAACATCCAACCTGAAAGCATTCAGCACCGAGATAGCTTTGCAACATCCGAATGACAGATGCACCTTTTCTGTAACTTATTGCATCAAAAATTTCATTGGTCTCGGCAACATGATTTATCTCCACCTAGAAAAGGTAAGCTTAAATTGGGATAAACTCAAACAAGTAATAACACTAATTCCTCAAAGAAGATTATAACAGGGAAAAAAACCTAACCCATGAAAAATTACCTCAATGGGATGGGACTCTGCAAGCCCATCCAGCTTAAGACCCTCTGTAAGTTCATCAAGAAACTGAGTCCATATATTCCATTCTGGGAACAAGCTATCAGTTGCTAAATAAGAAACCTGCGCAAATGCCATAATCAGTATATAATTTTAGAATAAAGTGGCGCAATTAGGTATAATAATATATAGACATGTGACCAATGCTACATACCCATGTTGCAAACCCCTCATTCAGCCACAGATGTGTCCACCATTCCATTGTTACAAGATTGCCAAACCACTGGTGTGCCAGTTCATGGGCTACGACAATCACAACCTTTACAGTGGCCAAAAATAATGATTAAACAATTTGTGGGGGATTATTATTAGAACAATAGCTCCTTATAACATTACCCCCACTAAATTATACCAAAAAGAGCACTATTCACAAGTGCACATTACCCACTGTTTATTGGATGCCGCGGAATGCTGATCATCATAGAGCAATTCTGTTTCACGGTATGTGACTAAACCATAATTCTCCATGGCCCCATTAGCAAAATCAGGGATTGCAACCATATCCAATTTGGGCAGAGTGTAACGCATAGCAAAGTAACTGTAGAAGTTATCATGGTCAATCCAAATTCCAGATAATGCAGGATAGACACTAAAATATTGCAAATTAAGGAATCACTAGTAACCACAATCCAGTATCCAGTTAGATGTTCTGTTAGGCAAAAGAATTGTAATTCTGTGACTAGTGATCAATAATTTGGCAGTGATTGACTGTAAAACTTACTTTTTGTATAATTCAAGTGTCCTGACGGCAACACCCAGAGCAAATTTCCCTTGATTTGCCTTACCAACCTGACAGTATACTCGAACTTTGACCCCTGTATGGAGATGTAGGATTGATTACACTGTCAAGAACAAGGGTCGTATCACCACAAGAAACAATGGGCATAGTGTATGATTTTACCATCAGATGTATGATCTTCCACATAATCAAACAAACCAACAACTACTGCCACCAAATATGTGGACATTATTGGCGATTCTTGATATGAAACTGTCTTTAGATGCCCATCAACTTTTTCTTCAATAATAGGCATGTTGGAAAGAGCTACTAGTTCAGATGGCACATCCAATATTGTAATTTTGAATGTAGCCTGCAACTCTCAATGCCAGAAAAAAGAAGGGCCAAATAAGCTTTTGCTTGCATTCATTTGAAAACACAATTACATCTTCATGAGAAGCAGATACTTCCTTTTTCTTTTTCTTTTTTCTGGATTTTCTCAAACATGCATTATTAAAGTTCATTTTTTTTTTTTTTTTCTGGGTTTTCTCAAACATGCATTTAGGAATTAAGAAATGATTTCAGCAAAAGATGAAAAGATGTATAATATCGTAAATCAGCTAAACGAGAGAGAGAGAGAGAGAGAGATTGCAAACACCTTGCAAGCAGGTTCATCCCAACACGGAAAGCATCGCCGAGCATCAGCTGGTTCAAATTGCGTAACGGCCATGTTCTTCTTCTCACCATCATGCTCATATGTACTGGAAAGCAAAACAACAACTTCCGTACATAGAAGTAACCGATAAAATTGTCACTTATCAGAAAACACAAGAAATTTAGCTCCATTTAATAGCTGTCGAAAACCAGGTAAAACAAGTGGCAAATGGCGACTTCGAAAATCGTATATTCCAGGTCCTTGGACTGAAGCTACGTCATCAACGTTGCATCACACAATATTAACTGAAAATTCTAATTGATTATATCATTCACCATTGGAAATAAGAATTCAATCATTTTAAGAGTATTTGATTACATCTCAGAAAGGGTAAATTGTGTCTCAACTTTTGCAAAACACAAAAGATTGTTCAAACCAAGTAGTACATTAAGTTTTCTCAATCGTTTTTTTGACACAAATTTCTTCCAACTAGTTCGGTGGACATCTCTAATAAGTGCCAAGTATAACCTAACATATTTGAATTTTTTCAAAAATCAATGTTTGGGTTCATATGTTAGTAGAATGACATTAAATAACTGTTAAAAATATATATATATTTTTTTTAAAAAAAACATGTAAGAGATGACACTTAATACTAAAAAATTATACCTTCTGTAGAAACCCTTCATTTTGTCGTTCAAAGTTCCTTCAAATCCGATCGTCAGAACTCCTATCCCAATCGGAAGTGTTTCAGCGAACTCTAAAACCAAAATCTCGTCGTTTTCAACCAAATCAATGTTTGAAGGCCTCAACATGTACACCTGCCCAAAATTTCACTCATTATTAAGCATCAACGGCAGTGCGTTTGGACGCCTCAGACGAAAATTCAGCCTCGCATAAAAAGGTGGGGAATTAAGCAAAATGGCTGTGAATCAATATCTATATAGTATCCACTTTTTTCTTTGTAATTTCGATAAATTCCAGCAACCAAATCAAGTTTAGACAGATAGGGGGAAACCTTAGAGAAGCCTCGGTGGGTGAAGGATACGGAGTCGCTAGCGACGGAGAGTTCGGCGGCATTGAGGACGATGAACTTGGTGCCGGCGACGATGTCAAGGTCGATGGAGACAAGGCCGGCGAAGTTGCAGGCGGAGAGATCCGGTTTGAGGCGTATATCGTAGCGTTTCGGGACGGCGAATTTGGGGAGGCGAGGTTGGCCTTTGAACTGCTCCATAGCGTTTCTCTGGTACGTGTTGTACAAATGAGATGAGTGAGGGTACTGATATGCAAGTTTGAAGGCAGGAAGGAGTAGAGCTCAGCTATAGGTTATAACATATAACAGCATTCCCAGCAGACCCTATAAGAGCATTCCCCATAAGCCAAATGTTACTTTTATCTAGAATAGCTTTTCAAATGTTCAAAAAACCTCACACATTAGATGAGCCAAAAATATATGTAAAATAGATATTTGATTAAAATAACTAAAAAAAAAGTTAAATGTAGCAGCACTTTTTAAGGGAGCCATTTTATTTTTTAGTGTTTCTCTCTCCTGTTTTATCTTTTTCCCAAATCTTTTCCCACATTTTTTTTAGAAATATAGCTAATCGGATGTGTAGACACTTAAAAATAGTTTAGCTAAACTAGATAAAAGTGAGTTTTGAAGAGCCATTTTAAATAAAAATATGGCTCTTCCATTAGGAATGCTTTAAGGGGGTCTGTCCCCGGCAGACTCCCTATCAGTATTGACTTTAAAGAGAATTTTATTTTAATTATTAAAAAAAAAAAAAAAAGCGTTATCCACTTAAAAACATGTCATATTAACTCAAGTTTGTGTAAAAATGAATATAGTACCCGCGAGAGTATCTTGAGAGAGCTTTTCGCTCTTTCTCTTTTATTGATTTATAAAAGTGATTATGAATTTACAAATAACTTTAAACACGGAACATTTAAAATTATTTGTATATTTGTGTTTAGAACATTTTTTTTCATCTAAAATACAAAATGTAGTGTTTAAAAAACGTTATCAAACGAACCAAAACAAAACCTTTCTATTTTGTATGTATTTCTACGTTTTAATTCATTTTGAATTTATTGTTGGAGAACCCATCATTTATTTGGTTTTAAGTTCGTCCACTCGTAACCTTTTCCAATCTAAACAGTTAAAAACTTTAAAAGAAAATTATCATACATGAACATGATTGAAGTATATATATATATATATATAAAATTGTTAGCCAATGAAATGATTTTCCTATAACAATAATAACATTTTGTGATGATTAATATTTGTTCTTCATCATCGTGAATCATCAAGAAGAAATATTAGGGGAAATTACACACTCTGAAGAGAATTTTCTTCTTCAAAGATTCCCCCGTGGCCGTTGTCATTTTTTTCAATGTCCTGTACGGAATGCTGTATCTTTCCAATGCTTACGTCATCGGTTACTTGTTATGCAATTATTCTTTCTTTCTACCCGACGACCAAAAGTACTGTCCATATTTCACGGAGGCCTGTTTCTGTAATTTGCGACACAAAAATACCATCATTTTCAGGGATCGTCATGAGAGAAAGTCATTTCTTGACTCAGAATCCAGATTTTTTTTTTTTTCAATCTTGTTTTGAAGAAGCAATTTTCCATTTCAGGCCATTTTTCCCATCATTTATTTGCATGTTCAGCTCTATAGTATGAGAAAAAAAAAAAAAATCAATTTAACAATTAGATAGTTAATTATTTCATTCCAAATTCTGTTTTTATTAGAAATGAATATAGTAAGTGACATGACATTTTCTTTTTTATAACATTTATATTATACTGGATAGTGTGACATGTTTTAAGTGATTTTTTTATGTTATATACTTAAAATAAATAAAAGTATAAAAAATATTATGAGTCAATAAGTTTCTCATATTTGAATTGCTCCAGTTCAAATGAACCGGAGAATATCCTAGTAGATGAGTATTTTTGTCCCCTTAAAAAATAAAAAGACAAAAATACCCTTAAATATAACTAACTGGATATTATCCAATTCATTTGAACCATAGAAAATCTTATTCTATGGACCCATAGATTTTATAAAGACTCTTTAGCATTTATTGTGTCAAAGCAAAATTAGTGACTCTTTCTTTCCACTTATTTTGTAGAGAAAAATGTTTGTTAAAAATTGTGGAACAGACAACAAGAAAAAACTTTCATACCAAACTACGATGACGCTTGGATTGGATGGTCGTATAAGAGATGAGAGCGACGATGGACCCAATAATGTGGGCCCCGATGCCAACAAGCAAAGCCACATAGGTTGACATCTTGTGCAAATTTCAGAAATGATATTTTCCTCAAACAGAAAACAAATGTACGTGAGTGATATCTTGCCTGTTCCAACATGCCCATCAGGTATCTCTTCTTCTAGGATCAGGATCCCCGGCAATGCTCCAAAAATTTTCCATCAGCTTTTTTCTCAAATCCTGGCTATCCAATGTCATCCAACAACAACAATTTTGCCACGTGTCCCAACTAAAGATAAATAATAAATTATTATTTGTTTTTTAAAAAATATATATAAACAAAATATTAAAATTAAAAATTAAAAAAAAAAGCTGAGGTGTGACCCACGACCAATAGGCGACGGCCACTGACTCGCTCATAGGGGTGAGGCCACGAGGGAGCCGGTAGGGGTGGCAGAACCACCCTAGACCCTTGGTGGCTTGACCTGGCCGGTGAGGTGTTTGAAACCACCCCCGTGGCCTTGAGGGTGGGAGCCACTTACAGGCCATGGGGAATGGCTGCTCCCGCCCCAACGGAATACTGGGGGTGGCCGAAGCCACCCCCGTTAATTTTTGGGTTTTGGCCATTGGGGGTGGCCGAACCACCCTCTAGGGCCGTGGGGGTGGCTTCGGCCACCCCCAACCGGCCTCTTCCGCCACCCCCATGGCTCAATTGGGGTGGCCGGCCACCCCAGTTTTTTTAATTTTTAATTTTAATATTTTGTTTTATATATATTTTTTAAAAAATAAATAATATTTTATTATTTATCTTTATTTGGGACACGTGGCAAAATTATGGCTGTTGGATGACATTGGATGGCCAAGATTTGAGAAAAAAGCTGATGGACAATTTTTGGAGCATTGCCTGGGATCCTGGTCTCTTCTTCTATACCTTTAGATCATATTAATTTAGCATCAACTGCCTCACAACATGACACCACACCTACTGCTATGCCTACTATTTCTATTGTCTCCAATTCACCTTCAACCTTATCTACTGCACAACCTAACCATGTACAACCTCATGTACAAGCATCCACCCGTGACAATGTGTAGCGTCTCCGAATTTTCAAAGTTATTTAAATAGATTATTTTGATGATAATGTTATTTTAATATCAATTTTAGCCAATGATTTTTGAGAAATTTATGGTGTTACAGAGAGTGATAATTAGAAAATGGTAATTGGTGAAATACTAGGATAGTAAATGGTAAGAAGAATTGTATTGATAGGTAGAATAGTAAGAGAAGATAGAATAGTTAATGGTATGTATAATAGTATTGGTATAAGGAGGGTAGAATTGTAAATGAAATGTAGAATAGTCAATGGTAGATATAATAGTGTTAGTAGGTGGAATAGTAAAATGAGTGTAGAATTGTAAATGGAAGGTAGAATAGTATTTGGTTTTTTCCTATAAATAGAGCTCTTCCCCTTCACAAATTTCACCACTCCTCTCCATTCTCTTCTACATATTCTTCCTTCTTCCGCTTTCTACTCGGTCTTTCTTCTTTCTGAGAGTGTTTACACAAAGCAGAGAAAGAAAGTGCGAGACAAAGCGTTGCAAGAAAGAAAGAACACGAGAGAGAACGGACTTGAGAAATTAGTTTCAAAAGATATACTAGTGGTGTTAGTCAGATTGGAGCAACTAGATCCTTCAGACCACTTTTTCAGTCTACTACATGTGCTCATGCAACCGACAATGGAGGTATATGAATTGATCCCTTCTTCCTCATCGTGTGAGTCTTATGGGTCATTATTAAGACCCCAATTATGCCCTATGTGACCTTTGACTATGTTGTGAGGCAAAGGATTCAACGTTTGCTACTTTAGCATGTTGTCTATGGCCATGAATGATGCGGTCTAAAGAGACATGACTGGGAAAGCGGTTGAACCTAAGCTAAGTGACATGAGGGTGAGGGAAGATTATTTGGTAACACATTCACATTTTGTATTTACAGTCGACAGGTTATGTCGCTTCTGAATGTTGCGACATAATCCTGAATACATTACAGTCAGTGGGGGTTTAGCATATTTATGATAAATTAAATTCATGAGGGATCTGAGATGTTTAATCCAATGTGACCGAATAAGTTTGAGGCATAACGAGACCTTGTTTTGTTTTTAGGGATGTTGCTATGTTAGTCTCTAACAAAGACTTAGTGTAATGCTCTTGATATTTCTACAGGTGTGCTCGACGGTCGCACGACCTATTTGCAAGTATGAATGATGTCAGAGATTGGTAAGAGAGACGTATCGATATGAAAGATGTATGGTTAGCCCATACTCACTGTGTGTATGTGGGAGATGCTAGTAATTAGATCTTAATATACCCACAGTGGAATTGGTCCATATAAAATCAAGAGTTGTATCTCTTGGAATTCCATAACCAAGAGTTGTGTCTCTTGGTTGGTTATAAATACCCATGGGATGGAAGTTAAAACTATAGATTTATTCATTCATTTCAGAATCAAAAATTCTGAATCTTTCTCAATTCTCTCTTCTATTCTCCATCAAAGAGCATTTAGGTTGTGGGCATATGTGTTTTGTTCTTGTAATAAAATACAACCGTTGAGTTTTTTCAAATCTGTACGTGAGAGACATCATTGTACATTGTAGAATACTTACCAAAGATCCTTATTTGTGAGTTCTAGAAGAAAGGTACACACATAGAACTCTATATTTTTATGTTTATGTTTTACTCAACAAGTACCCATAGGTCCACTCCCCTCTCACCCTACCGAATGGTAACTCGCACAAAGACAGGACACCTCAAGCCAAAAACATTTCTTGACTACACAGCTCTTTACTCCACCAATCACCCTCTCTTAGCCTTGTCCAGTGTTATACAATTTATAGAACCGAACTGTTACACACAAGCAGTAGCGTCCCCCGAATGGAGAGATGCTACGGGACATGAGTTTGATGCCTTACTTGCTAATGGCACTTGGTCTTTATGTCCACAACCTCTACATCAGAATATTGTTCGCAATAAATGGGTCTACAAGGTAAAATGTAAACAAGATGGTTCCATAGAGAGATTCAAAGCACGGCTTGTTGCAAAGGGTTTTGATCAAAGGAGTGGGGTTGATTTTATAGAGACATTCAGCCCTGTCATCAAGCCTTCTACCATACACGTGGTTTTAACCTTAGCTGTTCACTTTGATTGGTGCATCTGTCAGTTAGATGTTTCAAATGCATTCCTATATGGTCATCTCACGGAGAATGTTTTTATGGAAAAACCCCGTGGCTTTGTGGATGCCTCTCATCATGATTTTGTTTGTCATTTACATAAGGCTATCTATGATCTTAAACAAGCACCTCGGGCCTGGTTTAATCGTCTCTCTCAAGCTTTGTTTGATATTGGATTTTACTCTTCTGCAGTGGATACATCTCTTTTCATTTATCACTCTACTAATGCAACCTTATATGTATTAGTATATGTGGATGACATTTTGATTACAGGGACCAATACAGCTGCCATCTTCTCTATCATCAATCAGCTGCAAAATGTTTTTGCTATGAAAGATCTAGGCAATCTTGGCTACTTCCTAGGGATGCAAGCCACTCGTGATTCTACTAGGTTACATATCCGGCAGTCCAAATACATCATGGACTTATTGCACAAGTCAAAAATGATGGGTGCTAAGCCATATGCTGCACCTACTATTTTTGGTTCTAAACTCTCGGCAACAAATGGTGATCCACTCCCTGAGGCTGACGCCGCCATCTATCGCCAAGTCATTGGTGCCTTACAATACTGCACTATCACTATACCAGATCTCTTACCCAGTAAATCAACTATGTCAATTCATGCACTCACCAACCACTGTTCACTAGGTGGCAGCTAAGAGGGTTTTACGCTATCTTAAAGGAAGTGTGGATCATGGTTTGTATTTCCAAAAGGGTTCTCTTTGCTTAGAGGCATTCTGTGACTCGGATTGGGCTGGTGATCCCGAAAGTTGTCGTTCTACTACAGGCTTTGGTATTTTTCTTGGTCCTTGTCTAGTGTCTTGGTGTGCCAAGAAACAATCAGTGGTTGCTTGTTCCAGTTCCAAAGGCTGAGTATCGTGCTATGGTGATTGCCACTGCTGAGGTCTATTGGCTCCGAATGTTGCTCAAGGATCTTCGTATTTCACTTCCAGCTCCTCCTACATTGTGGTGTGACAACATAGGCGCTTTTGCTCTCGCATCTAATTCGGTCTATCAAGGTCGTATGAAGCATATCTAAATCGATTATCACTTCACTCGTGAAAAGGTAGTAAACAAGGATATTCTTGTTTAGTATCTCTCCACACATGATCAACTAGCCGATGTCTTCACCAAAGGTCTCACATCAGCTCGATTTTGCATGCTGCGTGACAAGCTAACGGTGATTGCACCTCTCCTAAGCTTGAGGGGGGCTGTTAAAGATAAAGATCAGAGTCATGTACAAGATAAACCACAAGAGGAATCTAGATATAGAAGGAGATAATATTTATCTCATAAGAGTTTACATTGTATTATAATTCTTAGACTAGTTCATATCTGTTAGCTAGATTAGATATAGTTTAAATATTATATTATCTACTCCTAGAGTTAGAGACGTAGTCATTGTATAGATACCAAGATAATTACAAACTCTATACTCTATAAATAATATACGTATGATGTGCTGCTAGGTATTGAAAACCTAAGCACTTTCACATATATTTACAAGTGAGACAGAGCTACTTCAGTGGAGTCTTTTGGTCGGACAGAGTTAGTTGTTGTGGTCGGAAAATTGAAGCATTTGACTGCTTATTAATAAACATCAATTGCTTCATCTGTTTGCAATTGAGTTTGCTTTGGAAGGAAGAAAGGATGGTATTCTTTTCTTTTCTTTTCTCTCAGTTTTTATTCTTATGCAATGTTCATCATGAAGGAAAAGACTATGTAAGTCTGTAAGATAACGATATTCAAATTGAAGGAAGTATAGTACTACAAATGGTAGATGCACTTTAATCAAATTGATAACATTCTTTATGGTAGAAGGGTGTTCAATCCAAACATGGATTTAATTTCCTTATAATCAAAGAAATATGAACATAATTTAGATAAACATAGTCATAACAAATAGATAATCTTAAAAAACATGACATCACATGTTTTCACCCCTTTTTTTTTTTGCTTACCCTTTACTGTTCTTCTGAAATTAATTCCTTCACTTTTTAAAAGTTCGGGATTTTTTTCCTTTCATTTCAGTTTTCTCTCTTTGTGCCCTCACTTATTCATTTTTTTTTTTCACTGTCTAAGCCTCTCATGTGTGGTTCCCAGCGAATATGTGTTATTATGATTATGTTCAGGTAAAATAATTACAGTTGATCACTCTGCATGCCTATTCTGAATTTTTTTGATTCAATGTCTTTTTTCCTTTCAAATTAATTCTTTTCTTCACAACTAAGGTGTTAGAAGAAGGGGAATATTAAATAATAATATGGAGGCATTCATGGTTTGAAGTATCAGCTGCTTTGCATTCTTGTCAATGAGTAGTACAATAGATGCTTTACTAAGCAATACTTTTCTCAACTTTATAAAAAGCATTTGTATTTTTATATGCATTGATTCTTCCAAGCTAATGCAAAGCAAAACCCTTGCTTATCTGATATATTGCTCCTATTGTTTCAGATAGATGCTTTACTACCTTATCCTTATAGAACCATCTATATTTATTATTACTTTATTCTTCCTACCTAAAGCAAAACCCTTGCCTAGGTGCACGATTCCTTGCTCTAATTCCACCTTGTTAAAATATTAATGAAATGATTAAACTAATTATTTATTTATAAATTTAAGTTTTATGGAAAAATGGGTGATTTATAGAATTGCGTTCGAAAATAGAGCTTTTAAAGTCAAAAATAGTTTTTTTTATTTATTTTATTTATTTTTATTTTTTATTTTTAAAAAAAGCTTCATTTTTATAGCATGTTTGGAATTGCGTTAGGGTGGTAAAAAGTACTTTTAATGCATAGAAAGTTATGTGCAATGCTATGGGTACCAAAATTTTTACAAGATGCTTACTAAACTGATGTGTATGAAGAAATTCATAATCAAATGGAAAAATAAAATAATAGCGGAATTTAAATAAAAGAGACACAAAGATTTTAACGTGGTTCGGTCAACAACCTACATCCATAGATAAAGCCCAAAGGGCTACATTAAGCTCTTATTTAATGATTTGTTTACAATACATAATGCTCTATTTATAGATTTCACACATAAATGTAATTTTAATCAAATCCCCTAATTTAGGGTGATCAAATCATAATCAAATCCCTAAATTAGGCTAATCTAATCTTCATCAATCATAATCAAATCTCTAACTTTAGAGTCATTCAAATATACTCTAGCATCCTCCCTCAAACTCAAGGTAGAAAATCCTGAAACCTTGAGTTTGACTTTTTTTCTTTTTTTTTTTGGAGATAACAAAACAATACAAAAAAGGGTCATCTATGAGCCAAAAAAGAGAGCCAACTTTGGGCTAAAATGAGAGCGAACTATGGGCTGAAGAGAGCTTAGGTTTTAAACAATACTATAGAGCTAAATAAAAAGATAGCCAACTTTGGGCTGAAGAAAGAGCCAACTATGAGCTGAAATAGTCTAGGTTTTAAACAATACCACAAAGCCGAGCAAAAATAGACCAACTATAGGCCAATGGATGGACAACTTTGCCTCTTTTGATTTTTCATTTTTTTATGGGCAGCTTGGCCTCTTTTGAATTTTGATGGGCAACTTGGCCTCTTTTGATTTTTTTTTCTTCAACCGAGATTCTTTTCATTTCATTTTTTTTTTCTCGGTTTTTTTTTTTTTTTTTTTTTTCAAGAATATCCTGTTCACAGATTACATAAACAGGGATAAGGAATACCTTAATCCCGTAACCAAACAGAACTAGGTTAAAAACCTAAACCAAGATAACATATTCCTAAAACTAGAATAAGAGAATCTACAAACTCGAATAAGGTTAAATGAAACTTGTAGCCAAACACACGTCTTCTTCTACAAAATCTTCTCAGCACACACCAACACCTCTAGCGATGGGCTTTGGACAACCAATGGAGGAAGCTGCAGATCGAAGACACGAACAATGCTTAGAGCGATGGAAGTCGGCGCTTGGAAGGCTGCAGATGGAATGAGGACAGCAACAGAGAAATCCAACCCGGCTAGACTCGACATTGGTGGATCGCTGGTGAAGAAATCCATTGAAATAGGAGGTTGAGGCTGAGAGAAACACTGCCAGCGCGGGCGTTGGGATGAGATCGGATGTTCTAAACGGCGCTGAGGTTCACGATGATGGATCTGTCCGTGAGATGAGGTGGACAGTGGCTGGATGGTGCAGGTTCGACCATGCGGAGAACGACGTTGCTGAATACGCTGAATTTTTTATTTCACAAGAAGCAAGAAGCAAAAAGAAATTGAAGAAAAAAAAAGAAAAGAAATACATAGGACCATTGGATCGTATAATGGCATTAGACTATCGCTATGATACCATGAAGAAATTCATAATCAAATGAAAAAAATAAAATAATAGCGGAATTTAAATAAAAGAGACACAAAGATTTTAACGGATAAAGCCCAAGGGGCTACATTAAGCTCTTATTTTTAATGATTTGTTTACAATACAGAATGCTCTATTTATAAATTTTATACATAAATGTAATCTTAATCAAATCCCCTAATTTAGGGTGATCAAATCATAATCAAATTAGTCCTTCCTAAGGTTTCTCTCGTGAAACCCTTAGCGGTAAGGGGAAGTCTTCGGCCGGTGTACCGGACGTGGAGAGCTAGGCAGAAAGAGAATGGCAAATGATCTGGAAGATTTGTGTGGCCGAATATCACTCACAGGAGGAGAGAAGGAAGGCATCACAATCACTGAAGGAGAAATAGCGGACGGGCGTGAGCATGGGGAAAGGTGCTTAATCGGGAAGATTGGTGGGGAAAGGAAAGTAAACAAAGAAGCTTTCCAAACTGTTTTATCCAGAATCTGGAGAATCGTAGGGAGTGTTGTGTTCAAGGAGGTGCAGGATAATGTATGGATCTTTGAATTCTCTGAAGTGGATGATAAGCGACGGATTATGGAAGGAAGGCCTTGGTCTTTTGACAGACAAATATTGATCCTTAACAATCTGGAGGGCAGTCTACCACCTTCACAGATTCAGTTCACTCATTCTCCTTTTTGGGTGCAAGTTCATGATATGCCTCTTCTATGTATGACGAAGGGTATAGGGTGGTGCTTGACCTGCGTGAACCTCTCGAACGTGGACGTGCTCTAATTTTGAACGGGATCTCTCATTGGGTCACGTTCAAATATGAAAACTACCGATGCTATGTTTTGATTGCGGCAGGTTCCTTCATGGTGCAAAAGGATGTCCCATCACTCCCGACTTCTGGAGGAATAATGACAAAGGGGTCAAAGATTGGGGAGTCTGGCTTCGAGCAGATTCAGGCAGGTGCCAAAACAACGTCGACAAGCACACCAAGGAGGAAACAGAGGGGTGGTGGAAGTCGTCGGAGGATGACGACAAGAGGGGACATGAGAAAGAGCTCAGTAAAGAAACTAGCGGAACTCTAGGAAAACCTAACCAGGTGGACCAATCGAGAAAATCTGCTAGTAACGGACATTCGGGCACTTACCTTTCTGAGGGTCAGGGCGCTTCCACCAAAATAGCAGCTGTTAACAAAGGAGATAGCTTTCCATTTGCAGATGTGGACGTTTTGGAGTCTAATGAGTATATTCCTTCTGGAAGGGTGGATGCTGACACAAATATGGAAGGTGCTACATCTCACGTGCATGGAAAGTCTAAGCAAGGAAAGGCTCCAGCTCTTGAGGAGCATGTCAGTAACAAGCAGGGGGAATTAAATGACATGTTCGAGAATATCCCAGGTGGGCCCTTCTCCATTGGGCCCAAATCACGTATGGGGACTGAAGCTGACGTAAATAGGGCCCCACTGAAGCCCGTAAAGACAACCTGCATGGATTATGCCCTTAGTTCTATGGGTGAGGTACAGAAAGGCTCATGCCCAACTAATATCCCCATTCGGAATTTGAAGAAATGGAAACGAGCAACTCGGAATAAGCCTCTTGAGGATGGTGCGCTTAATCATGAGGACCCGCATTCTAGAAAGAGGAAGGGTAACATTGAAAAGGGACAGTACGATATAGACGGCAGGCAGGGAAAGAAGCAGAGACAAGCAGAGGAGTCTTTCAGCTCTGAATACCAAATGGCAAAGGCTGGTACACAGCCTCGCCAGTCCCCATGATTCTCCTCAGTTGGAATTGTCGGGGGCTTGGGAACCCTCGTGCAATTCGGGACCTTTGCCGCTTGGTGAAGGAGAAGAGACCCACCATTTTCTTTCTCATGGAAACAAAATGTAGCAAACACAAGATGGAACGAGTGCGCCTAAGATTGGGCTTTGAAGGCCTTTTTGTTGTTGACCCAGTTGGACGAAGTGGTGGATTAGAGCTTTTATGAAAGGAGAAAGATGAGATTGATATACAAAATTATACTCGTAGGCATATTAACGCCGTGGTTAAGAAAACAGGCAGCACCTTTCATTGGAGACTTACGGGTTTTTACGGGCACCCAAATTGGACAAAACGTCATGAATCATGGTCTCTCCTCAACCATCTCAAATGTTTTGGTCCGCAACCCTGGCTTTGCATTGGAGATTTTAACGAGGTGATTGATCAATCTGAAAAGTATAGAGGGGCTTTGAGACGAGAGGGGCAGATGCTACAGTTCCGCAATGCACTTATGGAGTGTGGTTTGAGTGACATTGGCTTCAAGGGTCCACGCTTTACATGGACAAACTGCCATCACGATGGAAGCTTCATTAAGGCGAGGTTGGATCGAGTTGTTGCCAATGCAGATTGGTGTCGCATGCACCAGACAGCTAAAGTCAGTGTTCCTGCGGCTGTTTCCTCGGATCACAAGCCGCTCATGTTGAATTCTGGTGGTTTAGCACCTGCACGAGTTCGTTTTTAAAAAAAGCTTCAAAGTAGAAGCCAGCTGGATGCATGATGATGATTACAGCAAAATTGTGGAGGAGGCGTGGCTGGAAGAAGAGCATGATGACCCAGAGGCAGTCTCGGTGCTACACAAGCTTGCCAGGTGCCAACATCAGCTCACCAATTGAAGCAACAGGAAATTTCAGGGTGCTGATAAGGAACTTAAAAAGAAAACAAAGCTCCTTGAGGAGCTCCAGAGGCAAGAAGGGATTGAAAGTTGGGATGATATCAAGAGATTGCAGGGAGAAATCGACTCCATTCTAGAACAAGAAGACATAAAATGGAAGCAAAGAGCGAAGCAGAATTGGTACCAAAACGGAGACCGCAATACGCCTTTTTTCCACACCTGGGTTGATCACAGACGGAGAATTAATCACATTCGCCAGATTAAGGATGAGGCGGGCACGGAGTTGAAGCACATTGAAGAAATCAGCAATGCTTTCATAGGTTTTTATCAAAACCGTTTTACGGCTGAGTTCATTTCTGGGGTGGACATTTGTTTGGCAGACATGAGGAGGCGTGTCACAGATGCGATGAATGTTGATTTGTTGAAACCTTTTGTGGCTGAAGAGATTGTAGTAGCTCTTGGGCAAATGCATCCACTTAAGTCTCCTGGTCCGGATGGTTTCTCCGCTTGCTTTTATCAACAATCTTGGGACACGGTGAAAAATGAGGTATGTCAATCTGTTCTTGATTTTTTAAATCATGGCATTTTTTATCCTTCTATCAACTCTACTTATATTGCTTTAATCCCTAAAGTTAAAGCTCCTTCCTCCCTGACTGACTATCGCCCCATTAGCCTCTATAATGTGCTCTACAAATTAAGTGCTAAGGTCTTAGCAAATAGGCTTAAGAAGGTGTTGCCCCACATAATCTCCCTTAACCAAAGTGCATTTGTTCCTGGGTGACTTATCACTAACAACATACTGGTCGCTTTTGAGGCTATGCACACCATGGACAAAAAAATGAAAGGTAGAGAGGGGTACATGGCCATGAAACTGGACATGAGTAAGGCTTTTGATAGAGTTGAATGGGACTTTCTGGAGGCAGTTATGCAGAAATTGGGGTTTCAGGCCAGGTGGATTCACTTGCTCATGACGTGTGTCCGTACAGTGACTTATTCCATTCTTATTAATGGGCAGCCTTATGGTAACATCACCCCCTCACGAGGAATTCGCCAAGGGGACCCGCTTTCTCCTTATTTCTTCATCCTATGCGCGGAGGGGCTTAGTTCCCTTCTACATAAGGCTGAAAGCGATGGGAGGATCTCGGGGCTTCCAATTGTACGAGGGGGAATGCGGTTGAACCACTTTTTCTTTGCAGATGATAGCCTCCTTTTCTGCATAGCTAATATTCCTGAATGGCTCAATATCCAAGGTATCCTCACAATGTATGAACATGCTTCGGGCCAAAAGATCAATAAAGAAAAGACTTCCATATTCTTTAGCAGCAATACAAAGCCAGAAACAAAAAACCACATTCTCTCAGTGGTTGGGGTGTCCTTGACTACTCACTTTGAGAAATACCTTGGCTTGCCTGTTTTGATTGGAAAATCGAAGGTTGCAGCTTTCTCAGGGTTACAAGGCAAAATCTGGGGTGGATTAAATGGCTGGAAAGAAAACATTTTATCTCAAGCAAGGAAAGAGGTGCTCTTGAAGGCGGTCATCCAATCCATACCCACATATACGATGAGTGTATTTCAACTGCCTAAAGCGGTGTGCAAAGAAATTAATTCTATGATGTCAAATTTCTGGTGGGGGAAAAAAGACAAGAAAGCAAGAATTACGTGGATGAGCTGGGAAAGATTGGGTAGGGCCAAAGAACAAGGCGGAATGGGCTATCATGACTTGGAAATTTTTAATCAGGCTCTACTTGCCAAGCAGGGATGGAGATTATTAAAATTTCCTTACTCTTTGATGGCGAAGGTTTTTCAGCAAAAATATTATCCACATGACTCTTTCCTCAATTCTACGTTGGGTCGCGCTCCCTCCTATGCTTGGCGCAGCATTTGGAATGCTAAGAAATTACTCGATGAAGGTTTGCTATGGAGAGTGGGGGATGGGAGAACTATTAACATTTGGGGGGACTGCTAGATACCATCCCCATCAACTTATGCCATTCAAACACCCAACCGACTCCTAGATACAAGCTCAAAAGTCAGCTCTTTAATAGATGAAAACACAAACTGGTGGAAGCTTTCCCTGATCAAAGAGCTCTTTAGTGCGGAAGAAGCCGCCCTCATCGGGAATATTCCAATTTGTCCAGCAGGGCAGTAGGATACACTGGTATGGCTGGGAACTAAGAATGGGACTTTCACAGTCCGGAGTGCCTACCATATGGCTAGAGCTAGTATGGAGGAGGATAGCGGCAGAGGCTCCAACCCAGCCAAATGCAAAAGTTTCTGGAAGGAGGTCTGGAAAATTAAGGTTCCGGCAGTTGTAAAGGTCTTTCTTTGGAAGGCCTGTAACAACATTCTACCAACACAGCTCAATCTTTAGAGGAAAGGTGTTGTGGAGGACTCTTTATGTCCTATTTGCAGGTTGGAAGAGGAATCAGTGGAACATATTGTATGGAACTGCGAATCGGCGCGAGACATGTGGGCTGCTTGCAACAGGAAAATCCAAAAAACTCCTAATATGGAGATGACTTTTCCCAGCATTTTTTCATCACTGATTGAACGACTGGAAGAGGAGGAACTGCAGTTGGTGGCTACTGTGGCTAGATGTTTGTGGCTGCAGAGAAACAGTGTAGTTTTTGGTGGTGCCTTCACATCGCCATCCCATGTTATTGAAACTGCAACATCCCAACTTGAAAATTTCCATAAGGTAGAGAGAGGAAGAAGAATGGAGAGCCCACCGCGTGCAGAGCAACCAATCAAGAAATGGGAAAAGCCTCCCCTAGGTATAGTGAAGCTTAACTAGGACGCGGCCATTGACGTTGGGAAGCAGAAAATGGGAGTTGGAATCATAGCACGTGACCATACTGGTAATGTCCTGGCAGTTTTATGTGCATCGAGACCTCTAGTCACATACCCAGCCGTCGTAGAAGCCATAACCGCATGGAAAGCCACGGATGTCTGCATGATCATGGGATTCTCCAAGGTCATCCTTGAAGGAGACTCACTTGAAGTGGTTAAAGCTTTGTAAGGAGATGATTGGTGTTGGAGCAGATTTGGCTCTCTAATTAATGATGCAAAGTTTACTCTCAATAGTCTTCAAGGCTGGCATGTTTGCCACACAAAGCGCTTGGCCAATTCTACAGCTCACTTGCTAGCTAAGCACAGACTCACAGTATCGGAAGACCAGCTCTGGCGGGATGATTTCCCTCTTTGTATTCAACATTCTGTTCTCCTTGACAAAGGTCTTCCTTGAGTTTTGAGTAATGGAATACCAATTCAAAAAAAGAAAAAAAAAATCATAATCAAATTCCTAAATTAGGCTAATCTAATCTTCATCAATCATAATCAAATCCTTAACTTTAAAGTCATTCAAATATACTCTAACAGTGTAACTCATTCATTGGAGAGAAACAAAATAATTAATTAAAAGAAATATAACGGGTACCAATGAATGAACTACACATCAGTTTGATAAGACTCTTGATCAAATATTTAGTACCCCTAGCATTTTTCTTTCCCAAAAGCGAGTTTCGATCTTCTTTTTTTTAGTGTAAAAAAGTCTAAAAAATACGTTTGAAATTTTTTACCAAACAAACTAATTTTTGTTTGACACAACTTTTTAGGTATTAAAAATACATTTTTAAGTTTCCTAACACAATTTTAAGCAGCTCTAACATGGTATCATTGCCAAAGTTTATGAATTCGAACCTTAACTTCACATTTTACCCCTTATTTTAATTAAATATTCTATGTGTTAGGTTTCATTTATAAGTTCCCACAACGATTTAACATGATATGTTGAGAGCCAAAATCATAAATCCAAACTTTGTCTATTGGGCCTCACTTTATTAAAGTGATGATTTAAAGCCTATGAGAAGATGTTCCTCGTACTATGCTTTGATTCATAGTAAAAATTCCCTTTGTTGGAGAACACAAGTGCGGTTATGACCATCCTCTTTGGAATAAATGCAAATATTGCATTATCTTTTTCAAAAATCGTTGGTGCCATTCATGTACATATTCGATTCTTCTAATTGAAAAAGGATCAAATGTCATGCTCAAGGCTGATTTTGTATCTGCCAGATATCAGAGAAAGCAATGAGGAAGTTCGGTCCTCTTTTTTTTTTTCTTTTTTTTTTCTTTTTTCTTAAAAAAAAATAAAAAATTATTTTAAAGGTGTGAAATATAATTTTAAAATAAAATGTAAAAATATATTTTTAACGCTTTGTTAAATTTGTTGTTTTTTAATGTTTTGCTTAAAAATAACGAAAAATAGTTTATGTAGGCCTTTTGTTTTCTTCTGGTTCTTTTTTGAGTTCAAACTATTGACTGATAGCGAATGAGTTATTAAGTTTATGGAAGAATTGTCATTGATGAAAGAGACAGAAACCAAAGACGTGATTCGACAATTTATACTGCAGATTTATATACTGATTGTGATGATAACATTTATAAGGTGTTGTTTTGTAATGGCCCTACAGGCTATTGGATATGTCATAGACAGTACTAAGGCCGTAGGGTTTTCCATTTGTATCTTTGGTATTGTATGATGGAACATTTTGCTCCATATTGATTTTGCTTCATATTGATTTTGCTTTATCAGGTTTGGGGGTGGCTGAAACCACCCCCAAACCCACTGGGAGTGGTTTCAGCCACCCCCTGGGCTCGAGCTACCCCCATCCGGCCAAGCCACCCCCAAACCAGCCAGATGGGGGTGGCCTGGCCACCACCATGGCCAAAGGGGGTGGCCATCCACACCGCCAAATGGCCAAGCGGGTGGCAACAACCACCCCCAATTTTTTTAATTTATGTTATTATCTTTAAAAAAATATATATAATTTTTTAATATTTTTAATTCTTTTTTTTCTTTTAAAAAATTAAAATTAATTATAGGACACGTGATGCAATTTGGTTGGTGCTGACGTAGCGTTTTGTTAAGTTTTGGACGGAATTTTAATGGAGGTACCATCTCTGTCTTTATGAAAACCACAGGTACCTCCTATGATAAAAATGAAAACCTAGGGGGCAAAAAATAAAGAGTTCAAACCTTAATGGGTTTTTAGTATTTAACCGTACTACTTATCATTTCAGCTAACAAAGTAACAACTTTGAAGAAAAACCGAGTTCACCAACCGCCATGGGAGTAGGGAATTTTGGTTCCCTCCTCCTCCCCCTTCCCCCCTACTCCCATTTTTTCTTCCTCCTCCTTCCCTTCTCACCTCTTATGATGCTCAAACCACCTCTTTGGAGGTCCTATCTACTTCTTTGGAGACCCTATCAAACGCCCTTGACGTTTTATCCGTGTTCAACAGCTTAGTCGTCTCCTCCTCTACCGTCAACCAGTTCACTTCCTCCTCCAGTCATTCACAACCTCAGATCTTCCCCATTTTTAAAATTTTGAGATTTGATTTTTTTCAAAACCATATCTATTCATTTCAAGAAGCCCCAACCCTGCACCCGCCACCCCATCAAGCTCCTAGGTCTTGTAGCTACAAGATGCCTCCAACCGCCTTCATCCGGCCACCATGCGCTAGAGCATGTTCAACATGCGCCGACGCATGAAGACTGCATCTTGGCGTCCATTGCTGGTGCGTGGCTCACACCCAACCGCTTCCTTGCCACCTTCCTCCGCCCCGCCCTCCAACAATGTTGCAGTTTTTGTGTATTTTTTTAGTTTTATTGTTGTTGTCTTGTTTTAGTGCTCAAATTCAATCTGTTTCAGTGCTAATTTCGCCGCTGTGTTTTGTTGTTGTGGTTAAGAAATGTCTCTCAGTTGCAATTGTGGTTCTTAAATTCTCTAATGATAAAATTATCCACAATGTCACCACGGGTTTCTCGTATTCTATTATCTCTAGTGAACTCCTTGCTATGTTGCTAAAATCTCAAGATTGCATTTATGTCTTTTCTATTTCGTTTGTTATTTGCTTTAATTATAGTGCATTTTATTGTGCACAATGTGTAATTAAATGGACCGCTTCTAACCTTGTGTTCGAAAGTATTTTTGACTAGTCTCTCATTATCTCTTTCTTTCGGATAAAAAATGAGAACAACCCCCTTTGTAACATTTTCCATATTTGCTTTAAAAAAAAAAAAAAAAAAAACTCTGAAATCGGTGTAACTATCATTCTTTTTTCTAAGCCAACGAGAAAAGTTTAGGAAATCTAAGTATTACTTGAATGAACCTAGCTCTCAATTAACCTGATAATAGCAAATGGGCTTCAACTACTCAGCCAAAATACCTATACTAGACTAAAATGAATGGGCTCCAAATCGGAGATGAGCCACTCCTCTTGGTTAACTTTGGGTTAACACCAAATATGCAACTTAAACTTGCATGTAAAAGGAAAAAAAAAATAATGAGAAAGAACAAGAAAGGAACAAACCATTCAAGTTCATCCATCATCCATCAACCATCATCCATGCAAGAAAAATAAAGGCAAAAGCCATAATTAGAAACATCGAACTCCATAAGATATATTCTCAATAGACTAATGTTTGCATGTCCCTGACTCATTATTGTCTCCCATGTTCTGACAAATTTTAAGCTGTGAAATTTGATCTGGTTGCCTTTTTCTTGAGAACAATGGCCAAACAAGTGTCTCCTACTAGTTCATCTGTGCCAATTCCTTCACGGTGTTGGCAAGATGTTCCTCTTTCTGAACACTTAAAACCCAATTTGCATTAATGGAAACCCGCTCAATGCTCTGCCTCAAGTTTCTAGCCATCGACGGCTTAGTACGGCTTGCAAAAAACTCCTCTATTTCTCTGGCCTTCTCAAATGAAGTAAACTGGGGGGAGGGATGAAACAGAAAAAACCATAAGCATCAACAATGACTAACTAATTGCATGTGAATTAAAATTCAGGCACAACATTTTATGATACAAAGACAAAAATTGATACTTGTGGAACCAACAACACAAAGAAGGATTTTGTAATAGGTGTTCATTTGTTGATCAATAAAATTCTAATCATTCATCAAACCAAAAAAGAAAAAAGAAAAAAAACAACAGAAGAAGAAAGAGGGAGGGAGAGAGTGAGAGAGACAAACCGGCGAGACAATTGCACTGACAAAACGAGTTATTAGATATCCGGAACCCCAGGTTTTGAAAATATGCTCCCACTTATCCTGTATTTTAATCATATATAAGAAGAAAAAACTAAGGCATTAGATAACAAAAGTGGTTTGTTGCGCATCCCTCGATAGTTTCTTAAAACCAACCCTGTGGGAGATTATAATTATGATGAATACAAGAATAGACTAACAGGGGCTAAGTGCCACAGAAAATCAAAAAACAAGTTTCTCTTCCCTTCATGTTATAAATAAAAAGAGAAAATGCACTTTATCCCCTGAAGTTTGATAAATTTTTCAATTTGAACCCTAATATATAGAAATTTGTAATGTACCCTCATAAAATTACAAAATTTTGCAATTCAAACAATCCATTAATTAATTCGGTTTGAGAAGACGAAAAGTTAACCACGTGATTCTAGTCATTCACCTTAAGCATACGATATTCTAGTCGAACTTCATCTTCTCAGGAACTCAGTTATCTGATTTTGATCAGTCATATGATATTTCACAAATACTCGAAGTTCATAGCAACGCTTCCAAAACTTGTCTTCTTGGGAGTCGTGGAAAATGTCTAAGGTCTACATGTTACCTTTGTGTAAAACCCACTTTTTCTCTACCAGATTAACGTACATGCTACAAAATACATGAGAAGCACCATGATGCTAGTTTTTCTTTTTAAGGAAAGAACGTGAGTGCCATGTCCCTTGTATCTAGATAAGTGATCTCGGACCATTTCGCTTAATTGTGCATGAAATGTTTGCTTTTTACATAGCTAAATTGAGTCTTACCTTCAGCCACGTCCAAGCTGTTTCACGTCCTTCTCTACTAACAGCAAGTCCAAGAACAGCATCCTGGCTACGAACCTAGATCAAATGGGAAATAAAGCCAGCATCAGTGGCCCAAGCCAAATCAGACCATAATAAAAATGTTTTGACCTCCACAGTCATAAAATTCAGATACCTCAGAAGACAACAAAAAGTTAAGAGCTTCAAGAATTATCTTGGGATCAGGAGAAGATGCTAATGAACCTACAACCACACAAAGATACATGATTCCAATATACCAAAGATACTCAGATGCTCTGCATCATTTAAAATAATGATATGTTGTTACTTAGAATGCGTGTTTTCTCCTGGCTCAAATCAGTCTCCCGGTAAACTCTTAGAAGAGATTCATAACCCAGTTTGTTTAAGCTGGTGACTCTTTGCATTACAGCCACATAAGCTGCCTGCAACCACAGTTCTTTATAAATTTCAGTAGGGATTGTATATGGAGAAATGTTAGCAATTGTGCAATGCTTCTTTTACCAACCTTTCTTAAGTCAGGAGGGAGGAGTGGTGTATTTCTGTCATCTAAGAATGCAAGAAAACGCCTATTTGCCTCATTTAGTGTCAGTTCATGTCCAAACACAGCAAGCGCAGTCAAAATCTCTCCTCTCAACATTGCATCTAGATGGTTCTCACCTTGCTTAGGCTCCCATCCGAGCTTTCTGAAAAGAATTCAGATAGAATATATATAAACAAATCGAAGAATGATAAAGAACCACTATCTGCTATTTATTAGCCCTTAGCAGCTCTATTTAGGAAAGAAAAAAATTGACATAATTCAGAATATATATAATTCATAGGAGCATCATAATCACTATTTTCATTATATAAGAAATGACAATCTCGTGCTCTGTAGTTGTATTTTGACTATTTTTCATACCTTCAGTACCTTAAATTGCATAAAAATAATACTTTCCAAATCAAGTAGAATATAATTGACATCAAAGAGATCATTTAGACTCCGTTTACTTCGACGTCAAATGGTTTTTAGAAAATGATTTCTGTATTTTACGGTGTTTACTTCGACGTAAAATAGTGGTCAATGGAAAATATTTTCCGTTTAACCGAAAATTCTTCTTTAATTTTCGGAAAATGGTTTACGGTTTTGAAAATCGTAAACCATTTTCCGACTATGAGCATCTTATTCTTAAATCGATGGACCTTGCCAAGACCCACCCAAAACCTCGCCGGGACTTGTTCGGGACCCGCCCGGGACTTGCTCGGGACCCGCTCGGGACCTGACCGGGACCCTCTCGGGACTTGATCGGGACCTGCCCAGGACTCGCCTCGGACCTGCCCGGGGCTTGCCCGGGACTTAACCGGGACTTGCCCGGGACCTGACCGAAACCCCCCCGGTACTTGATCGGGACCTGCCCGAGACATGACCGGGACCCGCCCAGGACATGCCCGAGACTTGACCGGGACCCGCTCGGGACTTGCTCGGGACCCCGACGAAACCTGCCCGAGACTTGACCGGGACCTGACCGGGATCCGCCTAGAACCTAACCGGGACTTGCCCGGGACTTGACTGGGACCCTCCTGGGATTTGACCGGGACCCGCCCGGGACTTGACCTAGACCCGCTCGGGACCTGACCGGGACCCACCCGGGACCCCAGCGGGACTTGCCTGGGGCTTGCCCTGGACTTGACAGGGACTTGCCTGAGACCTGCCGGGGACTTGACCGGGACCCGCCCGAAACTTGCTCGGGAACCCGGCAGGACCGGCCCTGGACTTGATCGAGACCCGCTCGGGACTTGATTGAACCTGCCTGGGACATAACTGAGACCCGCCGGGACTTGATCGGGACCTCGCTAGGACTCGCTCGAGACTTGACCAGACTTGCCCAAGACCCGCCCGGAACTTGCCCGGTCGAGTCCCGATCAAGTTCCGTCAGGGTCCCGGGCAGATCCCGTCGGGGTCCCGGGCAGGTCCCAGTCAAGTCCCAGGTAGGTCCCGGGCGGGTCCCGGTCAAGTCCCATGCGGGTCCCAGTCAAGTTCCGGGCAGGTCCTGGGCGGGTCCCGGTCAAGTCCCGGGCAAATCCCGGTCAAGTCCCGGTTAGGTTCCGAGCAGGTCCCGGTCAAGTCTCGGGCAGGTCTCGCCAGGGTCCTGACTAAGTTCCAGCGGAGTCCCGGGCAGGTCTCTGCGGGGTCTCGAACAAGTCCCGTGCAAGTCCGGGTGGGGACCTTATTGGAAAAAATATATATAAAAAAAGATATTAAAAAAAAAAATTATTTTCCGTGTGCAAGGTAAACGCCATAAAATGTTTTCGACGGAAAATATTTTTAGGAAAAATGGCTTTCCTGAAAATATTTACGAAGGAAACAATTTTACGTTGAAGTAAACGGAGCCTTAATTGCAAAAGAAAAGTAGATAGACTAGATCCAATGGCTTATAAACAAAGGCCAACCTAGGAGTTTCAATTATTTATTTATAAGATTACTTACTCCGCAGAATACTGGAAAAGGCTAATAAAAAACTGTTTAACGTAGTCCAGTAACTCAGGGGTCGCATCGGCTGCAATTGTTGCAACTTTTTGACTCATCTGTGAATAGAGGGACTAGGATTAGGCCTAAGATCATAACTGAAATTAACTTAGACAAGATAAGGATGTGAAAATTACACTAATCAAATTAGATAGCACGATATATTCAGTCTCCTCCCTGTAAGCACCCATCAAGGTAAGCAATGTGCATAAAGACTGCTGGCGAGCCATACAAAGTGCAAATGAATCATCCAGAATTCCTGTTAAAGGAAGACGTTGTTAACTGCTCTTTTTTTGCTGTCAATAGGAAAATGCAAGTATGAATGAGTACTAATATCCCAATTACCAAATCTGTCTGTTGCAGATAAGAATTTGTTCTCTATTGCATATCTAAGTCTGGCTGCCAGGTCCTCATCATATTTCACCCTATAGAAACCAGTCTGATCCACATTAAGTTTTATCCAAGTAAATGTGGCATCCATTTTATCACCCAGGATTTCCTTGATATCAAGAGTTTCAGACTTTGTTTGCAATAGAAAATCCTTTTGCAAATCATATGCGCCACAACACAATGTTATCGGGATACTCCACTGTCCATCCCCATGGGAACCACTTGACAAAAATTGTGACTGCCATTATTATATTTATCTCATTAAGTTCTCAAAATATTGTTAAGTGAAATATCACAAAATGAAACAACTAACGATGCAATCGAGTTAACATATGTCAGTTCAAGATAAAATAGGTGGAAAAGATAAGACACAAGAAACCTGTTCGAACTCCAATTTGTTTTCTTTGACTTTGACAGAGACAACGGGGTATCCTTTTTGCTTTGTCCACGAATTCATTAGCCTTTTCACAGGCTCACCAGATCCCTCCTCAAGGACAGCCCATAAATCTTCTGTCTTTGCATTCGAGCAAGCATATTTTTTGATATACGAAGCAAGGGACCTCTGATTGCATAAATGAATTAGAAAAAAAGAAACTAGCAAAAACAGCCAATTAAAAACAAGGAAAAAAAAACAAATTTAGAAATGTTAGAAAAAATATAATTAACTGACTGACAGTTACATCAGAAATATTTCTCAAATGAGGAAGCCATATTGTGTTTCTTAATTTCTTTTCATAATTATCTGTAGAACAACTACTTATCACAATAACTACTAGATCTCAAAGTCCAGCTTTGCACAGACCTTATATTTTCTTACCAAGCCATCCAAAGACAAAAATGAGATACTTTCTCTCTGTCCCCCACAGAATTGATCCCATGCTCGCAAATACTGATGTCATCTTACCTTATGATATGAATTCATAGTGGTGATCTCAATTATTCAAATCAAAAACCATCGTATTCAACTCAAATAAGCATTATCAAGTAGAAATACTTTCTACTAATTTCTTATCAAGATATGAGTATCACAATTTTTTCTATATATGTAGAATTGATTACTTCATCAAATAATTAATTGCTAGCATCCAACACATTAATCAATATCTCCTAAACCTCTTTCATGAACTATATTTCTATAATTCGACATCACCATCCAACTATTTTATAAGTGAAACCTGTCTAACCTCTTCAGAACACACAAAAATATTGTCTATTTTTTATTTTTTTTTATTTTTTATGTTTGGAAGTATTAGTTTTTGATGGTTTTCTATGACATAAATTTCACGTGAATTTTGTTAATCAACTTCGGACAGCAGCAACAGCTTCCATGACAGTAGCAACTACTTCCACTTCAAAATTCAGCAACAACAGTTTCAAGTTCCAAATCCTCTGCCAAAGATCAAGTTTATTCAAATGAGGGCTCTCAGTCAAAGAACCAGAATGATTCAAGAGCTGAACAACAGCCCCAGTTGTAGCCTTGTAATCTTGTTATCGTTATACCTTTTCAATTTAAAATTTGCCACTAAAACTCCATGATATGTGGAGATTGTTTTGTAAACAGTTCTTTATATATACAGTAATACTCAGCTTGGTATGGTATTGAGCAACCAAACCATTCTTTTCACAAAGGATAGATTTCATACAAATTTGATGCAGAGAAAAAGGAAGTTAAAACCACACACATAGTTTTCTTCAATCATAGGAAAAGTCTCATCTTGTACAAAAAACATTACAAGTAACAAACCTAACAACCAACCTGAAAGCATTCAGCACCGAGATAGCTTTGCAACATCCGAATGACAGATGCACCTTTTCTGTAACTTATTGCATCAAAAATTTCATTGGTCTCGGCAGCATGATTTATCTCCACCTAGAAAAGGTAAACTTAAATTGGGATAAACTCAAACAAGTACTAAGGCTAATTCCTCAAAGAAGATTATAACAGGGAAAAAAACTTAACCCATGAAAAATTACCTCAATGGGATGGGACTCTGCAAGCCCATCCAGCTTAAGACCCTCTGTAAGTTCATCAAGAAACTGAGTCCATATATTCCATTCTGGGAACAAGCTATCAGTTGCTAAATAAGAAACCTGCGCAAATGCCATAATCGGTATATAATTTTAGAATAAAGTGGCGCAATTAGGTACAATAATATATAGACATGTGACCAATGCTACATACCCATGTTGCAAACCCCTCATTCAGCCACAGATGTGTCCACCATTCCATTGTTACAAGATTGCCAAACCACTGGTGTGCCAGTTCATGGGCTACGACAATCACAACCTTTACAGTGGCCAAAAATAATGATTAAACAATTTGTGGGGGATTATTATTAGAACAATAGCTCCTTATAACATTACCCCCACTAAATTATACCAAAAAGAGCAATATTCACAAGTGCACATTACCCTCTGTTTATTGGATGCCGCGGAATGCTGATCATCATAGAGCAATGCTGTTTCACGGTATGTGACTAAACCATAATTCTCCATGGCCCCAAAAGCAAAATCAGGGATTGCAACCATATCCAATTTGGGCAGAGTGTAAGCCACAGCAAAGTAACTGTAGAAGTTATCGTGGTCAATCCAAATTCCAGATAATGCAGCATAGACACTAAAATATTGCAAATTAAGGAATCACTAGTAACCACAATCCAGTGTCCAATTAGATGTTCTGTTAAGGTAAAGAATCGTAATTATGTGATTAGTGATCAATAATTTGGCGGTGATTGACTGTAAAACTTACTTTTTGTATAATTCAAGTGTCCTGACGGCTACACCCAGAGCAAATTTCCCTTGATTTGCCTTACCAACCTGACAGTATACTCGAACTTTGACCCCTGTATGGAGATGTAGGATTGATTACACTTTCAAGAACAAGGGTCGTATCACCACAAGAAACAATGGGCGTAGAGTATGATTTTACCATCAGATGTACGATCTTCCACATAATCAAACAAACCGACAACAACTGCCACCAAATATGTGGACATTATTGGCGATTCTTGATATGAAACTGTCTTCAGATGCCCATCAACTTTTTCTTCAATAATAGGCATGTTGGAAAGAGCTACTAGTTCAGATGGCACATCCAATGTAATTTTGAATGTAGCCTGCAACTCTCAACGCCAGAAAAAAGAAGGGCCGAATAAGCTTTTGCTTGCATTCATTTGAAAACACAATTACATCTGCATGAGAAGCAGATACTTCCTTTTTTTTTTTTTTTTTTTTTTGTGGACTTTCTCAAACATGCATTATTAAAGTTCATTTTTTTTCTAGGTTTTCTCAAACATGCATTTAGGAATTAAGAAATGATTTCAGCAAAAGATGAAAAGACGTATAATATCGTAAATCAGCTAAACGAGAGAGAGAGAGAGAGAGGGAGAGGGAGATTGCAAACACCTTGCAAGCAGGTTCATCCCAACACGGAAAGCATCGCCGAGCATCAGCCGATTCAAATTGTGTAACGGCCATGTTCTTCTTCTCACCATCATGCTCATATGTGCTGGAAAGCAAAACAACTACTTCAGTACATAGAAGTAACTGATAAAATTGTCACTTAACAGGAAACACAAGAAATTTAGCTCCATTTAATAGCTGTGGAAAACCAGGTAAAACAAGTTGCAAATGGCGACTTCGAAAATCTTTTATTCCAGGCCCATTGGACTGAAAGCTACGCCATCAAAGTTGTATCACTGATCACACAATATTAACTGAAAATTCTAATTGATTATATCATTCAGCATTGGAAATAAGAATTCAATCATTTTAAGAGTATTTGATTACATCTCAGAAAGGGTAAACTGTGTCTCATCTTTTGCGAAACACAAAAGATTGTTCAAACCTAGCTAGTACTTATGTTGGACTCAAATTTATTCCAAAATTTTCTTTAATTTATTTTAATAAGTGCAAAATGGCATCTAAGATGTTTAGGCTTTTTCAAAAATTAACGTTTGGATTCCTAGATTCTATACAATAAATAATTGTTAAGAATATTAAAAAAAATATGTAAGAAATGACACTTAACACTTATTAAGTAAGTTAGAGATTTTGTTTTTGTTTTTGTTTTTTTTTTGTGAAAATTCTTATGACGGCCAACCTAAGACTGATTCCATGACAGTTTGTCTATACTTTGAGGATGTAAGTAAAATTTTTTCTACACTTGTGGACATTAAAAAAAAAAAAAAATCCAAAAAGAAAAAGATGTAATTTCCTTTTCTTTTTTCTGCTGCCTCCTTTAAGTTTTTATAAGAGCATTCTCAGCAAACTCCCTAAAAGGGGAGTCTGTCCCCTATGTATAGGGAATATGTCTTAAAAATTGCAAAAAATGTCCCACAGTAGACTCCCTAAATGAGCCTCAATCATGAGGATTATTACAGTAGAACCCAAAGTATAGAGTTCCTCTATTGCAATCCTTATGATTATTAAAAGAAAATAAAAAATAACGTTTCTCTCTCTTCTCTACTCTCTCCTTTCTCCTCTCATATATATATAAAATTAAAAAAATAAATATTTTAATGATATAAGGAATGATTAAGGAAAGTTATTGGGGTGTATTTTGACATAGAAAAACAAAAAATAGTTTAGATTCTTAAATGTAGGAAAAATGACGATGAAACTAATGGAAATGCTCCAAGTATCGCAGTTTTGTCATCGGATTGATGTGGATTCCCCCTTCCAGTTAGTTCTAGTGTAGCTTGTTCTGATGCGTCGGGTCAAGATTTTTATTAGACAGGGCCTTTGGCCCATTTCCATTGTTTTCACCGGCACTATTCATGCTAGATTTGTGTTATCGATAGGGTCTACCTTTATTGTCTTTTTTGTGTGTGTATTTTGTCTTGTTTTTATATTGTTTTGTTTGTTCTTTAGTTAATGTAATCTTATCTTACACAAAACACACCAAAAAAAAAAAAAAAAAAAATTGTGAATTTAAACAACGGTTTCTGTTAATTAAATAAAACTTTACATGTCCTATTATTTTTTCGTTTCATTGGAGAGTATTGTCAATTAGGCTTTACTTAGCTTTTCTTATCCCACTATGCATAAATGTAGAGAAATGTTATAAACAATCTTACTTCTATATTCTTAAGCACACACATGGTACTAAATTTTGGATGACACAATATTAAATTTTGAATTTAGTGTCACGTAAAGAAATGTGCATTTGAAAATAAATGAATGAGAGTGCATGTAATGTTTCTTTAGCATTGTTAACTAATTGAGACTGGGCAAATTATTCATCACCGCAACAACAATGCTTATAACTTTTGCACTATGATTCAGCTTTACTGTCGTTTTAGTTGTTATATATATCAGATAATCTTTCTCATCAACTTAAAAATTAATATATATATATATATATATATATATATATATATATATATATATTCTACCTTCTGTAGAATCCCTTCATTTTGTCGTTCAAAGTTCCTTCAAACCCGATTTTCAGAACTCCGATACCAATTGGAAGTGTTTTAGCGAATGCCAAAACCAAAATCTCGTCGTTTTCAACCAAATCAATTTTTAAAGGCCTCAACACCTGCCCAAAATTTCACTCATTATTAAGCATCAACGGCAGTGCGTTTGGACGCCTCAGACGAAAACTCAGCCTCGCAGAAAAAGGTGGGGAATTAAGCAAAATGGCTGTGAATGATCAATATATAGTATCCACTTTTTCTTAGTAATTTTGATAAATTCCAGCAACCAAATCAAGTTTAATTAGACAGATAGGGGATACCTTAGAGAAGCCTTGGTTGGTGAATGAAACGGAGCCGTTGGTGATGGAGAGCTCGGCCGCATTGAGGACGATGAACTTGGTGTTGGCGACGATGTCGAGGTCGATGGAGACAAAGCCGGCGAACTTGCAGGCGGAGAGGTCCGGTTTGAGGCGTATGTCGTAGTGTTTCGGGACGGCGAATTTAGGGAGGCGAGGTTGGCCCATGAACTGCTCCATAGCGTTTCTCTGGTACGTGTTGTAAAGATCATGAGATGAGTGAGAGTGATATGCAGAAAGGACTAGAGCTCAGCAATGGGTTGTATAAGTGGCTTATCAGTAATGACTTTCAAGAGAATTTTATTTTAATTATTAAGAAAAAAGAAAGAAAGTATTATTCACTTAAAACACATCATATTAGCTCATGGAAAGTTTGCGTAAAAGTTTAGTGTGAAAAGTAGCTTTACTCTGTTTTTATTAGAAATGAATATAGTAAGTGACATGGCATTTTCTTTTTTATAACATTTATATTATACCGAATGGTGTGACATGTTTTAAGTGATTCTTTATGTTATATACTTAAAACAAATAAAAGTATAAAAATATTAGGGGTCAATAAGTTCTCTATATTTGAACCATAATTCTCTTATAAATTCAATAGATCAACTATTAGATTTGTAGAGTCATCATTGACTTATGTGGGGTCTTGAATCTAACTCACTTAACTCATGAATGATCCGTTTGACTTGTATAATTATAAAATTAGATTTTTGTAATCTTATTTGCAAAAAAATAACCTAAACTTTCTTTCTTAGAGTCTTCCAAAGAATTAATGTTGTGAAACTTGATTTAATTTTTTTTTTCCTTTTATTTATTAGTGATATGGTTATTCATTTATATGAATTAGTATCAAATAACAAGTCAAATAAGTTGTGTTTAGGTTAACCCAACATGACTTATTTATTAAATAGGTTATGTGGATCGGGTTAGTCAACTCAACACTAACCTTTTATCAAACAAGTCAATTTCATATTGTGTCAAAATTGACCCATAACAGGTTGTCAAATTGGTCGACCCGACACAACAACCTAAATTGCTAGTCATACCTGACACAAACCCCATCTTCTCAAAATTTCCTTGCCAAGCTACATGAAAATGCTGTACAGTTTTGTAGAGTGGCAATAAGGGTGACTAAACGTGGCTCTATCACTTATTTTGAATCGGGACTTCTAGTAATATGGGCAATATTTGTGAGAAAGCTCATATGAAATTTATAAGTAGAGATAAATTTTATATTTGTTGTAAGAAAAAGTGAAAAAGTTATGTTTTGTATTGTGTTTTTTGTTTGAATAATAATAAAAAGTGATTGATATGATATAAAAAATAAAAATATTTTAAAGTTGACTTTTTTTTAAAAAAAAAAATTGAATTTCCCGTCAAAAGGAGCCACCGATCTATAAAGTCTCTTTCACAATTATTGTGTAAAAGCAAAATTAGTGGCTCTTTCTTTCCACTTATTTTGTAGAGAAAAATGTTTGTTAAAAATTGTGGAACAGATAGCAAGAAATAACTTTCATACCAAACTACGACGACGCTTGGATTGGATAGTTGTATAAGAGACGAGAGCGACGATGGACCCAATAACGAGGGCGCCGGCGCCGACAAGCAAAGCCACATAGGTTGACATCTTCTACAAATTTCAGAAATGATATTTTCCGCAAATAGGAAACAACTGCACGTGAGTAAGACAGAGCTACTTCAATGGTGTCTTTTGGTCGGACAAAGTTAGTTGTTGTGGTCAGAAAATTGTATGGGCGGCGGGCGAGTGAATGAAGAGAGAATGAAGCATTTGACTGCTTATTAATAAACATCAATTGCTTCATCTGTTTGCAATTGAGTTTGCTTTGGAAGGAAGAAAAGATGGTATTCTTTTCTTTTCTTTCCTTTTCTTTTCTCTCAGTTTTTATTCTTATGCAATGTTCATTATGAAGGAGAACACTGTGTAAGTCTGTAAGATAATGAGATTCAAATTGAAGGAAGTATAGTACTGCAAATGGCAGATGCACTTCAATCAAATTGATAACATTCTTTATGGTAAAAGGGTGTTCAATCCAAACATGGATTTAATTTCCTTATAATCAAAGAAATCTGAACATAATTTAGATAAACATAGTCATAACAAATAGATAATCTTAAAAAACATGACATCACATGTTTTCACCTTCTTCTTCTTTTTTGGCTTATCCTTTACTGTTCTTCTGAAATTAATTCCTTCACTTTTTAAAAGTTCAAGATTTTTTTCCTTTCATTTCAGTTTTCTCTCTTTGTGTCATCACTTATTCATTTTCTTCTTTTTCATTTCACTGTCTAAGCTTCTCATGTGTGGTTCCCAGCGAATATATGTTATTATGGTTATGTACAGGTAAAATAGTTACAATTGATCACTCTGTATGCCTATTATGAATTTTTTTGATTCAATATGTCTTTTTTCCTTTCAAATTAATTATTTTCTTCACAACTAAGGTGTTAGAAGAAGGGGAATATTAAATAATAATATGGAGGCATTCATGGTTTGAGGTATCAGCTGCTTTACATTCTTGTCAATGAGTAGTACAATAGATGCTTTACTAAGCAATACTTTTCTCAACTTTATAAAAAGCATTTGTATTTTTATAAAGTTGATTCTTCCAAGCTAATGCAAAGCAAAACCCTTGCTTATCCCATATATTGCTCCTATTGTTTCGGGTAGATATCCTTATAGAACCATCTATATTTATTAATACTTTGTTCTTCCTACCTAAAGCAAAACCCTTGACTAGGTGTGTGATACCTTGCTCTATTCCGTATTGTTAAAATATTAATTAAATGATTAAATTAATTATTTATTTATAAATTTAAGTTTCATGGAAAAGTGGGTGATTTATAGAATTGCATTCAGCTTTTAAAGTAAAAAATATATATATATATATATATATATATATATATATATATATATATATAAATGCTTCATTTTTATAGCATGTTTGGAATTACCTTAGGGTGGTAAAAAATATTTTTAACGCTTAGAAAGTTATGGGCAATGCTAGGGGTACCAAATTTTTTACAAGATGTTTACTAAACTAATGTGTAACTCATTCATTCGGGAGAAACAAAACAATTAATTAAAAGAAATGTAACGGGTACCAATGAATAAAATACACATTAGTTTAATAAGACTCTTGATAAAATATTTAGTACCCCTAGCTTTTTTCTTTCCTAAAAGCGAGTTTTGATCTTCAATTTTTTTAGTGTAAAAAAGTCTAAAAAATATGTTTGAAATTTTTTACTAAACAAACTAGTTTTTGTTTGGCACAACTTTTTAATTATTAAAAATACATTTTTAAGCTTCCTAACACAATTTCAAGCAGGCTCTAATATGGTATCATGGCCAAAGTTTATGAATTCGAACCTTAACTTTACATTTCACCCCTTAATTATTTTAATTAAATATTCTATAGGTTAGGTCTCATTTATAAGTTCCCACAACGATTTAACATGATATGTTGAGAGCCAAAATCATAAATCCAAACTTTGTCTATTGGGCCTCACTTTATTAAAGTGATGATTTAAAGCCTATGAGAAGATTTCCTCGTACTATGTTTTGATGCATAGTAAAAATTCCTTTTGTTGGAGAACACACGTGCCGTTATGACCATCCTCTTTGGAATAAATGCAAATATGGCATTTTCTTTTTCAAAAATCATTGGTTGCATTCGTGTACATATTCGATTCTTGTAAGTGAAAAAGGATCAAATGTCATGTTCAAGGCTGATTTTGTATCTGCCAGATATCAGAGAAAGCAGTGAGGAAGTTCGGTCTTTTTTTTTTTTTTTTTTTTTTTTAAGGTGTGACATATAATTTTAAAATAAAATATAAAAATATATTTTTAACGCTTTATTGGATTTGTTGTTTTTTTATGTTTTGCTTAAGAATAATGAAAAATAGTTTCTGGTAGGCCTTTTGTTTTCTTCTGGTTCTTTTCTGGGTGCAAACTATTAACTGATGGCAAATGAGTTATTAAGTTTATGGAAGAATTGTCATTGATGAAAGAGATAACAACCATAGACGTGATTCGGTAGTTTATACTACAGATCTATATACTGATTGTGATGATAACATTTATAAGGTGTTATTTTGTAATGGCCCTAAAGACTATTGGGTATGTCATAGATAGAGTTGAGGCCGTAGGGTTTTCCATTTGTATTTTTGATATTGTATGATGGAACATTTTGTTCCATATTGATTTCGCTTTATCTAGTTTGGGAGTGGCCGAAACCACCACCAGTGGGTTTGGGGGTGGTTTCGGTCACCCCCAAATCGGCCAGATGGGGGTGGCCCGGCCACTGCCATGGCCAAAAGGGGTGGCCAGCTACCCCCCAAATGGTCAAGAGGGTGGCTACGGCTAGCCCCAAAGTTTTAATTTTTAATTTTTTGAAAAAATATAATTTTTTAATATTTTTAATTCTTCTTTTTAAAAAAATAATAATTATAGGACACATGGCGTAATTTGATTGATGCTGACGTGGCGTTTCGTTAAGTTTTGGACAGAATTTTAACGGAGGTACCATCTCTATCTTTATGAAAACCACAAATGATAAAAATGAAAACATAGGGGCCAAAAAAAAAAAAAGAGTTCAAACCTTATGGGGGTTTTTAGTATTTAACCATACTACTTAACATTTCAGCTAACAAAGTAACAATTCTGAAGAAAAACCGAGTTCACCAACCGCCACTTTCTCCTCCCCCTTCCCCCCTACTCCCATTTTTTCTTCTTCCTCCTTCCTTTCTCGCCTCTTATGATGCTCAAACCACCTCTTTGGAGGCCCTATCTACTTTTTTGGAGACCCAATCCAACGCCCTTGACGTTTTATCCGTGTTCAACAGCTTAGTCGTCTCCTCCTCTACTGTCAACCGTCTGTTCACTGCCTCCTCCAGCCATTCACAACCTCAGATCCTCCCCTTCTTTAAATTTTAAGATTTGATTTTTTTCAAAACCATATGTATTCATTTCAAGAAGCCCTAACCCTGCACGCGCCACCTCATCAAGCTTTTGGGTCTTGTAGCTACAAGATGCCTCCAACCGCCTTCATCCGACCACCATGCGCTAGAGCGTGTTCAACACGTGCCAATGCATGAAGACTGCATCCTGGCGTCCATTGGCTCACACCCAACCGCTTCCTTGCCGCCTTCCTCCGCCCCGCCCTCCAATGATGTTGCGGTTTTTGTGTATTTTTTTAGTTTTCTTGTTGTTGTCTTGTTTTAGTGCTCAAATTCAATCTGTTTCAATGCTAATTTCGCCGCTGTGTTTTGCTGTTGTGGTTAAGAAAAGTCTCTCAATTGCAATTGTAGTTCTTAAATTCTCTAATGATAAAATTATTCACAATGTCACCACGGGTTTCTCGTATTCTATTATCTCTAGTGAAGTCCCTGCTATGTTGCTAGAATCTCAAGATTGGATTTATGTATTTTCTATTTCGTTTGTTATTTGCTTTAATTATAGTGCATTTTATTGTGCACAATGTGTAATTAAATAGACCGCTTCTAACCTTGTGTCGAAAGTATTTTTGACTGGTCTCTCATTATCTCTTTCTTTCAGATCAAGAATGGGAACAACCCCCTTTGTAACATTTTCCATTTTTGCTTTAAAAAAAAAAAACAAACAAACAAACAAAAATCTCTGAAATCAGTGTAACTATCATTCTTTTTTCTAAGCCAACGAGAAAAGGTTAGGGAATCTAAGTATTACTTGAATGAACCTAGCTCTCAATTAACCTGATAATAGCAAATGGGCTTCAACTACTCAGCCCAAATACCTATACTAGACTGAAATGAATGGGCTCCAAATCGGAGATGAGCCACTCCTCTTGGTTAACTTTGGGTTAACACCAAATATGCAACTTTTTTTTTTTTTTTTTTTTTTAAATTGAAAAGGGGAAAATGTTACAAGGGGGGATCTTTACCACTCTTGATCCGTATGGATGAAAGAAAGGATGATCCTATGGGAATGCTTCCAAACACTAGGTGGGAAGCGGCCCATTTAGCCAAACAATGTGCTCTAAAGTTAGCACTCCTAGAAACTTTCTCAGCCTTCCAGCTAAACTTGAATGAAAAAGGAAAAAAAAAATAATGAGAAAGAACAAGAAAAGAACAAACCATTCAAGTTTCATCCATCATCCATCAACCATCATGCATGCAATAAAAATAAAGGCAAAAGCCATAATTAGAAACATCAAACTCCATAAGATATATTCTCAATAGACTAATGTTCGCATGTCCCTGACTCATTATTGTCTCCCATGTTCTGACAAATTTTAAGCTGTGAAATTTGATCTAGTTGCCTTTTTCTTGAGAACAATGGCCAAACAAGTGACTCCTACTAGTTCATCTGTGCCAATTCCTTCACGGTGTTGGCAAGATGTTCCTCTTTCTGAACACTTAAAACCCAATTTGCATTAATGGAAACCCGCTCAATGCTCTGCCTCAAGTTTCTAGCCATCGATGGCTTAGTACGGCTTGCAAAAAACTCCTCTATTTCTCTGGCCTTCTCAAATGAAGTAAACTAGGGGGAGGGATGAAATAGAAAAAACCATAAGCATCAACAATGACAAACTAATTGCATGTGAATTAAAATTCAGGCACAACATTTTATGATACAAAGACGAAAATTGATACTTGTGGAACCAACAACACAAAGAAGGATTTTGTAATAGGTGTTCATTTGTTGATCAATAAAATTCTAATCATTCATCAAACCAAAAAAGAAGAAAAGAAAAAAAAACAATAGAAGAAGAAAAAGGGAGGGGGAGAGAGAGAGAGAGACAAACCGGCGAGACAATTGCACTGACAAAACGAGTTATTAGATATCCGGAACCCCAGGTTTTGAAAATATGCTCCCAGTTATCCTGTATTTTAATCATATATAAGAAGAAAAAACTAAGGCATTAGATAACAAGGTGGTTTGTTGCCCATCCCTCAGTAGTTTCTTAAAACCAACCCTGTGGGAGATTATAGTTATGATGAACACATGAAAAGACTAACAGGGGCTTAATGCCACAGAAAATCAAAAAAACAAGTTTCTCTTCCCTTCATGTTATAAATAAAAGGGAAAAAGACACTTTATCCCCCGAAGTTTGACAAATTTTTCAATTTGAACCCGTTTAAAAATTTGTAATGTACCCTCATAAAGTTACAAAATTTTGCAATTCAAACAATCCATTAATTAATTCCGTCTGAGAAGACGGAAAGTTAACCACGTGATTCTAGTCATTCACCTTAAGCATACGATATTCTAGTCGAACTTCATCTTCTCAGGAACTCAATTATCTAAATTCGATCAGTCATATGATATTTCACAAATACTCGAGGTTCAGAACAACTCTTCCAAAACTTGTCTTCTTGGGAGTTGAGGAAAATGTCTAAGGTCTACATGTTACCTTTGTGTAAAACCCACTTTTCCCTACCAGATTAACGTCCATGCTACAAAATACATGAGATGCACCATGATGCCAGTTTTTCTTTCAGGAAAGTAGGTGAGTGCCATATCCCCTGTATCTAGATAAGTGATCTCGGACCATTTCGCTTAATTGTACATGAAATTTTTGCTTTTTACATAGCTAAATTGAGTCTTACCTTCAGCCACGTCCAAGCTATTTCACGTCCTTCTCTACTAACAGCAAGTCCAAGAACAGCATCTTGGCTACGAACCTAGATCAAATGGGAAATAAAGCCAGCATCAGTGTCCCAAGCCCAATCAGACCATAATAAAAATGTTTTGACCTCCACAGTCATAAAATTCAGATACCTCAGAAGACAACAAAAAGTTAAGAGCTTCAAGAATTATCTTGGGATCAGGAGAAGATGCTAATGAACCTACAACCATACAAAGATACATGATTCCAATATACCAAAGATACTCAGATGCTCTGCATCAATTTAAAATAATGATATGTTGTTACTTAGAACGCGTGTTTTCTCCTGGCTCAAATCAGTCTCCCGGTAAACTCTTAGAAGAGATTCATAACCCAGTCTGTTTGAGCTGGTGACTCTTTGCATTACAGCTACATAAGCTGCCTGCAACCACAGTTCTTTATAAATTTCAGTAGGGATTGTAAATGGAGAAATGCTAGCAATTGTGCAATGCTTCTTTTACCAACCTTTCTTAAGTCAGGAGGGAGGAGTGGTGTATTTCTGTCATCTAAGAATGCAAGAAAACGCCTATTTGCCTCATTTAGTGTCAGTTCATGTCCAAACACAGCAAGCGCAGTCAAAATCTCTCCTCTCAACATTGCATCTAGATGGTTCTCCCCTTGCTTAGGCTCCCATCCGAGCTTTCTGAAAAGAATTCAGACAGAATATATATAAACAAATCGAAGAATGATAAAGTACCACTATCTGCTATTTATTAGCCGTTAGCAGCTCTATTGAAGAAAGAAAAAAATTGACTTAATTCAGAACATATATATAATTCATAGGAGCATCATAATCACTTTTTTCATTATATAAGAAATGACAATCTCGTGCTCTGTAGTTGTATTTTGACTATTTTGCATACCTTCAATACCTTAAATTGCATAAAAATAATACTTTCCAAATCAAGTAGAATATAATTGACATCAAAGAGATCATTTAATTGCAAAAGAAAAGTAGATAAACTAGATCCAATGGCTTATAAACAAAGACCAACCTAGGAGTTTCAATTATTTATTTATAAGATTACTTACTCCGCAGAATACTGGAAAAGGCTAATAAAAAACTGTTTAACGTAGTCCAATAACTCAGGGGTCGCATCAGCTGCAATTGTTGCAACTTTATGACTCATCTGTGAATTGAGGGACTAGGATTAGGCCTAAGATCATAACTGAAATTAACTTAGACCAGATAAGGATGTGAAAATTACACCAATCAAATTAGACAGCACGGTATATTCAGATTCCTCCCTGTAAGCACCCATCAAGGTAAGCAATGTGCATAAAGACTGCTGGCGAGCCATACAAAGTGCAAATGAATCATCCAGAATTCCTGTTAAAGGAAGATGTTGTTAACTGCTTTTTTTTGGTCGTCAATAGGAAAATGCAAGTATGAATGAGTACTAATATCCCAATTACCAAATCTGTCTGTTGCTGATAAGAATTTGTTCTCTATTGCATATCTAAGTCTAGCTGCCAGGTCCTCATCATATTTCACCCTATAGAAACCAGTCTGATCCACATTAAGTTTTATCCAAGCAGACGTGGCATCCGTTTTATCACCCAGGACTTCCTTGATATCAAGAGTTTCAGACTTTGTTTGCAGTAGAAAATTCTTGCACACATCATATGCGCCACAGCACAATGTTATTGGGATAATCCACCGTCCATCGCCATGGGAACCACTTGACAAAAATTGTGACTGCCATTATTATATTTATCTCATTAAGTTGTCAAAATATTGTTAAGTGAAATATTACAAAATGAAACAGCTGACTATGCATCTAAGTTAACATATGCTAGTTCAAGATAAAATAGGTGAAAGAGATAAGACACAAGAAACCTGTTCGAACACCAATTTGTTTTCTTTGACTTTGACAGAGACAACTGGGTATCCTTTTTGCTTTGTCCACAAATTCATTAGTTTTTTCACAGGCTCACCAGATCCCTCCTCAAGGACAGCCCATAAATCTTCTGTCTTTGCATTCGAGCAAGCATATTTTTTGATATACGAAGCAAGTGACCTCTGATTGCATAAATGAATTAGAAAAAAAAAAGAAAATAGCAAAAATAGCCAATTAAAACCAAGGGGAAAAAAAAAACAAATTTAGAAATGTTAGAAAAAATATAATTAACTGACTGACAGTTACATCAGAAATATTTCTCAAATGAGGAAGCCACATTGTGCTTCTTAATTTCTTTTCATAATTATCCGTAGAACAACTACTTATCACAATAACTATCAGATCTCAAAGTCCAGCTTTGCACAAACCTTATATTTCCTTACCGAGCCATCCAAAGACAAAAATGATATACTTTCTCTCTGTCCTCCACAGAATTGATCCCTTGTTCGCAAATACTGATGTCATCTTACCTTATGATATGAATTCATAGTGGTGATCTCGATTATTCAAATCAAAAACCATCGTATTCAACTCAGATAAGCATTATCAAGTAGAAATACTTTCTACTAATTTCTTATCAAGATATGAGTATCACAATTTTTTCTATATATGTAGAATTGATTACTTCATCAAATAATTAATTACTACCATAATAATAATAATAATAATAATTAATTACTAGCATCCCACACATTAATCAATATCTCCTAAACCTCTTTCATGAACTATTTCTATAATTCGACATCACCATCCAACTATTTTATAAGTGAAACCTGTCTAACCTCTTCAGAACACACAAAAATATTGTATTTTTTTTTTTTTATGTTTAGAAGTATTAGTTTTTGATGGTTTTCTATGACATAAATTTCACGTGAATTTTGTTAATCAACTTCGGACAGCAGCAACAGCTTCCATGACAGTAGCAACTACTTCCACTTCAAAATTCAGCAACAACAGTTTCAAGTTCCAAATCCTCTGCCAAAGATCAAGTTTATTCAAATGAGGGCTCTCAGTCAAAGAACCAGAATGATTCAAGAGCTGAACAACAGCCCCAGTTGTAGCCTTGTAATCTTGTTATCGTTATACCTTTTCAATTTAAAATTTTCCACTAAAACTCCATGATATGTGGAGATTGTTTTGTAAACAGTTCTTTATATATACAGTAATACTCAGCTTGGTAATACTCAGCTTGGTATGGTATTGAGCAACCAAACCATTCTTTTCACAAAGGATAGATTTCTTACAAATTTGATGCAGAGAAAAAGGAAGTTAAAACCACACACATAGTTTTCTTCAATCAAAGGAAAAGTCTCAACTTGTACAAAAAACATTACAAGTAACAAACCTAACAACCAACCTGAAAGCACTCAGCACCGAGATAGCTTTGCAACATCCGAATGACAGATGCACCTTTTCTGTAACTTATTGCATCAAAAATTTCATTGGTCTCGGCAGCATGATTTATCTCCACCTAGAAAAGGTAAGCTTAAATTGGGATAAACTCAAACAAGTAATAAGGCTAATTCCTCAAAGATGATTATAACAGGGAAAAAAACTTAACCCATGAATAATTACCTCAATGGGATGGGACTCTGCAAGCCCATCCAGCTTAAGACCCTCTGTAAGTTCATCAAGAAACTGAGTCCATATATTCCATTCTGGGAACAAGCTATCAGTTGCTAAATAGCTAACCTGTACAAATATAATTACAGATACATAATCTCCAAGCACGTGGTCATTAGGTATGATAATATAAAGAGATATGACCAATGCAATATACCCATGTTGCAAACCCCTCATTCAGCCACAAATGAGTCCACCATTCCATTGTTACAAGATTGCCAAACCACTGGTGTGCCAGTTCATGAGCTACGACCGTAGTAACCTTTTCAGTAGCCAAAAATAACGATTAAACAATTTGTGGGGGATTATTAGAACAATAGCTCCTTATAACATTACCCACACTAAATTATACCGAAAAGAGCAATATTCACAAGTGCACATTACCCTCTGTTTATTGGATGCCGCGGAATGCTGATCATCATAGAGCAATGCTGTTTCACGGTATGTGACTAAACCATAATTCTCCATGGCCCCATAAGCAAAATCAGGGATTGCAACCATATCCAATTTGGGCAGAGTGTAAGCCAGAGCAAAGTAACTGTAGAACTTATCATGGTCAATCCAAATTCCATATAATGCAGGATAGGCACTAAAATATTGCAAATTAAGGAATCACTAGTAACCACAATCCAGTATCCAATTAGATGTTCTGTTAGGCAAAAGAATTGTAATTCTGTGACTAGTGATCAATAATTTGGCAGTGATTGACTGTAAAACTTACTTTTTGTATAATTCAAGTGTCCTGACGGCAACACCCAGAGCAAATTTCCCTTGATTTGCCTTACCAACCTGACAGTATACTCGAACTTTGACCCCTGTATGGAGATGTAGGATTGATTACACTTTCAAGAACTAGGGTCGTATCACCACAAGAAACAATGGGCATAGTGTATGATTTTACCGTCAGATGTTTGATCTTCCACATAATCAAACAAACCAACAACAACTGCCACCAAATATGTGGACATTATTGGTGATTCTTGATATGAAACTGTCTTCAGATGCCCATCCACTTTTTCTTCAATAATAGGCATGTTGGAAAGAGCTACTAGTTCAGATGGCACATCCAATATTGTAATTTTGAATGTAGCCTGCAACTCTCAATGCCAGAAAAAAGAAGGGCCAAATAAGCTTTTGCTTGCATTCATTTGAAAACACAATTACATCGTCATGAGAAGCAGAGACTTCCTTTTTTTCTGGATTTTCTCAAACATGCATTATTAAAGTTCTTTTTTTTTCTTTTCTTTTTTTCTGGGTTTTCTCAAAGATGCATTATAAATTGTGTTAGTAATTAAGAAATGATTTCAGCAAAAGATGAAAAGACGTATAATATCGTAAATCAGCTAAACGAGAGAGAGAGAGAGATTGCAAACACCTTGCAAGCAGGTTCATCCCAACACGGAAAGCATCGCCGAGCATCAGCCGGTTCAAATTGCGTAACGGCCATGTTCTTCTTCTCACCATCATGTTCATATGTACTGGAAAGCAAAACAACAACTTCAGTACATAGAAGTAACTGATAAAATTGTCACTTATCAGAAAACACAAGAAATTTAGCTCCATTTAATAGCTGTGGAAAACAAGTTGCAAATGGCGACTTCGAAAATCGTATATTCCAGGTCCTTGGACTGAAGCTACGCCATCAACATTGCATCACACAATATTAACTGAAAATTCTAATTGATTATATCATTCAGCATTGGAAATGAGAATTCAATCATTTTAAGAGTATTTGATTACATCTCAGAAAGGGTAAATTGTGTCTCAACTTTTGCAAAACACAAAAGATTGTTCAAACCAAGTAGTACATTAAGTTGTCTCATCGTTTTTGTGACACAAATTTCTTCCAACCGGCTCGGTGGACATACTAAGTACCAAGTATCATCTCACATGTTCGAATTTTTTCAAAAATCAATGTTTGGGTTTATAGGTCATACTCTGTTTAGTTCCAGTGCGGCTTGTTCTAATGCGTCTTGATCCTCGGGTTCAAGATTTTTATAAGACTGGGCCTTTTGCCCATTTCCATTGTTTTCACCGGCACTATTCATGCTAGATTTGTGCTGTCTATAGGGTTTATCTTCATTGTCTTTTTTTTTTTTTTTTTGGTGTGCGTGTATTTTGTCTTGTTTATATTGTTTTGTTTGTTCTTTAGTTAATGTAATCTGATCTTACACAAATACACACCAAAAATTAAAAAAATAATAATAATAATAAAAATTTGTAAATTTAAATAAAACTTTACATGTCATATTATTCTTTCGTTTCATCTTTGGTGAGTATTGTCAATTTGGCTTTTCTTAGCTTTTCTTATCCCACTATGCATAAATGTTGAGAAATGTTATAAAAAAATCTTACACATTTTTTTTTTTTTATGGGGGCACTAACACTCAGTACTAGATTTTTTATGAATCAATATTAAATTTTGAATTTAATAATAATTTTTAGTGCCTCGTAAAAAAGTGTGCACTTGTATAGTTATATATAAAAGAATGAGAGTGCATATAACATTTCTTTAGCACCGTTAACTAACCGAGAGTGGGGAAATTATTCATCCCCGCAACAATAATGTTTATAACTTCTGCACTATGATTCAGCTTTGAGATTTTTCGTGTGGAATTCCAATTTAGGAACGACATAAATTTTCTCCAAATTATATTATTTCAACCCAGTTTATAAAGTTGGCATGTATCTTTAGAGCTTGTGAAGAAACACATGATTTTTTAACATGCTAATCAAAAAACAGACATAAATTTTTTATTAATTGGGTTGGATAAATTTTCTAAAAGTGACATGTGTCATTTGAATATATGAGAAGCACTTTTTTTTTTAAAAAAAAAAAATTGATTCTATTAAAATAAACATGCAAGAAATATATGCTATTAAAAATATATATATATTTCTCACATGTTAAGTGGCTAGTCACTTTTAAAGACTGAGTTTAAGGAAAATTTATTTAAAACAATTTGTAAGAAATTTATGTCTTTAAAAAACTATATGCTACGTGGCAAATTTATAGACGGGATTGGTGAAACCTTGTCTTTTCTTTCCTTACCTCGTCCCATGAACACAACAGACCTAATCTGATTAACAAACACAGCAAATGGATTATTGTCCAAATAAAAAGGCTCACTGTCGTTTTAGTTTTTATATCAGCTGATAATCTTTCCCATCAATGAAAAATATAAATAAATAAATAAATTATACCTTCTGTAGAACCCCTTCATTTTGTCGTTCAAAGTTCCTTCAAATCCGATCGTCAGAACTCCTATCCCAATCGGAAGTGTTTCAGCGAACTCTAAAACCAAAATCTCGTCGTTTTCAACCAAATCAATGTTTGAAGGCCTCAACACCTGCCCAAAATTTCACTCATTATTAAGCATCAACGGCAGTGCGTTTGGACGCCTCATACGAAAACTCAGCCTCGCATAAAAAGGTGGGGAATTAAGCAAAATGGCTGTGATTGTGAATGATCAATATATAGTATCCACTCTTTCTTAGTAATTTTGATAAATTCCAGCAACCAAATCAAGTTTAATTAGACAGATATATAGGGGATACCTTAGAGAAGCCTTGGTTGGTGAACGAAACGGAGCCGTTGGTGACGGAGAGCTCGGCCGCATTGAGGACGATGAACTTGGTGTTGGCGACGATGTCGAGGTCGATGGAGACAAAGCCGGCGAACTTGCAGGCGGACAGGTCCGGTTTGAGGCGTATGTCGTAGCGTTTCGGGACGGCGAATTTGGGGAGGCGAGGTTGGCCCTTGAACTGCTCCATACCGTTTCTCTGGTACGTGTTGTAAAGATCATGAGATGAGTGAGAGTGATACGCAGAAAGGAGTAGAGCTCAGCTATGGGTTATATATATAAGTCGCTTATCAGTAATGGCTTTGAAGAGAATTTTATTTTAATTATTAAGAAAAAAAAAAGTATTATTCACATAAAAGACATATTATTTTAATTACTAAAAGTATTTTTTTTAGTAAGTGATGTTACTCTTTACATTTTTTTTATTTTTTTATCACATTTATATTATACGAGATGGTGTGACATATTTTAAGTGATTTTTTTTTTTTTTTAATGTTATATTCTTAAAGCAAATAAAAGTATGAGAAATGCCAGTGGTCAATAAGTTTCTTATATTTGACTCATATTTTATTATAAATTCAATAGATCAACTATTAGATTTGTGGAGTCATCATTGACTTATATGAGGTCTCGAATTTAACTCACTTAATTCATGAATGACCCGTTTGGCTTGTATAATTATAAAATTAGATTTTTGTAATCCTATTTGCAAAAAAAATAACCAAAACTATCTTTCTTAGAGTCTTCCAAAGAATTTATGTTGTGAAACTTGATTTATTTTTTTTTTCTTTTTATTTACAAGTGATATGGTTATTTATTTGTATGAATTAGTATTAAGGGGGTGTTTGGCAAATGGGATGGCCTAAACACTGTAGTTGATGTAGATTGATGTGAAAAAAAGTAAGAATGTTTGGTATAAAAAAAATGAAAAAGTGGTATGGAAAAGTGAAAAAGTTTTGTTTTGTAGTGATTTTTTTATTTGAATAATAATAAAAAGTGAATGATTTGATATTAAAAGTGAAAAAGTTAGAATGTTTTGATGTTGATTTTTTTGAAAAATGGTGATAAACGGTGTTTGGGCCAACACCATCCCCATTACCAAACAAAGCCTAGTCTTTTGCCTTGTTACTAAGTCTTTTGCCAAACAAGACGGGTACCTAGGCGGCTGCAAATTTTCGATACTGCATCCCATTGCCATCCACTTTTGACATGTAGTGTTTGGATTGAAACACGTGTCTGACTGCCGGGACAAAAGAGTGAAAAGCAATTTTGTAATAATCAAATAATAACGACATTGAATATACTGGTTGGAATGTTTGATTGGTGCTGATTCCGAAAACAACCGCAATTATAGTTGAAGGGTTAGGAAAAAGGTAGGGGTAAAAAGGTATAAAATTTATATATGACCCAAGATTCACCACCATAATAAGAGACGCAAAAGTCCAAGTGTTTGTTCATTTCCTTAAAGCAATGATAGATTAGAGTTGGATGATTGACTGTTGTAGCGAGGGATGTGGATTAATATGATGATAACTTGTTAATTAATCACGATTTGATGTTATCGTGACGGTGGGTCGGTGATGTTAATGCTTGCTTTTTTCGGACCTAAAAGATCCAGAGTATCCATTTAAATGGATGGCTCTTTGGACGATTTAACAAAGACAAAATTATTCCTTCTTTTCTATTTTTACATCTTATCTTTCCTTTTTATAATAAAACTTCACAATAACAAAAGTGATCACCGTCTTTCAAACATATGTTAACATGACGTGTTAAAATGTAATTTTGTCTTCTTTTATTATTATTTTTTTTTTGCTTTTGCTTTGTTTTCCTGTAATCGTTTTTATTTTTGTTTGTAATAATACTTGGTCCTCTCTCTCGATCTGCTTGCCATATGCCCTTCGGGTTTGTTACTTTGATTTAGACCTTGGGGTTGTGGATGTGAACGTTATCCTACCTTTCGGGTTGAGGATGATGAGATTTGGCTTAGAGTTCTCTACCCTCAGTG
>NC_081546.1:7679735-7683918 GCF_901000735.1 Corylus avellana | reverse complement strand
TAAGATTATCTATTTGTTATGACTATGTTTATCTAAATTATGTTCAGATTTCTTTGATTATAAGGAAATTAAATCCATGTTTGGATTGAACACCCTTTTACCATAAAGAATGTTATCAATTTGATTGAAGTGCATCTGCCATTTGCAGTACTATACTTCCTTCAATTTGAATCTCGTTATCTTACAGACTTACACAGTGTTCTCCTTCATAATGAACATTGCATAAGAATAAAAACTAAGAGAAAAGAAAAGAAAAGGAAAGAAAAGAAAAGAATACCATCTTTTCTTCCTTCCAAAGCAAACTCAATTGCAAACAGATGAAGCAATTGATGTTTATTAATAAGCAGTCAAATGCTTCATTCTCTCTTCATTCACTCGCCCGCCGCCCATACAATTTTCTGACCACAACAACTAACTTTGTCCGACCAAAAGACACCACTGAAGTAGCTCTGTCTTACTCACGTGCAGTTGTTTCCTATTTGCGGAAAATATCATTTCTGAAATTTGTAGAAGATGTCAACCTATGTGGCTTTGCTTGTCGGCGCCGGCGCCCTCGTTATTGGGTCCATCGTCGCTCTCGTCTCTTATACAACTATCCAATCCAAGCGTCGTCGTAGTTTGGTATGAAAGTTATTTCTTGCTATCTGTTCCACAATTTTTAACAAACATTTTTCTCTACAAAATAAGTGGAAAGAAAGAGCCACTAATTTTGCTTTTACACAATAATTGTGAAAGAGACTTTATAGATCGGTGGCTCCTTTTGACGGGAAATTCAATTTTTTTTTTTTAAAAAAAAGTCAACTTTAAAATTTTTTTTTTTTTTATATCATATCAATCACTTTTTATTATTATTCAAACAAAAAACACAATACAAAACATAACTTTTTCACTTTTTCTTACAACAGATATAAAATTTATCTCTACTTATAAATTTCATATGAGCTTTCTCACAAATATTGCCCATATTACTAGAAGTCCCGATTCAAAATAAGTGATAGAGCCACGTTTAGTCACCCTTATTGCCACTCTACAAAACTGTACATCATTTTCATGTAGCTTGGCAAGGAAATTTTGAGAAGATGGGGTTTGTGTCAGGTATGACTAGCAATTTAGGTTGTTGTGTCGGGTCGGCCAATTTGACAACCTGTTATGGGTCAATTTTGACACAATATGAAATTGACTTGTTTGATAAAAAGTTAGTGTTGAGTTGACTAACCCGATCCACATAACCTATTTAATAAATAAGTCATGTTGGGTTAACCTAAACACAACTTATTTGACTTGTTATTTGATACTAATTCATATAAATGAATAACCATATCACTAATAAATAAAAGGAAAAAAAAATTAAATCAAGTTTCACAACATTAATTCTTTGGAAGACTCTAAGAAAGAAAGTTTAGGTTATTTTTTTGCAAATAGGATTACAAAAATCTAATTTTATAATTATACAAGTCAAACGGATCATTCATGAGTTAAGTGAGTTAGATTCAAGACCCCACATAAGTCAATGATGACTCTACAAATCTAATAGTTGATCTATTGAATTTATAAGAGAATTATGGTTCAAATATAGAGAACTTATTGACCCCTAATATTTTTATACTTTTATTTGTTTTAAGTATATAACATAAAGAATCACTTAAAACATGTCACACCATTCGGTATAATATAAATGTTATAAAAAAGAAAATGCCATGTCACTTACTATATTCATTTCTAATAAAAACAGAGTAAAGCTACTTTTCACACTAAATTTTTACGCAAACTTTCCATGAGCTAATATGATGTGTTTTAAGTGAATAATACTTTCTTTCTTTTTTCTTAATAATTAAAATAAAATTCTCTTGAAAGTCATTACTGATAAGCCACTTATACAACCCATTGCTGAGCTCTAGTCCTTTCTGCATATCACTCTCACTCATCTCATGATCTTTACAACACGTACCAGAGAAACGCTATGGAGCAGTTCATGGGCCAACCTCGCCTCCCCAAATTCGCCGTCCCAAAACGCTACGACATACGCCTCAAACCGGACCTCTCCGCCTGCAAGTTCGCCGGCTTTGTCTCCATCAACCTCGACATCGTCGCCAACACCAAGTTCATCGTCCTCAATGCGGCCGAGCTCTCCATCACCAACGGCTCCGTTTCATTCACCAACCAAGGCTTCTCTAAGGTATCCCCTATCTGTCTAATTAAACTTGATTTGGTTGCTGGAATTTATCAAAATTACTAAGAAAAAGTGGATACTATATATTGATCATTCACAGCCATTTTGCTTAATTAATTCCCCACCTTTTTCTGCGAGGCTGAGTTTTCGTCTGAGGCGTCCAAACGCACTGCCGTAGATGCTTAATAATGAGTGAAATTTTGGGCAGGTGTTGAGGCCTTTAAACATTGATTTGGTTGAAAACGACGAGATTTTGGTTTTGGCGTTCGCTAAAACACTTCCGATTGGTATCGGAGTTCTGAAAATCGGGTTTGAAGGAACTTTGAATGACAAAATGAAGGGATTCTACAGAAGGTAGAATATATATATATATATTAATTTTTAAGTTGATGAGAAAGATTATCTGATATATATATATATAACAACTAAAACGACAGTAAAGCTGAATCATAGTGCAAAAGTTATAAGCATTTGTTGTTGCGGTGATGAATAATTTGCCCAGTCTCAGTTAGTTAACAATGCTAAAGAAACATTACATGCACTCTCATTCATTTATTTTCAAATGCACATTTCTTTACGTGACACTAAATTCAAAATTTAATATTGTGTCATCCAAAATTTAGTACCATGTGTGTGCTTAAGAATATAGAAGTAAGATTGTTTATAACATTTCTCTACATTTATGCATAGTGGGATAAGAAAAGCTAAGTAAAGCCTAATTGACAATACCGTACTCTCCAATGAAACGAAAGAATAATAGGACACGTAAAGTTTTATTTAATTAACAGAAACCGTTGTTTAAATTCAAAAAAAAAAAAATTTTCTTTTTTTCGTGTGTGTTTTTGTGTAAGATAAGATTACACTAACTAAAGAACAAACAAAACAATAAGCAAGACAAAATACACAAAAAAAAATACAATAAAGGTAAACCCTATCGATAACACAAATCTAGCATGAATAGTGCCGGTGAAAACAATGGAAATGGGCCAAAGGCCCAGCCTAATAAAAATCTTGACCCGACGCATCAGAACAAGCCGCGCTGGAACTAACTGGAAGGGGGAATCCACATCAATCCAAAGACAAAACTGCAATACTTGGAGCATTTTCAGTAATTTCCTCATCATTTTTCTTAAATTTAAGAATCTAAACTATTTTTTATTTTTCTATGTCAAAATACACCCCAATAACTTTCCTTAATCATTCTTTATATCATTAAAATATTTATTTTTTTAATTTTATATATATATATATATATATGAGAGGAGAAAGGAGAGAGTAGAGAAGAGAGAGAAACATTATTTTTTATTTTATTTTAATAATCATAAGGATTGCAATAAAGGAACTCTATATTTTGGGTTCTACTGTAGTAATCCTCATGATTGAGGCTCATTTAAGGAGTCTACTGTGAAACATTTTTTGCGATTTTTAAGGCATATTCCCTATACATGGGGGACAGGCTTCCCTTTTAGGGAGTTTGCTGGGAATTCTCTTATAAAAACTTAAAAGAGGCAGTAGAAAAAAGAAAAGGAAATTACATCTTTTTCTTTTTGGATTTTTTTTTTTTTTTTTTTTTTTTTAATGTCCACAAGGGTAGAAAAAATTTTAATTACATCCTCAAAGTATAGACAAACTATCATGGACTCAGTCTTAGGTTGGCCGTCATAAGAATTTTTTTTAAAAAAAAACAAAAACAAAAACAAAAACAAAATCTCTAACTTACTTAATAAGTGTTAAGTGTCATTTTTTACATGTTTTTTTTAGGAAAAACTTCAGAAAGCCCACCTGAACTTCCAGCCGTTTTGAAAAACCCCCCCTGAATTTTCAAAACTCTCACTTAGGTCCCTTGAACTTTGATTTTCTCTCACTTTGGACCCTTTTAATGTTAAAGTCAAACAATTTGACTTTTTATACTCATTTTACCCTTCCCTAAAACTACGTCGTTTTGTGTCCTAAAACTACAACACCTACCCAGCCCAAAACGACATCGTTTTAGGCATTAATTTTTTTTATTTT
>NC_081546.1:7661537-7679635 GCF_901000735.1 Corylus avellana | reverse complement strand
TATGTTCAGGTAAAATAGTTACAGTTGATCACTCTGCCTGCCTATTCTGAATTTTTTGATTCAATATGTCTTTTTCCTTTCGAATTAATTCTTTTCTTCACAACTAAGGTGTTAGGAGAAGGGAAATATTAAATAATAATAATATGGAGGCATTCATGGTTTGAGGTATCATCTGCTTTGCATTCTTGTCAATGAGTAGTACAATAGATGCTTTACTAAGCAATACTTTTCTCAACTTTATAAAAAGCTTTTGTATTTTTATAAAGTTGATTCTTCCAAGCTAATGCAAAGCAAAACCCTTGTTTATCCCATATATTGCTCCTATTGTTTCGGGTAGATGCTTTACTACCTTATCCTTATAGAACCATTTATATTTATTATTACTTTATTCTTCCTACCTAAAGCAAAATCCTTGCCTAAGTGCGCGATACCTTGCTCTAATTTCGTTTCGTTAAAATATTAATTAAATGATCAAATCAATTATTTATTTATAAATTTAAGTTTTATGGAAAAGTGGGTGATTTATAGAATTGTGTTTAGAAATAGAGTTTTTAAAGTCAAAAATAGTTTTTTTTTAAAAAAAAATTAAAAAAAGCTTCATTTTTATAGCATGTTTGGAATTGCGTTAGGGAGTAAAAAGTATTTTTAACGCTTAGAAATTTATGCCCAATGCTATGGGTACCAAATTTTTTACAAGATGCTTACTAAACTGATGTGTAACTCATTCATTGGAGATAAACAAAACAATTAATTAAAAAAAATGTAACGGGTACCAATGAATGAGTTTGGTAAGACTCTTGATAAAATATTTAGTACCCCTAGCATTTTTCTTTTCCAAAAGCGAGTTTTGATCTTCTTCTTTTTTAGTGTAAAAAAGTCTAAAAAACTACCTTTGAAATTTTTTACCAAACAAACTAATTTTTGTTCGGCACAACTTTTTAGGTATTAAAAATACATTTTTAAGCTTCCTAACACATTTCAAGTAGGCTCTAACATGGTTTCATGGCCAAAGTTTATGAATTCGAACCTTAACTTTATATTTCATCCCTTATTTTAATTAAATATTCTATGTGTTAGGTCTTATTTATGAGTTCACGCAACGATTGAACATGATATGTTGAGAGCCAAAATCATGGCTGTATTTGGCAAAGGGCCGGACCGGACCCAAAAATCAAAACAATTCTTGTCAAAATCAACTTTAAGATTCTTACTTTTTACATCATATCAATCACTTTTTATTATTATTTAAATAAAAAAAATCACTATAAAACAAAATTTTTTACTTTTTTTCTACAAAATATTCTTACTTTTTTTCTCATATCAATTAAATATGTTACAATACGGTTATACTCTATTTTTCCGATCCATGGCGAAACAGAGCAAACTTTGTTTATTGGGCCTCACTTTATTAAAGTGATGATTTAAAGCCTATGAGAAGGATGTTCCTCGTACCATGTTTTGACGCATAGTAAAAATTCCTTTTGTTGGAGAACACACGTGCGGTTATGACCATCGTCTTTGTAATAAATGCAAATATTGCATTATCTTTTTCAAAAATCGTTGGTGCCATTCACGTACATATTCGATTCTTCTAATTGAAAAAGGATCAAATGTCATGTTCAGGGCTGATTTTGTATCTGCCAGATATCAGAGAAAGCAGTGAGGAAGTTAGTTTTTTTTTTTTTTTTTTTTTTTTTTTTTTTTAAGGTGTCAGATATAATTTTAAAATAAAATATAAAAATATATTTTTAGCGCTTTATTGAATTTGTTGTTTTTTTAGGTTTTGCTTAAGAATAGTGAAATAGTTTCCGATAGGCCTTTTATTTTCTTCTAGATCTTTTCTGTGAGCAAACTATTGAATGATGGCGGATGAGTTATTAGATTTATAGAATAATTGTCATTGATAAAAGAGACAACAACCAGAGACGTGATTCGGCAGTTTATACTACAGATCTATATACTGATTATGATGATAACATTTATAAGGTGTTGTTTTGTAAAGGCCCTAAAGGCTATTAGGTATGTCATAGATAGTGTTGGAACTATAGGGTTTTCCATTTGTATTTTTGGTATTGTATGATGGAACATTTTGCTCTATATTGATTTTGCTTCATAACCGCTTTATCTCCCAACATATTGGTATTATTTTTTCAGAAATTTCATTCTCAATGTAGACAACCAAATAGTCTTCAAGAAGGTCATTTTCCATTCTTCCAACCTCCTAAAAAAAAAAAAAATGGTTAGGATTGTTACATAAGCATTGTGAGATAGGTTGTAGAATAAAAATATAGTTTATTTATTACTCTTCTAATTAATATTTTCACATCAGCAAATGCTTTTGTTAGTTCATTAATTTGATGAATGTTAATGCCTTAAGGATGAATTAGCGTGTAACATATTTAATTTAATGTATAATTCAAAACAAATGAAGAACGCAACATAATTTTATAAAAATCTCAAGAGAGAGTATGTAATTTCTCCCAGTAAGAATGAAATATATTGGACAAGATATAGGCTACATTTACTGATATTTCAAAGAATATCAAAATATAAAATAGAAATATCATATTGATAAAATAAACAACTACTAATAGCTGCCGTGAAAAATATTAATCAATACTGATAGCTATTAAACTCTGTCACATCAACTTTATAGATATGCGTAAAATGTGTGTGGTATATAGTATTATTTAAATTTTTTATTTTTTAAAAAACGTGTTAATATTAATTTCATACACACGATTAAATATACCAATTTTGAATTTTGACAATAAAATAAATATTTTTTAAAATGGGATGAATCCTTTTCTTGTTGAGCAAAGGCTCTCAATAAAAGATCGAGTTTTGAAAGAAACATAGTTGTAGATTTAGTAGACAAATCGGGGGCCCATGGATAACATCCCATTCCGAAGGGCCAACTCCTAGGAGTATTATACAAGTGAAACAGAGCTTATACAAATGTCTAAATTTATATTTAATATGTTCCTCAACAATTTTGGTTTTTTTTTTTTTTTTTTTATAGCCCTACTACTTCTATCTAAATCAAATAAAAAGAAAAGTTTTGAATTCTTATTGATGCTCTAGTGGAGTTAGGTCAGGTCATGGCTCAGTTGAACTTGAGAAAAAAGTTTACAATTTTTACCGTGTAGGCTTTTTCTGTGCAGTTCTCAACAGGTAGGTGCTATTATGGTTATACCCAGATAAAATAGTCATAATTGATTTTTCCAACCTTGCATTTTTTGCTTAAAAAAAAAAAAAAAAAGTTAGGAAACCAATAATTACTTGGCACAAAATTACTTGAACCAACAATTTTTTACATGGATCTCAAATTCGACACAAAATTAGTGAGTTAAAGTTGAAAAATCTGATCAATTTAAATAAATAGGTTATGGTAGAAATTACCTATATTTTATACTGATATCTCGACACAATTTGAACATGACAAGCAATATTTAAGGCCGACCAAATTAGTGTATTAACATCGAAAGGTTTAATCCGTTAAATTATATGTGTAAATTATAATTAACCTATAATCTTATTATCATTTCTTAAAACGACTACAATCCGACAGCCACCGATCCTTTGCACCCAAAAATTACTACTAAAGTTCCAAACAATTCCGGTGCCTGATATACAGAACTCTTCCTCATGCGTTTCGGTACGGAACGAAACGTTGGACAGGAAAACCCTACATCTGGAAAACTGTAGCGCACAGGCGACAAGTTTCGGCAGCAATCTCCCTTTTCTTCCGATTGGACAAAATCCGTCTTGGTGTGATCAGAAACACAGAAATAGTTGAAAACAGAAGGTTCCCAGAAAATGCAATTGTAAACAGAAGGCTCCCAGAATGGGGCTTAAGAGAGATTCGTCAACGTCCCCTTGTGCCCATCTCCGAGCTGCCTACAACAACTGCTTCAACAGGTACCAAAACTTTCCGTTTTTGTTTTCTGAGTTTTGGGTCTCCAGGGTAAAAGGGTTTTTTCTTTTTTTTTTTAACTGATTCCGCTTAGACCCTTCTTAAGCCTCTCTTTCTAAGCAAGTTTTTTCTTCAACAAAATTCTATGTACAGATGGTATTCAGAGAAGTTCGTGAAGGGGCAGTGGGAGAAAGTGGAATGTGTTTCAGAGTGGCAAAAATACAGAGCTTGCCTTTCTGTATGTTCCTTGATTCTTCTTCTTCTAAACACCATTGTCCTTTTTCTATAAAAATTTCCCATTTTATGTAAAAATCTATAAACTTTGGTGTTTCTAGCTCTTAATAATACTGAAGGCACAAATTTTAATGGTTCTATATTCATCTGAATATGCAATTCTCTTCCTCTCTTCAACGATTTTGTTGCCAGGAACATTTGGATGATAAGCATCTGAGTCGATTCTTGGAAGCCGAGGCTGTTCTCGATCCAACCATTCAAGATGAATCCGGAAACCCAGTTGATGGTGCAGCTTCTGGCGTTCGTCAGTAATATAAGTTCTTACTTTCATTACACTCGGAGAATAACAAAAGCAAAGGTAATTATTGGGAGATCGATTTACCTATTCATCCAAATGAAAATATATTATGGATTACATTGTTGCTTTAGTTGTGTATACTGGTTAGCACTTTGGCACTCGGAGATTTGGTTTCTTTCAAGTGTATTTGATCAAATGGACTGCAAAGAGTTCTTTAACTATAAAATTTGTGTTTCAATGGCATATACTTTGTTTACCTGGTATTGAAGAAGAATGAGGGACCGGGAAATAGTGGTAATTGAGGTGGATGGTAAAAGGATTTTAAAGGGTCAGAAGTATGGATAAGAGATTTGAAGTATCAGAAAACAATGTTATTACCTGGAACAATGATTTTATGTCATGCGTACAACAAAAACAGGCACTATGATTTCATCTTTAGCGCATGCATTATTATATAAATCCTTTGTGGGTGCTTGATGCCCTCTTATTTCACTTGATTTCGGTTTTCCTTTGGGGTTTTGCTTTCTGTGATATATTCCTGACTGTAGTGGGTTGTAGCAATGCAGAGCCTGCTTTTCTAGGGTGCCCCAGAGGACCAACTGGATCTTACATTAAAGGTATTATCATTATCACCAACATCCTTGTGTTTCATTGAAAAAACCTCATCTTTGATAATCCTAGCTTTTGGTGCATCATACTATTTATTAGACCTCTTCTTATGATGCATATGCTTGTGGCATACAATTTATAGCTAATGTTGAGGAACTAGCTTTTGGTTGGATATGTGGTACTTGATGAATGATGGGAGACCCCTTCGATTCTAACCATCAAGAAGTGGGGGCTGCAACTGTAGATGGCAATAGAATTTCCTTTCATGGTTTACTAGAAAGGTATCTGCTAATTGTACTTTCTAGGATAAATTTTAATTGGACTTCATTCCAACCCTTATCCTGTCATGCACTTCTGCACTTCTTTCAAAGATTTTAATCAACTTCTTCTGATGAATTTGGTTCATGTGTGGTGTCCAGTGTATAGGATCTCTTCACATGATAGAGGTTAAATCACTATTCAGCCAAATTTTTTGAAACTTAGCCTTTAGATTGGTGTAGTTTGAGCCGCTGAATCCAACATGTATACGCTTGAGCATAATACATATTATATCAAAATAGGCCATGCTTAGCTAGTTCAGAAAATTGCAACTTCTAGTTGTGTTAGCAGATGCCAGCGTTGCTTCTGTAGGATTTTAAATTCTAGTTGTAGGCTCAATGGGTGTCTTTCCCACTGCGGTTTTATACACTTGAAGTAGCATTTCTGCTTCGAGTAATGATATAAAGAGGACTAGAGTCCTTTCAAATATGACGTGGCTTTAAAATTCATCATTGAATTTGAGATGATCATTATTAAATTTTAATCTATTGGTGATTTTAAATGCTACATCACAATTAGGAGGACTTTAAGGAGTAGTCCTCCTTATATCATTACTCTTTTGCTTCACTTCTTGTGCCTTTTGTCATTTGTCATCTTTTATGACCCAATTGGAGCTCCATGTCAGTGTTCCCCTTAGGAAAAGCCCTCAAGTTGTGTTGCAAAACTTGTGCACTCTGGTTATAATCTACTGTCTAGCAGAGGATATTATCACATTAACTCCATTTAAACAAAGTGTGAACACTTTCTCATGTGCTTATATCTGAGAACATCACCAACTCGAGAGCATTTTTTGTTTCTTAAGATTATAATTTATTAATTCATGCATATATTCAAACTGCAATAATACTCAACTGCTAATAGTAGTGATATTTATTTTTGTCCAGGCAAATCAACAAGCTTATGGTTGTTGTAGAGATGAAAGAAGAGTTGGAATCTAGGGTTTATCAAGGGTGATTGTCAAGGCAAATCAATATGAGGACCATTGGTTTCTGCTATAGAGAACTCGTTTGTATTTGTTAATGAGGCCCTTCATTCGACATTGAGTTGTTTAATGTTGTGGCTCATGGAAAGAAAAAAAAAAGTTCAATGTTGTGGTTTGAAACATCCTTGTTATGCAGAACTTAGTAAATTGGTTTCCACTTACAACAACTTAATTGTTAATTAGAATAATATGAGTGGCTACATTTTTTATTCCTTCGGACGCCAAACTTGCGCACTAGCTAAAATGCATTCACACATGAAACAGCTGCCAATATTATGGCAGTAATTGTATGCAGCCTCATTGGGAAGAAGCTTTGGCTTTGGCTTTTGCTTTTTATTTCTTTTTGAATAAGAAATGTGCAACCATCCATTCTTCTCCATCATTGTAATTAAAGAGTTCTGCGACAGCAATGAAGAATGTTCTCCAGTAGACAGTCCACTTGACAGCAGAATCCTTGCCGTAGGTTGACTCCATAATTGGCTTGATGGAAGCAGACTTCTGGTCCATTCTTTTCAGCCACTCTTCACTGCAAAATAAAGTGTACTCATTTTTTTTTCTTAGGGTATTGGGATTAACAGCTATAGAAATCAGTAGGGGAGCGATTGATATTAGAGCTCAAATTTTCTGCTGGGCCTTGTTTGGTAAGGGTTTTAAATACACTTTTCTTTTCAAAACCAAAAAAGCATTTTTTTCTCAAAACAATTTAACAAATAATTCAAAACACAAGACACTTCCAAATGTGGACCCTTCTAAAAAAAGACTTCTCACTTTTATATCACATCAAAACACTTTTTTAAATTAAAATCAAAAGACACTTTTCAAAACCATTATCAAATGGATCGAAGTGCTTAATGATTCTTAACGAAGCACCCTCGCTATCATAACACATCAATAGCAGAGTTAGAATTACTGAATGTTCGCCCTTACCTTGTCTGTGCGTAATGCTTCCCATTCACAAGCCAATGATTAACAACTGAAACATCATCCTGCATATAAACCATTGCCAAGAAGCCATTCACAAGTGAAACTAACTCTTAACTTATCTTTTGGTTTTAATATGATCATGTAACTGCCCTATTGACCTTATGTAATAGCCTTAGATCTATTGAGTCATAAACTATAGTACAATTTATGGGCCTTTCTGAAGACAGGGAAATGAGAATACAGGAAAAATATTCACAAGTTTGAGGGACGAAGTATACAGAGCTCACCTGAAAATATAGAAGCAGATTTGCTGAAGGCATTGTACCTCCAGTAAAGAAGAATCTAGTAATCCAGTCATCATCATTTATGTCCTACCCAAAAAGTAGCCAGAGAGTATCATTAACCGTTACATACTGGTATCTTAAGCAATGCCAAAACTAGAAGTGGCAATGTAGTCCAATTGCTGTCTAAAGTCCTACAAATAAAATCAACTTACCTCAAAGTGGTAGGCAAATGCTTTGTGGCAGAAATGGTGAACAAAGAGAAGGCTATCCTGTTTCATCCACTTGGATATCTTCTTTAGAAGATCCTTATAGTTCTTCATATGCTGTGTCAAAGAGCAAAGCTAAATCTTGAACCATTTCTTAACAGTAAACATCATGTCTATGGCATGGCTTTAAAACGAACTGACCTCAAACATTTCGATTGAAAATAATCGATCATAGGATGCTTCCATTTCGAATGTGCTAATATCTGAAACAACGATCTCTACATTCTGCAGCTGAAGATCCCTACAGAAAATAGTCAGAGGAGCGGTTTAGATAATTACTATAGCATGTAGTTTGCCAACTAATCATAATAAAAAATACCATATAAATCAACCTAGTCTAAACACAGCAATTAAAGTAAGCATCTGAATTTGTCAGAATTCTCAGGATATCTTGTCTCATTGGTTTATGTCACATATATGTTAATATCCTGATGATCTACTATTAATCATGTTATAATTTCCCTGATGCTATTTTCCTATTATATCTGTCCAACACAATCAGTTTTAATTGATTCATAGATAGTAGTCTTTTTCTATATTCTTATCGTCTTTCTTTCTTTCTTTCTTTCTTTCTCTCTTTAACATAATCATAAGGCAAATGGGTAGAGTAGCATACCTACACTGCTGATCAATATGTGCTTTCTGGGTTGTTGAATTGCAAATCCCTGTAACCTTGCAGTTACTATACTTCTGTGCAATGTATAAAGAGAGTGACCCCCAGCCACATCCAATATCAAGAACAGAGTGACCATCTTTTAACTGTGACCTCTCACAGTAAAGCTCCAACATTGCTACTTCAGCGTCCTCTAGGGTATTAGACTTGTCAGAGAAGTAACAACAACTGCACAAAGACCCCATCAGCTTTATACACTGCAAAAGTAGAATCAAGAGCTTTTGACTAAAAAAATCCTTCAATAAATATGTTATATATTTTGAATACCCATGAAATTAACAATCTTCAATTACAAAACCCACACAGTAAAACTCAAGATCCAGGTAATTGTTATCCAAATGATGAATTCCGGATTTCGGCGAAGGAAGTTACCTGTATTTAAGATTCTTTCCAAGGACGAGCTTGAAGAAAGAGGTTGGAAGCTCGTAATGTTGAGCCTTCGGCTCGTCAGTCTTGATGGCTATGGGCATCTCCCTTAGAGCTGCAAGCAGAATTAGGAAAGTTTTAACTTGCAAATTCAACAGCCCAAAAACAGTAAACAAAAAGGCTGATTTAGAGCCTGACGGAGAAAGAGAGAGGATTACAAAGTACGAATTGGAGGAGGTCGGACAGCTGGAGTTCGGAAGACGGCTTGTAACCGGAGCGAAGCCGGCCGGCCAGCAGCAGCCGTGTGAGCTTCCGTATCACAGCGTCTGGTAGCAAATTGCGCTCCAGTGTAGATAGCATCAGCCTCACTGTGGCGTCGTAGGGTACCTGCATAAGCCCAACCATCGCTCTCTCTCTCTCTCTCTGGCTCTGTGATTTCAACCCCACGTAGTCTTATCTTTGTGGCAGGCTGTAATTCCCGAGTAATGTTAAGAATAGTTGATTTGACTTTTAAATTCTCCGATTGGATATAGGATCTGTTAGCTACGTTTGGCAAGAGGAGGTCCAGCATCGTAGCTGGAACAGTGCGGAGCTAATATTTGGTCAGCTTTTTTATTTTTTTTTTATTATTTTTTTTTAAAGCAAAATATAAAAAAAATAAAATAAAATAAAATAAAAAAATTGACCAAATATCAGCTCCGCACTGTAGCTAGAACAGTGCCGTTCCAGCTACGGTGCTAAACCTCCCCTTGCCAAACGTAGCTGTTAAGACTCAGGTGATCCAGGTTTGGACGTCGTTATCATCGAAGCTAGTTTTTATTATAATCGAACCAAAAAAACAGCGGCCGTCCGATTAACTAACCTACCCTCCGACCAAAACATACACAAAAATATCTCGCAAACAAAATATCTACTGACCTTAATATTTACTTTTTTACATTTACAGGTAATTTTAATTTATAAGGGTGAAAAAGTAAGAGTAAAAAAATAGAGTATATATAGCGTTACTTGTATAATATAATAAATTTGTATCTCCGCTTGCCGGGTTTTTTCCGCATCTGCTCTTTATATAGGAGTCAAGAAACTTTTAAGGGAAACATTTTTTTTATATTGAAATTAATTAATAAAAGACCGAGAAAAATGATTTTCCTTTTTTTAATTAGTTATCTTGGCTTAAACCTTGTAAATGTAATCCATGGACATGCAGTAGGCTCAATTCTCCTTAGTCACACAATATTTGGGATGAATCATATATAGTATCATATATATCAAGTGAAAAATTAAAATCTTTGATGTATTTATCTTTGGATGAACATGATAATTAAGTTTTTTATTTTTTTATTTTACCATATCTAGAAATTGTAGATGTAATAAATAGCTGAACGTTTAATTTAAAAACAAGAATAATTAGGATTTGAACAAATCTAATTTTCCAAATAATAGAATTTTCTAGCTAGAAATTCTAGAAACCTAGCTAAGAGGATAGTTTGATCCAATTTTCTTCATGCTTAACAAAAGAAAAGAAAACAAATGCCTTGTAATTAATATAGCAGCACCAATTTGATTGGGTCTACTCGCTTTAACTGAATTTAAGCTAATGTCGGTTCAAATTAAATAAATAAATAGATATATGTATTTTTAGGTTTAGAAAAAGAAATTGAGACTATATAAGTAGAAACTCTGCATATAATAATTTATTATCTTCAATGTACATGAGCAGAAGATCATGGTACAAACCATGTCCACATCACTTGTCCTGACATTGACAAAACACCTTATAACTACAAGGATCGCAAGGATACTATATAACGTTAGAAATCATGCTCTTAATTATTTTACAATCATCACCATACAATATTGATATAACAATCTCAATCGATTCTTGGCATTTTCTTTTAAGAAGAATTAGTCTAGAAATCGATCGAAAGTATCACGTCAACGTCGCGAAATAGACGTAAAATAATAGCATTACTTGTCTACTAAATCTAGTACCGGAGTTGTTGTACCATGTAGTACATTACAGTGTGCAGCAGCAGCAGGCTCTAGTGCGCTGCACTCACGATGAAGAAGAAGAACTAGAAAGAACTCTGGTGGTTATGGACGCCTTCGTATGTTGTAATCACACACCTTGGATCCTCGTTATCTCTCTCAACTCTTTTCTTCACAGGGCATCCGTCAACGGAACATCTGTAGTAGTTTCTGTAATCACATGTATATATATATATAATATGGTCGTTATGGTATATATATACATTTTTGGAATTATAAAATCATGAATTTTGTTAATATTGTAGCTATATATTAATTACCTGGGATTTGGGCTGTTCTTGACCATTTTCTTCCCATACTTCCTCCACTTGAACCCGTCGTCCAGAACTTCAACCTCTGATATTGTTCTAAACGCAACTCTTTCTCTCACTTCCCTTCTCTCGTTGTCATTCTCACGCTCTCTCGCTGCAAGATTTAAACATTCAGACACAGAGAGAGAGAGAGAGAGATGCTATTCAATGACTAGAGAGTAATATTAATGTTTAAATTGTTTGGAAGCAAAGAAACAATATTAGCTAGGCATGACAAATATCAGATTCTTAGAGAAGAGAAAATAGTTTTGCAAGTCAAATGGGAATTAAGTTAGATCATGGGCTATTGGAGGGTATGAAGAAGTTTGTGGTGGCTGGGGGCATATACAAGAAAAGATTTGCTGGTTGATTCTTGTAAAGTGCTTAGAGATGAGTGTACAGTGTTTTCTGCATAATTGGTGGGTTTTGTATAAAAAATTCATTCATGGGAAGAACAAAAAAAACAAGAAGAAGAAGAAAAGAAATATTGGTTATGAATGATTTTGCTTACTTCTACTAGACCCATCAGGGTGGCTGCTGCGACTCCCACCAGACTCGACGACTTCATTTGCTTGATAAACAGGATTCTGAACAGACCCAGAAGCATCAGACGGCGGATCCTCCTCCACCCAGCAGTCATCGAACATCAAGTACTGATCGGCCGGAAGCTCCAAAATGGAGTGGTCGGCAAACTGATCTCTCTCATGAAAATCCAAGGGTACTCTATAATTGTTGCCAGCAGCCATTTCTGAGTGGTAGTAGTGTCGAAAAAAGCTTGAAAGCATTTGCTATGTTGTTGTTTTTTTCTTTTGAATTATCAAACAGAATGTTTACGGCATACATATAAAAAACCTCCATGGCTCCCGCGAGCGAGGGGGCTTCATCGTGAGCTTCCTGTGAAAGAGCAGGAAGTTTCAAAGGTAATTCTAAGTAGAAGTGCCGCATAGCCAAAATTAAACTCATGGAGGTGAATAGAAGGAGAGAGTGGGGCATGCCAAGGATGACTTGGGGGAGACTTTTACACTCTCTCTCTCGTAAGCTTTGATTGTGTGAAATTGGGTGCAGGGACGGAGGGGATCTCGTGCTTGGACCAACCCCTTCACAACGGAGAAGAATCCAAGTCAAATGGAGTTCGATCGATAGTGATTGGAGTGATCTTTATAGCTAGGTTGCTTCCTTGCAAAACAATCCTACAATCCAGCAGCCGAGCTCATGACAAACTTTATTTGGCCTTCCTCTTTGAAGTCGTTACACGTTGTGAAATCAGCTGGCTAGCTGTTGAATAATATTATAGAAAAATGCTTGGCTTTATTAAAAATGTCATTTTTGGCCATTTTAATCCTACATGGCATGACTCATTTTAAAATTAATAGATTTTAAATAATAAATTAATAGATTTTTGGAAAATGGGTCATGCCACCTAAGATTAAAATAGCCAAAAGATGAACTTTTTAATGAAGCCAAGCATTTCTCAATATTATATGCTAAAAATAAAAAGACCATTTTTTGCCCATAAAAGTCTTAGGTGGCAAGAGGCCACAGGCCCGATCAGAGGGTGGGGCCATAGCAACTACGGATGGGGCTTGTAGCCTCTTGCCACCTAAAACTTTTATGGGTTAAAAATGATATTTTTAATTATTGCACTATAACATTCTCATTATTATATTATGAGATTTTTTTTTTTTTTTTTTAGAAACTTAACTTTAAACTCCTGAACTACTACGCGTTTTTAGAAACCCCAAATTTCAAAAACTCTCAATTTAACCCCCTAAACTTTCAATTTGATTCAATTGATCTCCCTTCGTCAAATTCAGCCGAAATGACTAAAAAGACTAAATTACTCTTTGATTTTTTTTTTTTTTTTTTAAAATAAAATTAATATTAAGGGTAAATTTAAAATTTTATAAAAAATCCAGTAATATAAAGGTCATTTTATCACTTTTAACGTTTAAAATCGAATGGAGAAAGTACATTGCATCAAATTGAAAATTCAAGAGGTGAAATTGAAATTTTTTTTTTTTTTTTTTTGCATTTCCAGCTGACATGGCATGCCCAGTTTATCTTTATTAATTTTATTTTTATGCTAAGAAAATGTTAAATAACATATCTTTTCACGATAATTGTTTAAATTACTGAAAATTTAGACAACAAATAACTCATCATTGGAACTTCATAGAATGAAGCTACCGATCTTGTACTTGTATTTATTTATTTTTATTGGAGGTCGGGAGGTCCATTAATGGGAACCCTTTATAGTTTACACATTTGTTTTTTTTTTTGACAACGTTGACTTAAATAAGCTAGAGAAGAGAATGTGAATGGTTGAAATTACAAACATATCTAATTTGGTTCGTTGGAAATTTGTTAAATCATTGTTACTTTCGATTATGACGAGTAGAAAAATTAAAAAAGTTAAAGGAAGCCAGTTGAGTTACCGTCAATTCCATCCAATTTGTGGTTTACATTTTGTCAAGCCAGCTGCTAATTAAAATAGTGGAGAACAGTTTAGTCTATTGATACTAAATCTTATCAACCACACCATTTTTTCTCCTTCTTGACGCCTAATTCCCACCACCATAGTAGTCGTCGTCACTAGCACTGTTCCCACCGTTGACCGCCATAGATTATAGCTATCATTAACCTTCACTTTGTCTCAGCATGTCGCCATTTGAAACTCTAACTGCATCGTCTTCTCCCACTCAAATGACATTCTCGCTCTAGCTTAAATTTCATTTAACAAGATTTAAACTACAAATAGAAAGAAGTTGAAGCTAACTCAACTTGGAGGTGAGCCACTCCAATAATTTAATGTTCTGCATTACCATAATTATTTTAGGGTTCAAAGGTTAGAATGTATTTTCACTATTTGGAATTTGAAGTCAAGAAAGACTTGATTTTAGACTATAATTGAATCCTCACAGATTGTTGGTTTATATCAAAATAAGCTTGAATGAATCAACCGTACTTGAGTATATTGTTAGCTTTGTTATGACTTCAAATATTATTTGTCTCTATTTTGATCCAATAAGAGTAGGGGCGGAAATTTGTGTTAACGTGTTAGGTTTGAGTCGTGTCAAGGCATGGGTATAAAATTACATAAGCCAATGCTAACCCGACACATTTAGGCCCCATTTGGTTTGCGGAATAGACCCTTGGATTGGACTAGCTAACATTAGGTATAGCTAGTCCTTTGTTTGGTAACACTCTATTCCTGGGAATAGTCTATTCCCATGGGACTACTAATCCCATACACACAGGGTTAGCTAAGCCACTAACCCTGTGGGATTAAATTAATTATGTAAATTGCCACAAAAAATCCCACTTGTGGGATTAAATTTCGTTCTCTCTTTTTCTCTGATTCTTCTATCTCTCTCTCTCTCTATATATATATATATCTTCGCTTCTCTTTTCTCCGTCTCTATATTTCGTTCTCTCTTTTTCTATCTCTTTCTATTTTCTCTCTGATTCTTTTGGCACAATTTTTCTGCAAGTGCAAACAAATTTTTTTTTTCTCTGTACTGCCTCCCTTCTCTTTACCATTTTTTTTTTTTAATTCTGTTTCTCCGTCTCTGTTTTTTCTCTCTTTCTTTTTCTTTGACGGAGAAACAGAATCTACAAAGTTTTTATAAAATACAAATATATAATATTTTTTTTGTTTTCTTTTGATTTTCTGTACATTCTCCAACTATATTTTTTTGATTTCGAAATTGAGTTTGATTATGTTTTCTCCGACTATATTTTTTTTTATATAAATAATTTTGTAGCATAATTGAAAAAACAATAAAAAAAAACAAAAAAAAAAAACAAAAGGCCACATACCTGACATAATTAAAAACAAAAAAGAAAAGAAATTATAGTAAAGTTGTTTATGTTTAAAAAAAAAATGAAAGTCCTTAATAATATAAATTGTATTTGTATTATAAGGATATTTTAGGAAATTTGATCACAATATGATTCCATTCACCAACATATTGCATTGTACCAAACGAAGGAATAGGATTAGCTAGTCTATTCCAGCGTTACAACCAAACAAAGGAATAGGAATAGCTAATCTATTCCACACTCTTCTATTCCTAGTAGTAGCTAATCCTTTCCCAATGGACTAGACATTTCGCGAACCAAACCAGGCCTTAGTGTTTTAAGCATTTTAGTGCTAAGGCAAGCCTTTGCACCATTTCTTTTTTTAACAAGACTTGTTTCAAAAGGTGTTTTCAAAAGAAGCCATTAAGAACGCTTGTAATATGTTTTGGTGCTTAAAATGAACCTATCTCTTAGAAATGTTTTCAAAGGCTTTGATTTCTTGTATAGTGTTTTCTATGATGAGCATGTTTATTTTAGAGCCTAGGAAGAGGAGTACCAACCCATAGCTTAGATAGAGGCCTAGAATACATTTTAGGGGTTTCTGGCCGATCCATAGGTCACTGGCCGAACGCTCACCCTAGGGAACGAGCGCTCGACTAGAGGCCGGTTTGTATGCCCCCTAGCCTTATAAATGTGTACAAGGTCTTAGCACCCCTTTTTCGATAGATGGACCCTCATAGATTTCTCTAGTACTACTTATAACGATGAGTCGTGTTTCATTATAGCTGGGATTCGTGATGTCAGAGGACTTAAGTGAGAGTATGAGGTAAGTAAACACTTACGAACACTTTTCTTAAAAACGTGAGATATGTCAGCTAATTGACCACGAGTTTGATATGAGCATGTCTACATTTTTGTAATCACTTGGTAACTGCTTTAATAACTAGTTGATAAGATGCATCATATGACATGGGCATCGGTATGTGCGGAATAATGGCCAAGGGCTTACTATATAGACTTCATTCCATGGTCAGATGTGTGTGTGTTTGGGCTTTGGATCCAATGGTTTTCATGACCGGCGTAGCCATTTCCTAATGGTTGGTTACTACAGGATGGACATCATTAGTGGTGTGGGCACTCGGTTGTGTCACTAGTGGTGGACAGTAGCATACAATGGTCGGGGCACTGGCATTGTATTACAGGTCCCTCGGGATAGCGCCAACCCTGCTAAGAAGGTGTAATATCTCAGGTAGATCATACATGAGAGTTATGACCTATAAAGCATTAGTTTTTATACATTAAAATACTTAAGCGCTTGCCGTCAGTAGTACACCACCTTTTATCAAACCAAACAATATTTTCAAGGTGTATTAACGGGGACAACACCTCTTTTAAATGTTTATCAAAACTGCATATTTATTTCTGCTTAATAATGAGCTCATGCCATACCTAATTGTAAGGTTTACTTATTAAGTCGGTAGACTTATGTTGTTATTACCCTTTTAGGAAGTTTGTCACTGAGATTTAGGAGTGGTGTGATTGCCACCATAACTTTTATATTAAGATTCTTCATACTGTTATCAGGTTTGTCTTTATTATTGATTAGTTGCTCCATGTCTTTACTTTGAGGAATATATGTTGTGACAAATACCCACTTAAATTAATAGGCGAATATTCGCTACGTTTTACACGCAAGTGTACAAGATCAAAATGATAGTATAGTTAGGCAAATATGATAAGTGCCAAATATTGCATACTTGGACCCCTTTATTTACATTAGTTAATCATTTAGCTACGTCGTTATTTAATATTTTGTGTTAGTTTTGTGTTTTTAGTGTTTTGTAGGTCATTAAAGAAAAACTATAGCTTTAAAGGGAAAAATGCAAAGTTTGGAAGAAAGCATACTTTGAGACGACCTAGATGATGTGGTTAAGTTTAACCAAATCCAAGAAAGGGTTAAATCGGATTAAAGATTAGATTTGATTAAAGTTCAAATTGGATAAAATTTCGGATTGGATTCAAATTCAGATTCTGCACATGTCCAAGTATTTTGATCATAACCTTCCGCTCAAATATCGAATTGAAGCAATTCAAATGGCACTGGAAAGCTAACTCAAAATAATACAATTAGTTGTGAAATAGGATTTTCCTAATTCGGAAGGTTACTATGCCAAAATGCCCCGCGATTAAAGGATACAAATCTGGACGAATCCTATTCTGATTTCAAACTTCTATTTTGACTGGGAGACAGACCTTCGAATTATCTAGGTTTAATAGGGCTTCTAAGACTTTCCTAAGCCTATAAGTAGACTTCTTTGCATTCAAGAAAAGATACACAATTCCAGAGACTAGTTTTGGGGTACAATTTTGGAGACAAGATGTAATCCACAACTTTTCTTTTAGTTTAGTTTTTCTTTAGTTTAGGTTTTATTTTTATGTGGAGCTAATTCCCAACTAAGGTTGGGGATGAAGCCTCACCGATGAAGAACATCAATACTTTCATGTAAGTCTTCATTTATCCGATTTTATTGAGGTTTACATTTGAATTGTTTTACTTCTAATCAATGTGTGGAGTGATTCTGGGATATCTCTTGTGATTCAAGGATACATGTGATGATTTGAGATAATTTCAAATGATTGATTGCTTGGTTTTTAACTCATAAAAATTGGATATTCTTTGTGATTTGTTCTACAGATACATCTGGTGTTTCAATTGAATTTGGATTCATTTTGTGATTTGGTCAATGAATAGATACATGTGATAGTTTTGATTAATTCTTTGAAGCATAGTAAAACATACATAAGATTTAAATTGTGAGAACTTCGGATAAATATTGATGAACATGGAGTATGTTGTTATGATTCGGTGAGTGTGGATTCCTAAACCTTAGTCTTTACCTTTTGTTTTATTTTAATTAGTTTATGTTTGTCTTTTAGTTTTCAAAATCAAAATCAAAATCAAAACCCTTTTGGAACTAGGTTAGGATTTAATTAGTTTAGATTTAAATTGCTCTTTCAAAAATACAATTTTCTGTGGGTTCGACTTCGCACTTATAATCCATTAAACTACAAACAGTTTGTGCACTTG
>NC_081546.1:7649891-7661437 GCF_901000735.1 Corylus avellana | reverse complement strand
GCAAATGCTTTTGTTAGTTCATTAATTTGATGAATGTTAATGCCTTAAGGATGAATTAGCGTTTAACATATTTAATTTAAGAAAGATTAATGTATAATTCAAAACAAATGAAGAACGCGACATAATTTTATAAAAATCTCAAGAGAGAGTATGTAATTTCTCCCAATAAGAATGAAATATATTGTACAAGATATAGGCTACATTTACTGATATTTCAAAGAATATCAAAATATAAAATAGAAATATCATATTGATAAAATAAACAAGTACTAATAACTGCCGTGAAAAATATTAATCAATACCAATAGCTATTAAACTCTGCCACATTAGCTTTATAGATATGCGTAGAATGTGTGTGATATATAGCATTATTTAAATTTTTTATTTAGAAAGGAAAAAAAAACGTATTAATAATAATTTTATATACACGATTAAATATATCAATTTTAAATTTTGACAATAAAATAAATATTTTTCGTTTTATTTAAAATGGAATCCTTTTCTAGTTGAGCAAAGGCTCTTAATAAAAGATCGAGTTTTGAAAGAAACATAGTTGTAGATTTAGTAGACAAATCGGGGGCCCATGGATAACATCCCATTCCGAAGGGCCCAACTCCTAGGCTAGGAGTATTATACAAGTGGAACAGAGCTTATACAAATGTCTAAATTTATATTTAATATGTTCCTCGACAATTTGGTTTTTTTTTATAGCCCTACTACTTCTATCTAAATCAAATAGAAAGAAAAGTTAGTTGTTTTGAATTCTCATAGATGATCTGGTGGAGTTAGGTCAGGCTATGATTTAGTTGAACTTGAGGGAGTGTCTGCAGTTTTTACCGTATAGGCTCCTCCTATATGGTTCTCAGCAGGTATGTGTTATTATAGTCACACCCAAGTAAAATATCCACAATTAATTTTTTCAACCTACCATTTTTTGCTTAAAAAAAAAAAAAAAAGTGTGAGGAAAGCTATGTAGAAATCAAGTCAACAGAGGCATATATTGGCTTAATATCTGTTGATGTCTCCGATCGGACATTTTTGTGCATCTCAAATTCAGCACAAAATTACTTGAACCAACAATTTTTTACATGAATCCCAAATTCGGCATAAAATTAGCGAGTTAAAGCTAAAAAATTTGATCAATTTAAATAAATAGATTATGTTAGAAATTATCTATATAATTTTATACTGATATGCTGACACAATTTGAACATGACACATAATATTTAAGATTGACAATTTTTTACATGATTCACAAATTTAACACGAAATTAGCGTATTAAGATTAAAAGGTGTAATCCGTTAAATGATATGTGTGAATTATAATTAACCTATAATCTTATTATCATTTCTTAAAACGACTACAATCCAACGGCCACAGATCCTTTGCACCCAAAAATTACTACAAAAGTTCCAAACAATTCCGGTGTCTGATATACAGAACTCTTCCTCATGCGTTTGAATAGAGATTTCCGGCTGCCATGAGACAGCCAAGCATCAGACAATTTATCTTTTTTTTTTTTTTTTTTTTTCTTTTTTAAAATTAAAGAAAAGAGATATTAATAGAGAATTTAAATTTGAAATATTAGCATCAAATTGAAGGTATTAGCATCAAATTTGAGATTAGTACTAAATTTAGGATAATCAAATCCCTTTTGGGTGATACCATCTTTAAATAATTAACCTTCGACCCCTAGATTTTTGTTTAATATTAAAAAAAACAAAAAAAAGTTTTGGGGTATTAAAAACTAAATATTAACTTAAAGAAATTTAACTAAAAAAAAAAATTATGTCTGACGCACGGCTGAGCAGGACTCCATGCGTTTCGGTACGGAACGAAACGTTGGACAGGAAAACCCTACATCTGGAAAACTGTAGCGCACAGGCGACGAGTTTCGGCAGCAATCTCCCTTTTCTTCCGATTGGGCAAAATCCGTCTTGGTGTGATCAGAAACACAGAAATAGTTGAAAACAGAAGGCTCCCTGAAAATGCAATTGTAAACAGAAGGCTCCCAGAATGGGGCTTAAGAGAGATTCGTCAACGTCCCCTTGTGCCCATCTCCGAGCTGCCTACAACAACTGCTTCAACAGGTACCAAAACTTTCCATTTTTGTTTTCTGAGTTTTGGGTCTCCAGGGCAAAAGGGTTTTTTCTTTTTTTAACTGATTCCGCTTAGACCCTTCTTAAGCCTCTCTTTCTAAGCAAGTTTTTTCTTCAACAAAATTCTATGTACAGATGGTATTCAGAGAAGTTCGTGAAGGGGCAGTGGGAGAAAGTGGAATGTGTTTCAGAGTGGCAAAAATACAGAGCTTGCCTTTCTGTATGTTCCTTGATTCTTCTTCTTCTAAACACCATTTTCCTTTTTCTATAAAATTTCCCATTTTATGTAAAATTCTATATACTTTGGTGTTTCTAGCTCTTAATAATAATGAAGGCACAAATTTTAATGGTTCTATATTCATCTGAATATGCAATTCTCTTCCTCTCTTCAACGATTTTGTTGCCAGGAACATTTGGATGATAAGCATCTGAGTCGATTCTTGGAAGCAGAGGCTGTTGTCGATCCAACCATTCAAGATGATTCCGGAAACCCAGTTGATGGTGCAGCTTCTGGCGTTCCTCAGTAATATAAGTTCTTACTTTCATTACACTCGGAGAATAACAAAATTAAAGGTAATTATTGGGAGATCGATTTACCTATTCATCCAAATGAAAATATATATATGGATTACATTGTTGCTTTAGTTGTGTATACTGGTTAGCACTTTGGCACTCGGAGATTTGGTTTCTTTGAAGTGTATTTGATCAAATGGACTGCCAAGAGTTCTTTAACTATAAAATTTGTGTTTCAATGGCATATACTTTGTTTACCTGGTATTGAAGAAGAATGAGGGACCGGGAAATAGTGGTAATTGAGGTGGATGGTAAAAGGATTTTAAAGGGTCAGAAGTATGGATAAGAGATTTGAAGTATCAGAAAACAATGTTATTACCTGGAACAATGATTTTATGTCATGCGTACAACAAAAACAGGCACTATGATTTCATCTTTAGCGCATGCATTTTTATATAAATCCTTTGGGGGTGCTTGATGCCCTCTTATTTCACTTGATTTCGGTTTTCCTTTGGGGTTTTGCTTTCTGTGATATATTCCTGACTGTAGTGGGTTGTAGCAATGCAGAGCCTGCTTTTCTAGGGTGCCCCAGAGGACCAACTGGATCTTACATTAAAGGTATTATCATTATCACCAACATCCTTGTGTTTCATTGAAAAAACCCCATCTTTGATAATCCTAGCTTTTGGTGCATCATACTATTTATTAGACCTCTTCTTATGATGCATATGCTTGTGGCATACAATTAATAGCTAATGTTGGGGAACTAGCTTTTGGTTGGATATGTGGGACTTGATGAATGATGGGAGACCCCTTCGATTCTAACCATCAAGAAGTGGGCTGCAACTGTCGATGGCAATAGAATTTCCTTTCATGGTTTACTAGAAAGGTATCTGCTAATTGTACTTTCTAGGATAAATTTTAATTGGACTTCATTCGAACCCTTATCCTGTCATGCACTTCTTTCAAAGATTTTAATCAACTTCTTCTGATGAATTTGGTTCATGTGTGGTGTCCAGTGTATAGGATCTTTTCACATGATAGAGGTTAAATCACTATTCAGCCAAATTTTTTGAAACTTAGCCATTAGATTGGTGTAGCTTGAGCCGCTGAATCCAACATGTATATACTTGAGCATAATACGTATTATATCATAATAGGCCATGCTTAGCTAGTTCAGAAAATTGCAACTTCTAGTTGTGTTAGCAGATGCCAGCGTTGCTTCTGTAGGATTTTAAATTCTAGTTGTAGGCTCAATGGGTGTCTTTCCCACTGCGGTTTTATACACTTGAAGTAGCATGTTTGGCACTTGGAGCTACATTTCTGCTTCGAGTAATGATATAAAAAGGACTAGAGTCCTCCCAAATGTAACATGACTTTTAAAATAATTATTGAATTTGAGATGATCATTATTGAATTTTAATCATCTATTGGTGATTTTAAATGCTACATCACAATTGGGAGGACTTTAAGGAGTAGTCCTCCTTGCATCATTACTCTTTTGCTTCACTTCTTGTGCCTTCTGTCATTTGTCATCTTTTATGACCCAATTGGAGCTCCATGTCTGTGTTCCCCTTAGGAAAAGACCTCAAGTTGTGTTGCAAAACTTGTGCACTCTGGTTATAATCTTACTGTCTAGCAGAGGATATTATCACATTAACTCCATTTAAACAAAGTGTGAACACTTTCTCATGTTCTTATATCTGAGAACATCACCAACTCGAGAGCAATTTTTGTTTCTTAAGATTATAATTTATTAATTCATTCATATATTCAAACTGCAATAATACTCAACTGCTAATAGTAGTGATATTTTTTTTGTCCAGGCAAATCAACAAGCTTATGGTTGTAGAGATGAAAGAAGAGTTGGAATCTAGGGTTTATCAAGGGTGATTGTCAAGGCAAATCAATATGAGGACCATTGGTTTCTGCTATAGAAAACTGGTTTGTATTTGTTAATGAGGCCCTTCATTCGACATTGAGTTGTTTAATGTTGTGGCTCAGGGAAAGAAAAAAAAAAGGTTCAATGTTGTGGTTTGAAACATCCTTGTTATGCAGAACTTAGTAAATTGGTTTCCACTTAAAACAACTTAATTGTTAATTAGAATAATATGAGTGGCTACATTTTTTATTCCTTCGGATGCCAAACTTGCGCACTAGCTAAAATGCATTCACACATGAAACAGCTGCCAATATTATGGCAGTAATTGCATGCAGCCTCATTGGGAAGAAGCTTTGGCTTTGGCTTTTTATTTCTTTTTGAATAAGAAATGTGCAACCATCCATTCTTCTCCATCATTGTAATTAAAGAGTTCTGCGACAGCAATGAAGAATGTTCTCCAGTAGACAGTCCACTTGACAGCAGAATCCTTGCCGTAGGTTGACTCCATAATTGGCTTGATGGAAGCAGACTTCTGGTCCATTCTTTTCAGCCACTCTTCACTGCAAAATAAAGTGTTCTCATTTTTTTTGTTCTTAGGGTATTGGGATTAACAGGTATACAAATCAGTAGGGGAGCAATTGATATTAGAGCTCAAATTTTCTGTTGGGCCTTGTTTGGTAAGGGTTTTAAATACGCTTTTATTTTCAAAAACAAAAAAGCATTTTTTTCTCAAAACCATTTAACAAATAATTCAAAACGCAAGACACTTTCAAATGTGGACCCTTCTAAAAAAAAAAGACCTATCACTTTTATATCACGTCAAAATACTTTTTCAAATTAAAATCAAGACACTTTTCAAAACCTTTATCACACGTATCGAAGTGCTTAATGATTCTTAACGAAGCACCCTTGCTATCATATCACATCAATAGCAAAGTTAGAATTACTGAATGTTCACCCTTACCTTGTCTGTGCGTAATGCTTCCCATTCACAAGCCAATGATTAACAACTGAAACATCATCCTGCATATAAACCATTGCCAAGAAGCCATTCACAAGTGAAACTAACTCTTAACTTATCTTTTGGTTTTAATATGATCATGTAACTGCCCTATTGACCTTATGTAATAGCCTAGATCTATTGAGTCATAAACTACAGTACAATTTATGGGCCTTTCTGAAGAGAGGGAAATGAGAATACAGGAAAAATATCACAAGTTTGAGGGACGAAGTATACAGAGCTCACCTGAAAATATAGAAGCAGATTTGCTGAAGGCATTGTACCTCCAGTAAAGAAGAATCTAGTAATCCAGTCATCATCATTTATGTCCTACCCAAGAAGTAGCCAGAGAGTATCATTAACCGTTACATACTGGTATCTTAAGCAATGCCAAAACTAGAAGTGGCAATGTAGTCCAATTGCTGTCCAAAGTCCTACAAATAAAATCAACTTACCTCAAAGTGGTAGGCAAATGCTTTGTGGCAGAAATGGTGAACAAAGAGAAGGCTATCCTGTTTCATCCACTTGGATATCTTCTTTAGAAGATCCTTATAGTTCTTCATATGCTGTGTCAAAGAGCAAAGCTAAATCTTGAACCATTTCTTAACAGTAAACATCATGTCTATGGCATGGCTTTAAAACAAACTGACCTCAAACATTTCGATGGAAAATAATCGATCATAGGATGCTTCCATTTCGAATGTGCTAATATCTGAAACAATGATCTCTACATTCTGCAGCTGAAGATCCCTACAGAAAATAGTCAAAGGAGTGGTTTAGATAATTACTATAGCATGTAGTTTGCCAACTAATCATAATAAAAAATACCATATAAATCAACCTGGTCTAAACACAAAACAATTAAAGTAAGCATCTGAATTTGTCAGAATTCTCAGGATATCTTGTCTCATTGGTTTATGTCACATGTTAATATCCTGATGATCTACTATTAATCATGTTATAATTTCCCTGATGCTATTTTCCTATTATATCTGTCCAACACAATCAGTTTTAATTGATTCATAGATATATAGTAGTCTTTTTCTATATTCTCATCGTCTTTCTTTCTTTCTTTCTTTCTTTCTCTCTTTAACATAATCATAAGGCAAATGGGTAGAGTAGCATACCTACACCGCTGATCAATATGTGCTTTCTGGGTTGTTGAATTGCAAATCCCTGTAACCTTGCAGTTACTATACTTCTGTGCAATGTATAAAGAGAGTGACCCCCAGCCACATCCAATATCAAGAACAGAGTGACCATCTTTTAACTGTGACCTCTCACAGTAAAGCTCCAACATTGCTACTTCAGCGTCCTCTAGGGTATTAGACTTGTCAGAGAAGTAACAACAACTGCACAAAGACCCCATCAGCTTTATACACTGCAAAAGTAGAATCAAGAGCTTTTGACTAAAAAAATCCTTCAATAAATATGTTATATATTTTGAATACCCATGAAATTAACAATCTTCAATTACAAAACCCACACAGTAAAACTCAAGATCCAGGTAATTGTTATCCAAATGATGAATTCCAGATTTCGGCGAAGGAAGTTACCTGTATTTAAGATTCTTTCCAAGGACGAGCTTGAAGAAAGAGGTTGGGAGCTCGTAATGTTGAGCCTTCGGCTCGTCAGTCTTGATGGCTATGGGCATCTCCCTTAGAGCTGCAAGCAGAATTAGGAAAGTTTTAACTTGCAAATTCAACAGCCCAAAAACAGTAAACAAAAAGGCTGATTTAGAGCCTGACGGAGAAAGAGAGAGGATTACAAAGTACGAATTGGAGGAGGTCGGACAGCTGGAGTTCGGAAGACGGCTTGTAACCGGAGCGAAGCCGGCCGGCCAGCAGCAGCCGTGTGAGCTTCCGTATCACAGCGTCTGGTAGCAAATTGCGCTCCAGTGTAGATAGCATCAGCCTCACTGTGGCGTCGTAGGGTACCTGCATAAGCCCAACCATCTCTCTCTCTCTCTGGCTCTCTGATTTCAACCCCACGTAGTCTTATCTTTGTGGCAGGCTGTAATTCCCGAGTAATGTTAAGAATAGTTGATTTGACTTTTAAATTCTCCGATTGGATATCGGATCTGTTAGGACTCAGGTGATCCAGGTTTGGACGTCGTTATCATCGAAGCTAGTTTTATTATAATCGAACCAAAAAAACAGCGGCCGTCCGATTAACTAACCTACCCTCCGACCAAAACATACACAAAAATATCTCGCAAACAAAATATCTACTGACCTTAATATTTACTTTTTTACATTTACAGGTAATTTTAACTTATAAGGGTGAAAAAGTAAGAGTAAAAAAATAGACTATATATAGCGTTACTTGTATAATATAATAAATTTGTATCTCCGCTTGCCGGGTTTTTTCCGCATCTGCTCTTTATATAGGAGTCAAGAATTAAGGGAAACATTTTTTTATATTGAAATTAATTAATAAAAGACCGAGAAAAATGATTTTCCTTTTTTTAATTAGTTATCTTGGCTTAAACCTTGTAAATGTAATCCATGGACATGCAGTAGGCTCAATTCTCCTTAGTCACACAATATTTGGGATGAATCATATATAGTATCATATATATCAAGTGAAAAATTAAAATCTTTGATGTATTTATCTTTGGATGAACATGATAATTAAGTTTTTTATTTTTTTATTTTACCATATCTAGAAATTGTAGATGTAATAAATAGCTGAACGTTTAATTTAAAAACAAGAATAATTAGGATTTGAACAAATCTAATTTTCCAAATAATAGAATTTTCTAGCTAGAAATTCTAGAAACCTAGCTAAGAGGATAGTTTGATCCAATTTTCTTCATGCTTAACAAAAGAAAACAAAACAAATGCCTTGTAATTAATATAGCAGCACCAATTTGATTGGGTCTACTCGCTTTAACTGAATTTAAGCTAATGTCGGTTCAAATTAAATAAATAAATAGATATATGTATTTTTAGGTTTAGAAAAAGAAATTGAGACTATATAAGTAGAAACTCTGCATATAATAATTTATTATCTTCAATGTACATGAGCAGAAGATCATGGTACAAACCATGTCCACATCACTTGTCCTGACATTGACAAAACACCTTATAACTACAAGGATCGCAAGGATACTATATAACGTTAGAAATCATGCTCTTAATTATTTTACAATCATCACCATACAATATGATAAAACAATCTCAATCGATTCTTGGCATTTTCTTTTAAGAAGAATTAGTCTAGAAATCGATCGAAACTATCACGTCAACGTCGTGAAATAGACGTAAAATAATAGCATTACTTGTCTACTAAATCTAGTACCGGAGTTGTTGTACCATGTAGTACATTACAGTGTGCAGCAGCAGCAGGCTCTAGTGCGATGCACTTACGATGAAGAAGAAGAACTAGAAAGAGCTCTGGTGGTTATGGACGCCTTCGTATGTTGTAATCACACACCTTGGATCCTCGTTATCTCTCTCAACTCTTTTCTTCACAGGGCATCCGTCAACGGAACATCTGTAGTAGTTTCTGTAATCACATGTATATATATATATAATATGGTCGTTATGGTATATATATACATTTTTGGAATTATAAAATCATGAATTTTGTTAATATTGTAGCTATATATTAATTACCTGGGATTTGCGCTGTTCTTGACCATTTTCTTCCCATACTTCCTCCACTTGAACCCGTCGTCCAGAACTTCAACCTCTGATATTGTTCTAAACGCAACTCTTTCTCTCACTTCCCTTCTCTCGTTGTCATTCTCACGCTCTCTCGCTGCAAGATTTAAACATTCAGACACAGAGAGAGAGAGAGAGAGAGAGAGAGAGATGCTATTCAATGACTAGAGAGTAATATTAATGTTTAAATTGTTTGGAAGCAAAGAAACAATATTAGCTAGGCATGACAAACATCAGATTCTTAGAGAAGAGAAAATAGTTTTGCAAGTCAAATGGGAATTAAGTTAGATCATGGGCTATTGGAGGGTATGAAGAAGTTTGTGGTGGCTGGGGGCATATACAAGAAAAGATTTGCTGGTTGATTCTTGTAAAGTGCTTAGAGATGAGTGTACAGTGTTTTCTGCATAATTGGTGGGTTTTGTATAAAAAATTCATTCATGGGAAGAACAAAAAAAACAAGAAGAAGAAGAAAAGAAATATTGGTTATGAATGATTTTGCTTACTTCTACTAGACCCATCAGGGTGGCTGCTGCGACTCCCACCAGACTCGACGACTTCATTTGCTTGATAAACAGGATTCTGAACAGACCCAGAAGCATCAGACGGCGGATCCTCCTCCACCCAGCAGTCATCGAACATCAAGTACTGATCGGCCGGAAGCTCCAAAATGGAGTGCTCGGCAAACTGATCTCTCTCATGAAAATCCGAGGGTACTCTATAATTGTTGCCAGCAGCCATTTCTGAGTGGTAGTAGTGTCGAAAAAAGCTTGAAAGCATTTGCTATGTTGTTGTTTTTTTCTTTTGAATTATCAAACAGAATGTTTACGGCATACATATAAAAAACCTCCATGGCTCCCGCGAGCGAGGGGGCTTCATCGTGAGCTTCCTGTGAAAGAGCAGGAAGTTTCAAAGGTAATTCTAAGTAGAAGTGCCGCATAGCCAAAATTAAACTCATGGAGGTGAACAGAAGGAGAGAGTGGGGCATGCCAAGGATGACTTGGGGGAGACTTTTACACTCTCTCTCTCGTAAGCTTTGATTGTGTGAAATTGGGTGCAGGGACGGAGGGGATCTCGTGCTTGGACCAACCCCTTCACAACGGAGAAGAATCCAAGTCAAATGGAGTTCGATCGATAGTGATTGGAGTGATCTTTATAGCTAGGTTGCTTCCTTGCAAAACAATCCTACAATCCAGCAGCCGAGCTCATGACAAACTTTACTTGGCCTTCCTCTTTGAAGTCGTTGCACGTTGTGAAATCAGCTGGCTGTTGAATAATATTATAGAAAAATGCTTGGCTTTATTAAAAATGTCATCTTTTGGTCATTTTAATCCTATATGGCATCACTCATTTTAAAATTAATAGATTTTAAATAATAAATTAATAGATTTTTGAAAAATGGGTCATGCTACCTAAGATTAAAATAGCCAAAAGATGAACTTTTTAATGAAGTCAAGCATTTTTCAATATTATATGCTAGGGATAAAAAGACCATTTTTTGTCCATAAAAGTCCTAGGTGGCAAGAGGCCACAGGCCCGATCAGTGGGTGGGGCCATAGCAACTATGGATGGGGCTTGTAGCCTCTTGCCACCTAAAACTTTTATCGGTTAAAAATGATATTTTTAATTATTGCACTATAACATTCCCATTATTATATTATGAGATTTTTTTTTTTTTAGAAACTTAACTTTAAACTCCTGAACTACCATGCGTTTTTAGAAACCCCAAATTTCAAAAACTCTCAATTTAACCCCCTAAACTTTCAATTTGATTCAATTGATCTCCCTCTGTCAAATTCAGCCGAAATGACTAAAAAGACCAAATTACTCTTTGATTTTTATTTTTATTTTTTTTAAAAAAAAATTTAATATTAAGGGTAAATTTAAAATTTTATAAAAAAATCTAGTGATATAAAGGTTATTTTATCACTTTTAACGTTTAAAATCGGATGGAGAAAGTATATTGCATCAAATTGAAAATTCAGGAGGTGAAATTGAGATTTTTTTTTTTTTTTTCATTTCCAGCTGACGTGGCATGCTCAGTTTATCTTTATTAATTTTATTTTTATGCTAAGAAAATGTTAGATAACATATCTTTTCACGATAATTGTTTAAATTACTGAAAATTTAGACAACAAATAACTCATCATTGGAACTTCATAGAATGAAGCTACCGATCTTGTACTTGTATTTATTTATTTTTATTGGAGGTCGGGAGGTCCATTAATGGGAACCCTTTATAGTTTACACATTTGTTTTTTTTGACAACGTTGACTTAAATAAGCTAGAGAAGAGAATGTGAATGGTTGAAATTACAAACATATCTAATTTGGTTCGTTGGAAATTTGTTAAATCATTGTTACTTTTGATTATGACGAGTAGAAAA
>NC_081546.1:7636440-7649791 GCF_901000735.1 Corylus avellana | reverse complement strand
GGCCACATACCTAACATGATTAAAAACAAAAAAGAAAAAGAAATTATAGTAAAGTTGTTTATGTTTAAAAAAAAAAGAAAAAAAAGAAAGAAAGAATGAAAGTCCTTAATAATATAAATTATATTTGTATTATAAGGGTATTTTAGGAAATTTGATCACAATATGATTCCATTCACCAACATATTGTATTGTACCAAACGAAGGAATATGATTAGCTAGTCTATTCCAACGTTACAACCAAACAAAGGAATATGAATAGCTAATCTATTTTATACTCTTCTATTCTCAGTGGCAGCTAATCCTTTTCCAATGGACTAGACATTCCGCGAACCAAACGAGGCCTTAATAAAATGAGTAAAACCACTCAATCATAACCCTCTAATTTTATATTAGGTTTGTGTTAGATTTGCGGGTTACATTAAAAATTGTCATGCGTGTCGGATTCAGTTTGTATCGAAACATGGGTATAAAACTATATATGTCAATCATAATCCGATCCATTTAATTAAACAAATCAGCCTCCTCAACCCTAACCCTTTAATTTCATATTGAGTTTGTATAGTTTAAAAATTGACTATCCTAATAATAGTTCTAGAGTATGTTGTCTATTATTTTTATTTTCCTTGAATATTTTACTATTCTTCTTTCTCTATGGATATTCTACTATATTTGATATACAACTAAACATTTCAGTTCAGTGGAATTAAAAAAAAAAAAATGCTGAGACCGATCAAAATCCGTACGTCAACGTCAAATAGTCAAACAGACAAAAAAGGAACTCCCTGCGCACGTCTTAACACGGAAGTTTTGAGGCAACTTCTTACGTTGTTCGTCGCTTGATGGGCCCGCCCTTATCTTTGAAATCTTATTCCAACTTCTAATGATGTTTAATTTTTTAATTTGGGACTAAAACTGGGGTTAACTTCACAATCTGACGTAGTATTATCCCAACTGCTTGGCGTCACAATTAGGCACACGTCAAATCAAAATCCATCTTCTTAGCTTATCCTTTTTCTTCGAAGGCCGAAGTTTCTTTAACAAACAGTCCCAAGAATTTTCTTGAACTCAATTTATAAATTTATTTTGCATTTTTTTAATGTATAAATTGTATATAGTTTTTTAATTAATATGTGAATACTTACATAAATATACCACAATATTAACGTAACAGTTTCAATCAATATTGAAATCAGTCGTTATTTATAAAATTGTCACCCGATAGTATTGTGAGATACTTGTAATTTAAAATATCATTTTTATTAAAAACAAAAATGCACTTTTTAGTTTTTTAAAAGACTTGTGATAATTTTTTAGATTGAGTGGAAGAAATTTTTTTTAATCCAATTAGGAGAAAATTGGTGTCCTTTCTTAGAAGCTTCGTTCCATGGAATGCTCCAATGGACTTTATAGATTAGCTTAATTGAAGGCAATTCTTGGGCCCTACAATTTCAGGTGAGGAATTATCACCCACTCAAGGTTTCGTAGATATCGGTATCGCTGGATTCTTCTTTCGGTCATTAATTTTTATTTTCTGTAAACATTTATTGATCCAATTTTGTTATATTTGTTTTATCTGTGTCGTGCAATTTGCTGTGAATAATCAAATGGTGTCATAATTTTCAAAAAATGGTGTGAAAATTGAAAGTGTATTGTACTTCTTTGGTCGCCATGTTGAATTGAAAGTTTTCATCAGATACGATTGATTGGTCAGATCTCTTGCAAAATTCCCAATCTCCATTATTGACTTTCTTTTTTACCTAATATTATTTTATAGGGGAAGATACAGTTTATCTCCCTCAAGTTTCAGGAGTTTTTCAATTTTAACTCTAAAGTTCAAAAATTGGCAATCTACCCGCTAAAGTTTCAAAAATTAAAAATTTAAACCTTTTGTTTAATTTTTCCGTTAAATTAGACGGAAATTTTTTAAAAAAAGCCTGAAGGTAATGATGTAATTTCATAGATTTCTGTCCATTTTGAAGGAAAAATTAAACGGAGAGTTTAAATTGCCAATTTTTAAATTTTAGGGTTGAAATTGAAAAATCCTTAAAACTTCAGGGGAGTAAACTGCATTTTTTCCTATTTTCTATTTTGTGGTGTGGACTTATTTATATGACTCTCAATATACTTGAAAATGTTAGGTGGTTGACAATAACATTAAAATGCAGCCAATGGTCGTTATTTTTATTATTATTATTATTTTGTAATGATCGGCGCGACTTTAATCACATGCTAATATGTGTCAACAAGTTATAAAATAGTTGCAAGTATAACATTAATATAACATATATAATAACGAACAAACAAAAAAAGCCCAATAAACTTATAAGCAGGTTATAAATATAGGAGCAATATGATTACACTTAATATTTGTAACATTTTCATTGGATGTCTTTGATTGTTGCATGCTTGACTCTTCTTGTGCTTTCTCATCTCCTATGCTTTCAGTAATTAAATTTTCATCTTAATCTTCAGCACATTATTAAAACTCAAAATCTTTTAATGCATAATTTCAAATGAGATTATGAATAGCGATAGCTGTCACCTCAATTTTTACTTGTTTGAATATAGCATATGATTCAATATCTTCCACGTACTTGTTCAAATCAGGCGTTTCTGCAAAAGCTCTAGATTAGAGTAAAAAAAAATGTTTATTTTATTTTATTTCAAAATATGTAATTTGAAAATTCGATTTTTTAAAATATAGCTAACATTTGGTAAAATCACAATTTAACTTTTAAAATGCACTACAAAAAATTTTAACAATTAATGACTCCTTTATAATGACGTTTTCGCCCCCAAAAAGGTCATTGTTAAGCTAGTGACATTCAAATAGTATATTTTTCAAGATGACAGAAATTGCATAGACATGAATTTTGATTAAAGTCATTTGAATAGTAAAAATGTAGGAAAAAAAGGCTAAAATGGCACCTTTAGAAGGTGACATGTGAACAGTGCACATCACCTTCTTCTCTGTTGTTTCTCTATTCATACATCACCTTCTAAAATGTGGCGTTTTCACTATTCAAACGTCACTACCTTTTAAAAAATTATTAAACAAATTTTTTTTACCATATATATATATATATATGTGTGTGTGTTGGGGGGGGGTGTGTGGAGTGCCGTGTGGAACTTGGGAGAAAAACAACAATTTTTTTTAAAGCCTCAAGTGGCTCCACCACTGGGTGGCCAGAAAGGCACCCCTAGCCTTGAGGGTGACTCGTGGGCCACCCCTTCCCCCCAGGTGTGGCTACCGGTTTGACACCTGTGTTTTTTATTTTTTTATTTTAAGAAAAAAGTTTTGTGTGTGTGAAAGTGGAATTTTTTTTAAGTTTTTGGGTGTGGGTGATTGTTTTAAATGTAAACTTTGAGTGCCAATATTTTCAAACTTTGAAACTGTTCACACGTCACTATTCACAAGCGAATAGTGACGTGTTACTATTCATACGTCGCTATTCGCATGTGAATGGTAACATGATTGGGGGCTTCGCAAGGTAGTTAGTTTGTTCATCAAACATGCATGATTCAATTGCTGCAAACTAGTTAGTTTGTTCATCAAATTAGTGCTGCATGGCTATACTATACACTATAAATAGAGGGTCTGCAACAGATGCCATAAGCCTTCATGCTCTAAAAGAAAATCAAAACAATTTTGGAGGTTGCTGAACTATGTCTATGGCTATGGCACGGCTATGGCACAAAGGCTTGCTAAACTTGGAGAAGAAATCGAACGCGTCGAGAACCAGCCTTTGTGCCATGGTCATAAACATAGTTTAGATCTTTGTGCCCGAAAGAAAGTAAGAAAAAACTTGCTTTTAGGCAGAATAATTTATGCTGCTTTTTCATTGAACTTAAATAGAGAAGAGTTACAATTGTAGTTGATCACATTAAGCTAACAAGCTAATCTTGATGTGATAAGATAATAAACTAAGAGGGTTGATACAAAAGAGAGACCAATTACAAAAGAGAATCATCCACAAGAGGTTTGGTAGAATTGATCTGTTTGCATTTAATAACAATACTATAAATAGAAGTTTCTGTAGAATTAGATAACTCATAGCCTCCAGAGAGGCTCGTTTGCAATCTCGTCCATACAGGATTGCAGACGAGAGCAACCAAAGAGGCTCGTCCATAATCTCATCCAGACTAGATTGCAAACGAGAGGATCACTAGGAGTTACAGAGAGGCTCGTTTGCAATGTTAAGGAAGAGCATTATAATATTACATAGTAGAAGTGCCAAGTCAATCAGCATCATATCGCGCGTCTGCAATCTCGTCTGAACGGGATTGCAGACGAGCCTCTCCGTGACTCCCAGTGATCCTCTCGTCTGCAATCTCGTCTGGATGGGATTGTGGACAAGCCTCTCTGGACGCTATGAGTTATCTAATTCTACATAAATTCCTACTTATGGTATTGTTATTAAATGCAAACAGATCAATTCTATCAAACCTCTTATGGATAATTCTCTTTTGTAATTAGTCTTCTTTTTGTATTAACCCTCTTAGTTTATTATCTTATTACATCAATATTAGCTTGTTAACTTGATGTGATCAACTATAATTGTAACTCTTCTCTATTTTGCGCATTTGCAATGTAATGTTATAAGGTTCTTCCTTAACAATGCCATGGTTTGGAGGTTAGATATTTTGTTTTTTTTTGATAAAGAGGTTAGATATTTTATATCTACTGCAACTTCTCCACCCACACAAGCAACGTGCCACTCTTCCGACCATCTCTTTTCTCACTGACCCTATCCAGGGGTGGAATTAAGATTGTTTTTGGGGTCCGAACTTTTACACATATATATAATCCCTTTACGTGTGTTCACGTATTTATGTAAAATTAAATTAGCCAAAAAAATATAATAATCAAAGTAAATATTCAAAATATTAATATAACGACTTTACAAATACATAATAATATAAACTAATGGCAAAATAAAATATGCATAATTAATAGGGTCTAAGAAAAATGGGTAACTTTTTAGGAATCGGCATTATCTTGAGGGATTTCTTAGAAACAAACCGAACACAATCAGGTGTTAGTCGAATGCTGCAAAACAAAAAATAAATTAGAAGAAGAAATGAAATAACACAATAAAAAAGAAGTTATCTAATTTTATTTTTTTTAAAAAAAAAAAAAAATTAAAGGTGTTGCATTTTAATTAGCACATCGACTAAAAAGGAATGAATAACTCTCACGCTGCCAAATAAATTTCAATAGTACTACACTAATAAATTTTATGCCTACCACTTAAACAAACTAATTAATTTCAATTATTATCTTTTGTTTGTCATTTTTTTTTTGTTTTTTGTTTTTTGTTTTTTCTCTTGTAAAGTCTTTGTGTTGCTAGTTTCTATAAAAAGTTTTTGGGTGCTTCTTAACTAACCAATTCCACTATGGCGTCCTCAAGAGGTAGCTTAATTGGTTGGGCTACGTTTAATAAAGTGGAGGTCACTAGTTCGAATTTCCCTTTCTTTCTTGTGCGGACATGTCAAAAAAAAAAATCCACTATGGTCCAATTTCAAAAAAAAAATTCACTATGGCCCACTACCACCGAAACTGTTGGCAGCTTTCTCTTTTAGAGTATTTTTAGTATGTGAAATGACTATTCTATTAAAAAAGAAGAAGAGATAACCTTGATTAAGAATGAAAGAATGTGAATAAATCAAATTTGGTGTTAATATATATATATATATATATATATATATATGTGCTATCACACTTGGAATAGACACTCCGGGCCTTGTGAATGGTTATTATAAGGCTATTTTGTTCTACATTCTTCAATTTATAATAAAAGCTATTTTTTTTTTCTTCTAATGGAATAGCCTTTCCTCATGCCAAACGTAAAAGCACTCTTTCCATCTCAAGGTTTCTCTCAAGGGCTATGGAGTGGATTACTACAATAAATCGTATTATTTTTTTGCCTTGTTTTTGGTTATTTATATATATATGTCATTGATGATTTGTCTAAACAAGAAATATTGAATAAAATGAATCACATGTCTATGGTTGCCAATGCTTAAGTTACGAATCACAATTTAAGCCAATAAGAAATTATTGATTTGCTTTCTACAGGTTTCTCTGGAACTCTTCAGAATTGGTGGGATAAACACCTCACTGAAGAATCTCGAGAAACAATTACAAAAGATGTCAAGAAAGATGAAGATGGCTTACCAGTATTTGATGAGCAACATGGCACTGGTGAACCCGATAGTGTTAACACATTGATTTACACCATCATTAAGCATTTTATTGGAACACCTTCTAACATCACTTCTCGCATTTCTGATTTCCTGAATAATCTTCGTTGTCCTACTATGTCTGATTATAGATGGTATCAATATGTTTTTCTTTCTTGCGTTATGGTTAGATCTGATAGTCAAAAGCCTTAATGGAAAGAAAAATTTATTGATGGATTACCTTCATTATTTGCTCACAAAGTTAAAGATGAACTCATCAACTCTAACACTGGATTAATTGAATATGAAAACTTAACTTATGGCGATTTGTTTTCTACCGTTAAAAAACTTGGTATAAAAATATGCATCGATCAAAAAATGATAAGACAACAGTTGAAGAATAAAAAGAAAGTTAAATATGAAATGGGTAATTTTTGCGAACAATTTGGGTTACCTCCTATGGCTCCCTCCTAGAGAAATAGAAAGAAACCCGATAAAATTTTTAAGAAAAGACCTGCTCCATATTACAATAGTTACAAGAAAAGAAAATTTAATAAACCAATTAAAAAATCTTCAACAGCTAACAAATCCAAAAGGAATAACTCAAAATTTGATAAATATTTTTTCAAAGGAAAATGCTTTAATTGTGGGAAATTAGGACATTTTGCTGATAAGTGTCCTGAACCACCCAAAAATTTGAAGAAAGAAATTAATGCTTTGAAAATATATGACAATAAAAAAGACAGTCTTTTTAGAATCCTACAATCAATAAGTTCTTCTGATTCATCTGATTGTGATTTTTTAACAACTTCAAGTGACTTTGATTACCCTTCTACCAGTGAATTTTCTAATAATGATTTTAAAATTGGTTGTAATGATTCTTGCTACAAAAATGTCAAAACTTGCAATGTTCTCACAAAAACTGAAGAACAAGAAAATTTGCTAATTACTTTAATTTCAAAAATTGAAAATCCTGAATTAAAAGAAGACTACCTTAAAAAACTCAAGAATACATTGGTTAAAAATACTAATAAACCTAACAATACAAAAATCTCTCTTGATGAAACTTTGGAACGATTTTCTAAACAAAAATCCAAAGAGATTACTATCTTAGATTTGCAGCATGAGATTAGTAATATCAAGAAAGAAATTGCAGATTTAAAAAATGACCTTTTTACTATTAAATCTGATAATAATGATTTAAAACAACAACTATTAATACTGAAAATCCAAAATTGTTTTCAAGATCACGATTCTGATAATGAAAATGATAAGCAATCTGGGCATTCTGATGAAGCATAATCCAGCAATAAAGTGATTGCCAATGAAGTCAACAATGAAGTCAAGATTATCAGTCTTATTAACAAGATTGTTCCGCCTAAATGGTATTCTAAAGTTCATATTGTCATTGCTCCTGATTATGCCTTTGATACCATTGCTTTGATTGATTCTGGTGCTGATTTAAATTGCATTCAAGAAGGAATAGTGCCTAGCAAATATTTTGAAAAATTTACTGAAAGGTTGAATTCTACCAGTGAAAGCCGTTTGCAAAACAAATATAAATTAAATAGTATACATGTTTGTCAGGGTAATATTTGTTTTAATACTCCTGCTGTTTTTGTTAAAAACATATATGAAAAAGTTATTCTTGGTCTTCCTTTCATTTGTATGCTTTATCATTTTTCTGTTGATGAAACTGGCGTTTCAACTATTAAAATGGGTGTTGAAGTAAAATTTTATTTTGCTAACAAATTTAAAATTGATATTAGCCATTTTAACATTATCTCTGCTAAAACTAAACATTTAAATTTTTTAAAACAATAAGTTACATACACATACAAAAAGATTGCTGAACAACTTTCTGATAAGTTATTACAATCTAAAATTGCCTCTTTCAATACCCACATCATTGATCTTGTTTGTTCTGATCTTCCTACTGCTTTTTGGCATAGGAAACATAGGAAGAAACACATTGTTTCTTTACCCTACATTAAAAAATTTTCTGAAAATAAAATTCCCACTAAAACCAGACCCATTCAAATGAATGCTGAAACTTTAGATTTTTGCCAAAAAGAGATTGTTGATTTACTTGCCAAAAGGTATCATTCGTAAGAGTAAAGCTCCTTGGTCTTGTGCTGCTTTTTATATCATGAAAAATGTTGAAGTCGAAAGGGGAACCCTTAGGCTTGTAATCAATTACAAACCACTCAATGATGTACTAGAATGGATCAGGTACCCCATTCCAGATAGGAAGGATTTAGTTAGTCGTATCCGTGAGGCTATAGTTTTCTCTAAGTTAGATATGAAGTCAGGATTTTGGCAAACCCAAATTGATGATAAAGATAGGAATAAGACTGCTTTTACTACCCTGTTTGGGCATTATGAGTGGAATGTAATGCCTTTTGGTCTAAAGAATGCTCCTAGTGAATTCCAAAATATCATGAATGATATTTTCAATCCTTTCAGTCGCTTTACTATCGTTTACATTGATGATGTTTTGATTTATTCTAAATCTATTGATGAACACTGGAAACATTTGAATTCGTTTCTAGAAACAGTCAAGCACAATGGACTTGTTGTTTATGCTAAAAAGATCAAGCTTTTCCAAACCAAAATTAGATTCCTTGGTTTTGATATTTTTGAAGGTCGGATAAGACCCATTGACAGAGCCATTCAATTTGCCGATAAATTTCCTTATATCATCATTGATAAAAATGAGCTCCAAAGATTCTTAGGTTCTTTAAATTATATTGCAGACTTCTACAAAGATCTTAGAAAACACTGTAAACCTTTGTTCGATCGTTTGCTAAGCAATCCACCCCCCTGGATTGACACTCATACTTCTCTTGTTAGAGAAACTAAAGCCCATGTTAAGGCCTTACCCTGTCTAGGAATTCCTTCGGACAATGCATTCAAAATCGTTGAAACTGATGCTTCTGAAATTGGCTTCAGAGGTATTCTGAAACAAATTGTTTCTCCAGGATCTCCCGAACAAATTGTTCGATTCCATTTTGAATCTTGGAATAAGGCTCAAGCTAATTATAGTAATATTAAGAAAGAAATTATTTCTGTAGTTTTATGCATTACTAAATTTCAATCTGATCTACTAAAACAAAAGGTTTTATTACGCATTGATTGTAAATCTGCTAAATACATTTTGCAAAAGGATGTTGAAAATATTGCATCAAAACAAATTTTCGCCTGATGGCAAGCCATTTTAAGTGTTTTTGATTTTGATATTGAATACATTAAAGGTTCTAATAATTCTATTCCAGATTTTCTCATTTATGAATTTTTGCAGTGCCAGAATGGCAAGCAAAAAGGACAAAGAGAAGATTGAATCCAAGCCTTTGGTTTTGAAACCAAAGATTGCCATTTCTCCTCCAACTACCAATTCATCTATTGCTCTGGCCAATCGTTTCTCAGCCTTCAATCCTGGATCACTGGCCATTTACTCCAGTGCTCTTATTTCAGATTATGACCCTTTTGTCATCACTTCTCAAAAAACCTCTGCTCCTTTCATTAAATACAATAAAACCTCAGCTTATATCATTCTTCCTCATTCTGAATATTTATTTCATATTGAATTAAACCGATCTCACATTAAATTTCCTGCCCAAATTGCTACTTCCTACTTTCCTCCTCAATTTCATTGGATTCCTGAACATCCTCAAAAAACTCTTTCCTATTTTGCCAATATCTTACTCCAGACAAAGTCTGTCCATTTCAAACCTATTTACAGTAAGACTGATCCCCAAAAGCTCATTTATAATAGTGTCTATTTTAATAAAATCATTCTTGAAAAAGATTGGGGAAAACATCTCTCGCAACTCAAAAAATTAGATGATTTTCCAATACTTTTTTGCTATTACGATTATGTCAATGCTTGGTTCAAATTCATGCTCTTCCAAAATTCCAAATTTGACCACTCCTGATTCTTAAGCTTTGATAAAGAATTTGGAGGCATTCTCCCCCTCTGGTTTTCCAACTGGTGGAAAAAATTTGGTCTTATTCATGATATTCTCCCATTAAAAATTGTTGAGGCTTTTAAATCATTTAAAAATCTTTACAGTACTGATGAACATGGGGCCAAGTTTCCCCACACTCTCCATTTTGCTAAAAAATTCAAAATTTCCTGGATCATCAAGTGGCAATATGTTATTTTTGATGACAAGCTTGAACGCCATTGGTATATTAAATGGTGGGATAATTACACACGAACTGATAATATAGTTGATAATGTCAAAGCTCTGGTCCAGTTACCAAAAATTCAAGCTCCTCCAATTCCTAAACAATTAACCATTGACAATCCTGCCCACTTGATAACCCCCAGCACTTTCCTTTCTCCTCCCAAAGAGGCCGCTGCCCTCGCTACTTCTTCTGGTTCTACCAAGAAAAAATCATCTTCGAAGAAAAAAGAGAATAAGGACATTTTAAAAGTATTACTCAAGTCTCTCGATGACAGCTCTAGTTTTGATGAAGATAAAAAATCTGATGCATCTTCTAAAGCTACATTTAACCCTATGCGAGAATGGTATGAGAATTCTGGTTTTTCTGGTGACAGTCCCGATAATTATTATCCAGGAATTGAAGATTTATAGTTCATTTGCCCTCCTCATGGCACCAATAATTCACATCATTTGCCCTTTAGTGGCACTGTTTACAGATCATTTGCCCTCCTCAGTGACACTGTTTATAGTTCATTTGCCCTCCGTGGCACCGTTCAAATCATTTACCCTCTGTGGCACCATTTACAGTTCATTTGCTCCCCGTGGCACCGTTTACCATTCATTGACATTTGCCAGGTCATCATGGCACAGTTATACTACAGTCCCTATCGACATTACAGTACTTGCTACAGTGCCTGCCGACACTATAATATTTTCTTTTACTGTTAAATTTTCTTATGTAATTTTATTTACCCGCTGGACTTTGTCTATAAAAGGACAAGTCCCCTTCATTGTAAGGCAAAAGCTTTTAGCCTAAACACTTGAAATTCATCTGCAACCATTCTGCTGCTTTACTTGTAATCCTTTCTGCTTTTGTGTAATCTCACTATTTCTTTGAATTTGTAAGTACTTTTGTTAATCAAATCTTTTAATATCTTTCCATTATTTATTTGTTTTATTTTTCTTTTACCCTTTTATACGCTCTAATTTCGCACTTACTCTGAAAAATCTTGCATCATTTTTATTTTAATTGCATTTACCTCCAACATGGATGGTTCTATTGTTTTATTTTCATTTATTTTTAATTAGTTTGTTTCATTTATCTTTTGATATCTCTCCCCTCCTTGGATATATATAACGTAATTATATATACGTAATTATCTGTTACGTACATAAAGACAACGTCGTCGTCTGTTGTTCGCCCGTAATTATCTTGGAATATATATTTGCATGTTAATTCCGTAATTATCTGTTGTTCGCCCGTTTTGTGTTTTGCTGGGTTCTAAAGACAACGTCGTCGTTTAAAACGCAATGAAAAAGCCCAAAACCCCTAAACCCATTTGTGTCTCTCTTTCTCTTCGAGTTTTGAGTAATGGCGCGTGGCAAGAAGGCGAAGCCTATAACGGCAGCACCGAGAGCGGCGGAGAAACCGGAAACCAAGCGGCTGAGCAACGCCGAGCGGTCGGCTTACTTCTCGAGGAGAGAGGCGGCGAAGGTATTACGAACCGTACTCGAAGGCGACGCCCGGCGCCGAGCCGTCGGCTCCATCAAATCGCTCATTTATCGACCTTCTATCAGGAACAAGAAGGGCACGTTCGCTCTGGTCTGTGAAACACTCAAGCGTAAGTTTCCACCGACCAAACCCCTTAAAAATATTACTCCACTGGTAAATTAGTGCAACTTGATGTGTTGGATTTGGTGTTGCTTTCAGATCTTCCCATTATCAAGGACGTCTTGGAGGCTGCTGGCTTGCTGAAAGGCAAGTGGAAGGTATAATAACAGCACCTTCTTCTCTATGTGGGTTTTGCTTGTAAGCTGACAATAATTCAGTAACGCTAATAATCTGCTGATTCTGTTGCTGTAGAGGCAAGAGGAATTAATTTACATAATCACATATGACATTCTTTTTGGGAAGGTAAGTTCCGCGATTACCCTCTTTCTGTTTTTGTTTTTGGAGCAAATAAACTTCTCATCATATTATCAAAGAGTGCATAGTGTCAACCCAATGTTTGTGCCTCTGCTCTGTCATTTGAATATGTGAGATAATCCTTAACATGGATTCTTGTCTCCAGGCTGTTTCGTTAGTTGGGGATGCCGAGGTGTTTCTCATGCACCGGAAAGATGCTCTACAGGCAGCTTTGGCGCAGCTGTTAGTTAAGAAAAAAGTGAAGACCGCTCAAGATTTGGTCCAACTTTATCAAATACCTGGTGTGTGTGTGTGTGTGTGTGTGGGCGCACACGTTTACAATTGTTGATTTCATGTAAAGCTTCAAGTAATAGAGATGGAAATTATTTGGCTTCATTCACTATTTGAGTTCTTTTCCCCTTAGCAAAATGAAGAGAGAAGCTTAGCTTTATAACTTGACCATTGAAAACACTCCGCATATGTCATAAAATGCCTGCTTAGGTTTTTGAGAGATAGAATGCGTGTGGTGGGGGGGATGACTGGTGGTGAGAAAGTGGTGGTGGGGGCAGTTGGGGAATTCAGCCATGGGTGGCTGCAGGTGTGGTGCCAGTGATGGACGTTTCTAGTGTAAAAGAAGAGGGGTTCTTTAAATCTATATATATATATATATATATAGAGAGAGAGAGAGAGAGAGCTGCAGGTGTGGTGCCAGTGTTGGAGGTTTCTAGTGTAAAAGAAGAGGGGTTCTTTAAATCTATATATATATATATATAGAGAGAGAGAGAGAGAGAGAGAGAGCTGCAGGTGTGGTGCCAGTGATGGAGGTTTCTAGTGTAAAAGGAGAGGGGTTCTTTAAATCTCTCTCTCTCTCTATATATATATATATATATATAGAGAGAGAGAGAGAGAGAGAGAGAGAGAGGCTGAAAATGGTTTCTGCCTTTTGAAAGCAGAACCCATTTGCTGCCCTTTAGCCTTAGTTTTCCTTTGACCAGGAAATTGTTTTCCCATTAACTTCCATTTTCAGGCTGAGCCAAACATCAGAAAATGTGATAAATACTTTTGCGAAAACATTATACATCAAAACAGTCTT
>NC_081546.1:7571257-7636233 GCF_901000735.1 Corylus avellana | reverse complement strand
CTACTCCACATTTTCAGTCTTACTAGATTATTTGTCTCTATTGATTTTAGGCATGGAGATGCCATATTAGTTTTTGCCTTGTAAAACGCAATGTCTAAACCCGGTTTTCTAATTTATGATGCAGAAGTTTCAAAACCTCGTCATGTTCGTGTAAATACTCTGAAAATGGATGTTGATTCTGCCTTACTCGAATTAGGGCGAGGATACATGGTACTTTCAGCAAACTTTTTGAACTTTTGTGGAATATGATTTAGAATATGTTTTTCATTTATGAACTAATCTTACAGTGAAGTGAAGAAAATATCTGGGGATACCATCAGCTACAGAAATATTTGGAACTAACAATGATGACCTTGTTTATTGCTGCTTGTTCAATGCAATAATACTTGGAGAAAGTCTCATAACATTCCTTTAGTCTTAGCCTTTCTAAAATTTTCTCTTTATCTCATAGAGCTTGGTACACCACTAGAGAGAAAAAAAAGTGACTGTTAGGCAAAATATTTAAAAACTCTTTTCACTTTTCAAACACTGGAAAACATTTTTCAGTTACCAAGCGGATTTTCAGATGTGGTTTCCACCACTAACACTTTTTCAAAACAAAATATAGAACACTTATAAAAAAAAAAAAAAAAAAAACACAAAACACAAAACATTTCTTAAAAAACAAAACACAACACACTTTTACCCCTAGTTGGGAATGTTTTGATAATATATGTTCATTTTTCAGGAAAGGAGTATTGTTACTCATAAAAAAATTAAAAATATTAAAAAAGTGGAGGCCGCCCCCATTTCCACCTCCGATGTCCACCCTCATTTGCCCGCGTAGGGGAGAGGGCAGAGATCCATCCCCTCAAGGTGCGGGGATAGATCATCCACCCTCTGCGAGCCTCTCGCAAAGGAGGAGAGGGGAAGACCCACCTCCCCCACTCTAGTGAATGGGTGGCAACTGCCATCCGTGAGGTCAGGCTCAGACAATTTTTCTTTTGGTTTTGTTTCTTTTATCTTTTGAAAACATTTCTTAGTTTTTTGCTTTTGAGAAGCACTTTTTAGTTTATCAAACAAAATTTCTTTTGTGGACCCTACAAATTTCAAATGTGACCTCCACCGAAAACACTTCTCAATTTTTTTGTTTTCTCAAAACCAAAAACTGTTTTTTTTTAAAAAAGAAAAATACTTTTCATCTTTTCACTGTTTGACTCATAAATGAGGAGAAAAAAATGAGAGTAGAGAGTGCATGTGAAATTATTTTACTCAGGCCTGCAAAAGTTGTCTCAGAAGTGATGTCACTTGGGGAGGAAGTTAGTATAAGGAGGAAAGGCAAAAAAACTTCATCATATTCTTTTGGTGAAATTGAGCCAGAGCATATACTTTGTTAATATTGTTGGCATTGTTCCTTTTCCAGAGTTGACTGGTTCGTTTTTCTTTCTTGTCTATTTTGTGTGAAATAGGTTCAAAAGGATAACTTGGTTCCTGACTTGTTGATACTCCCACCAGGTGCTGACTTACATAACCATCCTCTAGTCATGAATGGAAGTGTTTTTATGCAAGTAAGATTAGCTTGTTTTCCCTTGAAAAATTACCATGACTTGGTAGTGATAGTAGTTTAAACTTTAGTATGTCTTCTGTTTGACTGATATTATGGTCTTCTTTTGCATAGGGGAAGGCAAGTTCTATGGTGGCAGCAGCTCTTGATCCTAAACCCGGATGGGAGGTGAGTAATGCTTATCTCATTTCTATTGGTGATTGAGTTTTTTCACTTGAGGAAAGCAGTTATCTCATCTTTCTCATACTCCTAGTTTTAATATTGTTATCTCATCCATCATTGACATTTCACATTCTCATTAGGAACCTACAATTTCAGTTGTACTTTACATTTTTTTTTCCTTTTCTTTTTTAATTGAGAAGCCAGGAAATATCTATTCGTATTTAAGCACATGATTTGAAAACGTTGCTTATCTTGAGAAAGCTAGACAACTTTATCATTTAGAGTGGATTGGTTAAAGCTATTTACTAGGGTTGTAATCGAACATTTCATCTAATTTTGTTTTGAACACGAGTTGAGCTTGAACTTATCACCGAGCTAGATAACATGTTCAAACTCGTTTTATTTATTTTTTTTGAACAAACTCAATTTTGTTCAAAAGCTGTTCAATTAACTTATTAATTCATTATATAAGGTAAGCACTGTTATTGTTTATATTTTTTCATAAATCCATGCTAATACTTAGTTAATTATTGTTAAGATTTTATCATTCGGGTTAGTTAGATAAATTAATTTTTATATATAAACATATAAAATTAACTTGACATAGAAATCATATATAGTTTTTTTTAATCATGAAATAGCCTGTTTATATTATATCTTATAGCCTCCTGGGTATGAGGATAAACTGCTTAGCCCGTCAGGAGTGAAAGCTCTTGGATTACTTGGTAACTGATTCTGGCGGGTGGGGTTAGTTACCTATAGGAGTTTGATTAACGGTGAGGATTGTTGTACAGTATGCGTTTGCGAAGTGCAATTAATCTGAGTAAAGTTCTCCTACGTTATCAAATATATATATATATATATATATATATAATCCCGACCAATTAGATTCTTAAATAATACAATCTCGAGTTTATGAATGTTTTACAATATATATATATATATATATATATACACACACACATATATGCATGGTTTGCCAATGCTTTTAGCTTTGGGATTGAGATATATGAGATTTCTTTTGATTATTAATTTTGTTAGTCAATGCTCTGTTTATATCTTCTTTGAAGGTTCTTGATGCATGCGCTGCCCCAGGAAACAAAACTGTCCACCTAGCTGCTCTTATGAGAGGAAAGGGGAAGATTATAGCGTGTGAGCTGAATAAGGAAAGGGTTAATCGTCTAAAAGAGACTATTAGCCTCTCTGGTGCCACTAGTATCCTTCCTATAATTTTTCTAATCTCTTAAATGCCATCCTTATTATTTTTTTTATTTATTTTTGATGAATAAAATATCAACAAATGGCCCATGCAGGTCTCGAACCTGTGACCTTTGTGTTATTAGCATGAGGCTCTACCCAACTGAGCACGAGGCTCTAACTAACTGAGCTAATATGCCGGCTGCATCCTTTTTATTTTATTTATTGCCACACATCTTTTCCATTTCGTGATTGTTTAATAATCAGCAATCTACCTATTGCTATACTTAGGAAACAAAAATCTACCTATTGCTATGTCTATTTGTGATCCTTGATATTCATGTCTTATATGCTATTCTACTTTGTTTATACTTTTTTCTGGGTGGTTTCTGATCCACTCCCACATGTCTACCTATAGTTTGTCATGAAACGGCATTTTAAGCTTAACCTGGTTTCCAGATATCAAAGTTCTGCATGGAGATTTCTTAAAATTCAACCCAAAAGATCCGTCATTCTCCAAGGTAAAGCAGAATGTGCTGTCTTTTCACTTTTATGGTCTTTGTGTTCTACATGACCTATTGTGGATATGTGAATATAAGTTTTGCCCCCAGTATTCACCTTTAGTCATTTGAATTGCCTTCTCAAATCAACCTTTAGATATAATAGTCTTGGTTATAACCCAAACATGGGGACCGGACCAGTCATTCAACAGAAGTTTGTGCCATCAACAAACACTGTAACTGGGTTGGAAACCCAACAATTTGGTTAAGCATAGTTATTTGGCTTATGCTTTATCCCAAAAGAGCAGTTTGGAGTCTGAAAAAGTCGGTACATGTTACTGCTTTATTATTGGTTTTCACTTCTAATGGTCAGTTGGGTTTTTATTACAAAATACAAAAAATCTGGCCTCCTTTCTTTCTGAAATTCCCCAAAGCCCCTTGACTGATCTATCAGATCTCACTGTATTCTGTGTATGGTTTACACTTACAAGCTAATTCAACTCCACAGTTCAATGCTATTCTTTTGGATCCTTCATGCTCTGGCTCTGGGACAGCCTCTTCGAGATTGGACCATCTGCTCCCATCTTATGCTACGGGTAAGTTTTTAGCTTCTCTCTGTATTTTTATATTGTGATGCATAAACCTTTAACAGACTGTTGTTGTAGGTCAGGAGATTCCTTTATGTAAAACTTGATATATTTTATGTAAGGTGCTAATAGTAATGGCCTTTAAAAAGTCATTCTAATAGTGAACGATAAAACTTCTTGGTGCCCTTATCCAAGCAATCAGGACTTAATGTTGCTTTTGTGTGAGCCAAGATAAAAGGCTTAGTATCTTTTGGAGCTCAATTGGCCTATCCCTGTGAGAGTCAAGATAAAAGGCCTAGTATCTTTTGGAGTTCAGTTGGCCCGATCCCCACCAAATTTGCTTCATATTTCTTACCTAATCCCTCTCCTTATGACACAGGACCAGGGCGAGAGAGAGAGAGAGAGAGAGAGAGATTTGGGCTGCGGTCAGGGGCATGTTGCTCACTTTTGGACTTTCTGCAAGCTGACCATCGTTGACGACTCTTATGGTCAGGGTCACCCAATGAAGCCTCACTGAATCCACATGGTCCACAACTTCATTGTCCACTACACCCTTCACTGTTGGTGAGGATTGCCCCGTGTTGATCTCACTCATACATTTATTATTTATAGAAGGAATACGATACAAGATCAAACGTAGCTAACCATATCTATCAAAGATAAACACAACACAACAAACCTTGATAAGATAAACTACCGCCAAACACTTAGATAAAAAACTATCACAACTAGATGAAAGAGAAAAATACTCTTTAACACTTTCCCTCATGTTGGAGATTATTATATAATACCAACTTTAAGCAAATAAATGCAACTCGTCCATGACCAAGAGTTTTGGTGAATAAATTTGCTAATTGATTTTCTAACTTTGCGTAGGGATTAATAATCTCTTTATTATTAAACATGTCACGAATCAAATGATAACCCACTTCTACTGAACCAGACTTGGTTTCCATATGAAACACCAAACCCATTCAGCACTGAGAAGAAAAATCAACAATTGAGTGACTACAACCAACATTGGCATTCATAGGATATTCCTTTCTTTGTGGGAATAATGATTTTAAAATGTTTTCTCATATTTTCTCCTTTAGATGTTATCTCATGGAAATAAAAAGGAAATGCAGAACAATATTTATATTTTATGCCCCATTTTTTTGCTTGCTGCACTCCACTTTGTTTGTTAGAGAATATATAATGAGTACCATCCGATAAGGATGAAAAGATAATGCTTTCTATTTCAGTAGTGCACTAGAGAAAACAAAGTCATATTTATTGCTTGATTTTAAAAATCAGGAGCACACTGCTACACTCCGTTTTTTGAATCATAACTCCCCTTTTTGTTCTTTTAATTTCCATAGGTCGTGGTGCTGATGTTATGGACACCGAAAGATTGAACAAACTTGCGGCCTTCCAGAGAAAAGCTCTCACACATGCCCTGTCTTGTAAGTTTGTTCTCTGTGCTGGGAAGCTATAAAGTGTTTTCCTTTTCTCTTGTTTCTTTTTTCCCCAAAGTTCGGTCATTAGATCAGTATAATGATGATCATAAGAACTTGTTTAACCACAAATCTGTGTCCTTCCCTTAATCAAACCGTCCACAGAAAGCAACTCTCACTTGGTAATAAGACTATTGAGATCGGAGGAACTTCTGCATAATGATGAGTTCTGTTTGCCACGAGTTTCCTACATTTCCATTGTAAAATGCAGTGTTTAAACATAAATCTCTGGTTTCTTGGACTGAACTTGCAAATGGACCGGATAATCTGACAAGGTTTTATGAAGAAAATTATATTTTTAAATTTGATCTTCAAATATTCAGTAAATCTTGTATTCTTTGAATATTCATAGAAGGCTTAGATTATTTAATGCATAAATCATCTTTAAAAGTAAATGAACTATATTGTACTAATGCATCTTTTGTTTGTTTCATTCAAATATAGTAAATGCTTTCCAATTAAACCAGTTGAACAGGTGACTTTTCTGGTTAGCTTGTTACAGGTAGACATGAGCAAAATGTTGGGTTGAGTTTAGACGACCGAAATCTTTTGAATCTTCATACAGTCTTTCTTTTTTCTTTCCTCCGTTCAATAGCACTTTGAAATGTTTCTGTAAAAGGGCATTATATGAAGACGAGTAATCTGTTGCGCAGTTGTTGCAGTGGAGAGAGTGGTGTACAGCACATGCTCCATTCACCAAATTGAAAATGAAGATGTTATCAGTTCTGTTCTTCCTCTTGCTGCCTCCTATGGCTTTCAACTTTCAACTCCCTTCCCCGGGTGGCGGCGCCGTGGCCTCCCAGTCTTTGAAGGCTGTAAGTGCCACTCCGCTCCCTAGAAAGCAACTTGTGAAGTTTCCAGAAAATGAATTCTGATAGCATTTTTGGTAAAAAAGAAACTAAAAAAGCAACCCATATATCTATATGCTTGTTTCTTTTTTGTGCAGCACAACATTTACTTCGGACAGATCCTGTTGAGGATGGAGAAGGCTTCTTCATTGCTTTGTTCACCAAGAGCAACGCCGTCAATTACCCAGAAAAGCAAGCAACCTGCAACAACACTCCCACAGCTCTCCTCCCTAACCGATTACAAAACGTGAAGAAAAAGTTTGTAATATCGTGTACCCGTACTAAATTGTTCCAGACATGGTTGCATACAAAACAGAGTAGGCGGAAGCGGCCAAAAACATTTTTGGAAGCGAATGATTTGAATGAATCGCAAAGCACCGAATGCTTTACGATTTGAATTCTATTTTTTTTTTTTTCTTTTTCACCAAAATGAAGAATTTTCTCCTACGGAGCATTCTCAGTGTACTGGTTAATTCTTTAGTTAAAATTTGGCTAGAAAAGTAGAATTATCTTGTGAGCAGTTCAGGCAACCACGTTCAGAAGAAAGAGATCAGAAATTACTTGCTAGAAATAGATGAATAGTTCTTTATCAGAGAAATCGGTAGAGAACGCAACGCAATCCGTCTCATTCTTGTCGACATTACAAAGAAAACAGGGGGAAGAGACCTGAATAGCTCCAGCTCTCTGATATTATAATATCATCTACTTCATTCGTAACAACCATAACACACCACACTGAAAACGAAAAACAGAGCACACGCAACAACACTGAAAATGCTAATTAATTATTCCCATAATCCACCAAAATCCATATCACGGTGGCACTAATCTATTCTTCAACCAATCTTGACTTCGATGGTCTTGGGCTTCTTGGGCTCCGGAGGAGGCAGCTTCTGCACAGTGACAGTCAGCACGCCGTCCTGGCAAACCGCAGAGATGGCGTCGGTGTTGGCATTCTCCGGCAGCGAGAACTTCCTCATCAACTTACCGACCCTCCTCTCCATCCTCACGTACTTGGCCCCCTCTTTCTCCTCCTCCCTCTTCCTCTCGCCGCTTATCACGAGCATATTGTCGTCCTCCACCTGCACCTTGATATCCCCGGACTTGAGCCCCGGCATGTCGATGACGAAGACGTAGGAGTTCGGGTACTCCTTCACGTCGGCCGGAGTGGCCGCCATCGCCTTGGCGTCGCGCATGTATGAGCGGGTCGGGGCGTGGGAGGACTTGTCGCCGTCGTCGGCCAGGTCGATCATGTGCTGCAGGGTGGAGAACAATGGAGAATCCAGGTTAACGACTCTGAAATCCATTTTCCTCTTCTTGCTCGGATCAATCTTTGTCAAGGGAAATTGGTGTTTTCACCGAGAGATGAAATGCAGACAGCTGTTAGATGCTTATGAGTGCTCAATTGTATTGCTATGGAAGAGAAGGGGAGAGGTTGTGGGCATTTATAGTTGTGGGAGGAAAGGGAGCGGTGTGGATAGAAAAGGAATGTTCTAGAGGGACCTTGGAGACAGAGAAAGCTTCCAGGAGGTTCGACAACATAGTCCTTCTTACACGAGCCCAGAATGTTGTGGAAGGTTTTACAAAGTTTATTGATACTCTGGAAAGAATGGGTCATTTTCAACTTTCCTTTTTAAAGTTTTTATTTTTTATTTTTTATTTTTTATTTTTATTTTATTTTTTATTCTAAAATACCTAGTAAAAAAATGCAACTCTATATTTTAAATTTTATTTTTTTATACGGATTAATAAACTTTTTATTTTATTTTATATTTACTTTAAAATATTCTTTGTTATTCTTTTAAAATTATATTTTATTTCTCAGAGAAAGGAATGGTGAATAACAAGAAGTTACTATTTATAAGACCACATGTATTTTAGCTCAGCTCTAACTAATCTCCAAGAGGTGTAAAGGGAGCAATATTAAAAAATTTTAAAATACATACTATATATAATATTAAAAGTCTATTTTGCATCTTGTCTTTTAGTCAAAATTTAATAGTAATCAATTACAAACCAAACGATAATACTAAAAGATGACAAAAAAAAAAACACACATAAAAAAAATAACTTTTAGTATTAATTACGATACTATAAAAAAAGTTAGGTAAAAGGCACACATAGACACATGCAATATTCTTGAGTTAAAATAGAGTAATTAGAAGAGTTGACACTTACTTGAAAAGTTCACTCTCAAGAGACAAACAAACAAAAGGCCATATAAGACTACCTTCAAAAACAAAGGGATACTCCCCCTTAAGCACACACACATAGGGACACAAGTGACACACGCTACACACAAACAAAAGGGATCGACAACAACAACGTTAACGCACATGCTCTCTTTAGGCAACTTGGACCTCAATTGTCTTCGACTTCTTCGGCTCCGGGGGCGGCTTCTTCGCCACCGTCACCGACAACACCCCGTCCTGATACACCGCCGATATCTTCTCGCAGTCGGCATTCTCCGGCAACGCAAACTTCTTCAAGTACTTGCCCAGCCTCCTCTCCATTTTTATGTACCTGACGCCTTGATCCTTCTCTTTCTCTCTCCTCCTCTCTCCGCTCACAACCAACATGTTGTCCTCCTCCAAGTGGACCTTGATTTGGTCCGACTTCAGCCCCGGCATATCTACGACGAAAACATACGAGTCCAGTCACTCCTTCATATCGGCCGGCGTGGCAGCCATGGCCTTGGCGTCACGGACGTAGGCGCGCGAAGGGCGTGGTGGAACGACTTGTCGGTCTCGTCGGTGAAATCCAGGAGCTCGTGGAGGGTGTCCACGACGGCTCGAAACCCATCACCCTTAGGTCCATTTTCTTCTCTAGAATTGAAAAAAAGTTTTGACGACAAAATATTTTCGATTTGTTTGCTCTTAATTTATGGGATGATGATGAATCTGTGAGGAGTGGGTTGGTTTATAGCGGTGAGGTGATGACTCAAAAATGCGAAGCGGTTTGGAACGCCGGCATGCACTAAAAGTATTCGGTGACGTTTGTCGTCACGCCTCCTACGTGGCTGTCCACGAGGAGGTTCTGGTTCCACCTGGCTTTTTTCTAGTGTTTTTTGTTAAACTACTGAAACGGACGTGGCAATCCTAGGAAAATCGTATGCATGTTTCGTGCAATGATATCTTTCTTCTTTCTTTTTTTTTGCCGTACGGTCTGAATTTATTTTCCGTGGCTTCTTCTGCTACAATACATTGAATATATGCCTCGACGAAGTATGGTGCCATTTACTGTGAATTTATCCTTTTCAAACAAAAATTTCGAGGGTCAAAAGACTGTACATCATGAAAGAAACTAATAATGCAAAGAGAGGATGGCCGGAAACTAGTTGAAGTTGGTGGCGGTCAAGGAAGGTGAGTAAAAAAAGAAAAAAAACTAAAAGAACAACCCATATGTCTCAATATGCTTGTTTCTTTTTTGTACAGAACAACATTTACTTCGGACAGATCCTGTTGACGATGGAGAAGGCTTCTTCATTGCTTTGTTCACCAAGAACAACACCGTCAATTACTCAGAAAAGCAAGCGACCTGCAAAATCACTCCCAGAGCTCTCCGCCATAACAGATTACAAAACGTGAAGAAAAAATTTGTAATATCGTGTTCCCGTACAAAATTGTTCCAGACGGGGTTGCATGCAAAACAGAGTAGGCGTAGGCGGCCAAAAACATTTTTCGAAGCGAGTGATTTGAATGAATCGCAAAGCACCGAATGCTTTAGGATTTGAATTCTATTTTTTCTTTTACACCAAAATGAAGAATTTTCTCTTACCGGAGCATTCTCAGTGAACTGGTTAATTCTTTAGTTCAAATTTGGCTAGAAAAGTAGATTTATCCTGTGAGCAGTTTAGGCAGCCACATTCAGAAGAAAGAGATCAGAAATTACTTGCTGGAAATGGATGAATAGTTCTTTATCAGAGAAATCGGTTAAGAACGCAACGCAATCCGTTTCATTCTGCTTGTCGACATTACAAAGAAAACAGGGGGGAAGAGATCTGAATAGCTCCAGCTCTCTGATATTATAATATCATCTGCTTCATTCATAACAACCATAACATACCACAATGAAAACCAAAAACAGAGCACACGCAACAACACTGAAAATGCTAATTAATTATTCCCATAATCCACCAAAATCCATATCACGGTGGCACTAATCCATTCTTCATCCAATCTTAACTTCGATGGTCTTGGGCTTCTTGGGCTCCGGAGGAGGCAGCTTCTGCACAGTGACAGTCAGCACGCCGTCCTGGCAAACCGCAGAGATGGCGTCCGTGTTGGCATTCTCCGGCAGCGAGAACTTCCTCATCAACTTACCGACCCTCCTCTCCATCCTCACGTACTTGGCCCCCTCTTCCTCCTCCTCCCTCTTCCTCTCGCCGCTTATCACGAGCACATTGTCGTCCTGCACCTGCACCTTGATATCCCCGGACTTGAGCCCCGGCATGTCGATGATGAAGACATAGGAGTTCGGGTACTCCTTCACGTCAGCCGGAGTGGCCGCCATCGCCTTGGCGTCGCGCACGTATGAGCGGGTCGGGGCGTGGGTGGACTTGTCGCCGTCGTCGGCCAGGTCGATCATGTGCTGCAGCGTGGAGAACAGTGGGGAATCCAGGTTAACGACTCTGAAATCCATTTTCCTCTTCTTGCTCTGACCAATCTTTGTCAAGGGAAGTAGGTTTTCTCACCGAGAAATGAAATGCAGACAGCTGTTAGATGCTTGTGAGTGCTCAATTGTATTGTTATGGAAGAGAAAGGGAGAGGTTGTGGGCATTTATAGTTGTGGGAGGAAAGGGAACAGAGTGGGTAGAAAAGGAATGTTCTAGAGGGACCTTGGAGACAAAGAAAGCTTCCAGGAGGTTCGACAACATGGTCCATACTTCTTACACGAGTCCAGAATGTTGTGGAAGGTTTTACCAAGTTTCCTGGTCATTTTCAACTTCCCTTTTTACAGGTTTTTTTTTTTTTTTTTTTTTTTTTTTTTGTTTAAATATATATATATATATGCTGCAATAAAAACTAAAATACCTAGTAAAAAATGTAACGCTCTATTTTAAATTTATTTTTTTTATACGGACTTTATAAATTTTTTATTTTATTTTATTTTATATTTACTTTAAAATATTCTTGTTATTTTTTAAAAAATTATATTTTATTTCTCAGAGAAAGGAATGGTGAATAACAAGAAGTTACTATTAACCACATGTATTCTAGCTCAACTCTAACCAATCTCAACTAATCTCCAAGAGGTGTAAAGGGAGCAATATTAGTTAAATTTGGCCAACATTGACAATTTAGTTAGTCTGTTGAACGTTCATATTTTTATTTGATTAAGTGCTTAATTGCTAAACCAAAAAACAAATGGGTGGTTGGCTAATCTAAGAGGATTGAGTTTCAATTCGGGGTAACTATCTTACCCGAAGTGAATAAAGATTTATAACAATTATCCATCTCAATTGTTTCGAATTAAAAAAACATATAAAACCCACCTGCCAAATAGGTAATTGAAACTTAAAATTTATTTAAACAATAAGTCTCACATCAGTCTCGTAAAGTCTCTCGTATTGAGGTCTACTAACCCTTTAGACAAATAATTATTGTAAATTCTTGTCCACTGCACGGACCCTCTTTCCGTGGTGAGCATTATCATTTGGGCTTGGAAGTGGGAACAACCCATCATAGTTTATTATTATTATTATTATTAATTCAAAGGGGAAGAAGGAACAGAAAAATTACAAAGAAATAAGCAGAAAATGGGTCGGGAACCCAAACAACAACCCCGAAACAACCAGAAAACAACCCAGTTAACAAAGAACCAAGTAACTAGCGAGAATGGGTCAATAAATTGACCCGGCCCATTAAGAGAACCAAGCGGCCACTGATGGTTACAACTGAGAGCAACGCAAAAGCCTTCAAAAGGAAAATTTCCAACAATCTTGTAAGAAGAACCATAACCAACCAGGCACTGAGAAAGGCTGAATCAAAGCCGCCAACAAGCAGCCCATCGTAGTTACCAATTCACTAGATTGAGCAATTTGAGCTGGATTGTCTTTGGATAAAAAATGATGTCCTTGTTTGTTAAAGGACATCAACTTTGCAAGGCATTGTTCATAATAAAAATTGGTATAGAAAAGTAAAAAAATAGTATTAAAAGTGGAAAAATTTTATTTTGTAGTGGTTTTTTTTATTTTAATAGTAGTAAAAAGTAAATGATATAATATAAGATCATTCCTTGTAGCCTCACCAAAATCATTTTTTGGTTATTTTGGTGAGACAATTTAACCAAAATAGTATAAATGTCCACTTTTCAGCCAAAAAAAAAAAACAAAAAAAGTAGTTAGGTGAACAGTATTCACCAAATTTAAAAATTACTATTCACTCAATTAAACAATTCATTTCCCTCCCTTTTTGCTTTTCGTTTCTCTCTTCCTTTAATAATTAAAAAAAAAAAAAACAAATCTTTGCAAAAGAATATTTAAATTTTAAATGAAATAGTGAAAATGAATTGTTAAAATAGTAAGGCTGTTAAGGTATTATAAAAAAATGAGTTGTTAAAATAACTAAAAGTGTACTTTTGGTTATTTTGGTGAGGCTGCTAGAAATGCTTTAAAAAGTAAATGATGTGATATAAAAGTGAGTATTTTGATGTTGATTTTTTTTGAAAAAAAATGAAGTGAATATTGTGTGGAAGTGTAGTGTTGTTTAACAAACAATACCGATATATAGTACTGATCCACATAGGTAAATCAGCAAAGTCGGCCTTTAAAAAAATTTAAAAACACATCCTATATATAATATTATAAGTCTCTTTTGCATGGTCAAAATTTAATAGTAATCGATGACAAACCCAACGATAATATTATAAAAAAAAACAAAAACAAACTTTTAGCATTAATTACGATACTATAAAAAAAGGGTAGGTAAAAGGCACACACATAGACACATGCAATATTCTTGAGTTAAAATAGAGTAATTAGAAGAGTTGACACTTGCCTGAAAAGTTCACTCTCAAGACACAAACAAACAAAAGGCCATATAAGACTACCTTCAAAAACAAAGGGATACTCCCCCTTAAGCGCACACACACATAGGGACACAAGTCACACAACACACAAAGAAAAGGGATCGACAACAACAACGTTAACGCACATGCTCTCTTTAGGCAACTTGGACCTCAATTGTCTTCGACTTCTTCGGCTCCGGGGGCGGCTTCTTCGCCACCGTCACCGTCAACACCCCATCCTGATACACCGCTGATATCTTCTCGCAGTCGGCATTCTCCGGCAACGCAAACTTCTTCAAGTACTTGCCCAGCCTCCTCTCCATTTTTATGTACCTGACGCCTTGATCCTTCTCTTTCTCTCGTCTCCTCTCTCCGCTCACAACCAGCATGTTGTCCTCCTCCACGTGGACCTTGATTTGGTCCGACTTCTGCCCCGGCATGTCGACGACGAAAACATACGAGTCCAGTAACTCCTTCACGTCCGCCGGCGTGGCCGCCATGGCCTTGGCGTCACGGACGTAGGCGCGTGACGGGGCGTGGTGGAACGACTTGTCGGTCTCGTCGGTGAAGTCCAGGAGCTCGTGGAGGGTGTCCACGACGGCGGGGTCGAAACCCATCACCCTTAGGTCCATTTTCTTCTCTAGAATTGAAAGAAAGTTTTGACGACAAAATATTTTCGATTTGTTTGCTCTTAATTTATGGGATGATGATGAATCTGTGAGGAGTGGGTTGGTTTATATAGCGGTGAGGTGATGACTCAAAAATGCGAAGCGGTTTCGGTTTGGAACGCCTGCATGCGCTAAAAGTATTCGGTGTCGACGTTTGTCCTCACGCCTCCAACGTGGCTGTCCACGAGGAGGTTCTGGTTCCACCTGGCTTTTTTCTCGTGTTTTTTTGTAAAACTACCGAAACGGACGTGGCAATCCTAGGAAAATCGTATGCATGTTTCGTGCAATGATATCTTTCTTCTTTTTTTTTTTTGCCGTACTGTCTGAATTTATTTTCCGTGGCTTCTTCTGCTACAATACATTGAATATATGCCTCGACGAAGTATGGTGCCATTTACTGTGAATTTATCCTTTTCAAACAAAAATTTCGAGGGTCAAAAGACTGTACATCATGAAAGAAACTAATAATGCCTCAGATGGTGGCCGGAGACTCATTAGAGTTGGGAGGTGAGTGGGTTGATGACGCCGGATTGAAACATTTTTGGCAAGTAGACAGACAATTTTAGATAAAAACAAGACAACGAGAAAATCCTCAATAAAAACATGAACAAAACCCTTGATAAAAACGAGGCAATGAAAAATCTGGTATAAAAACAAAGCAGGAAAAAGCCCTCTTTAAAAACAAAATATAGAGAACCCTGATAAAAGACAAAACAGGGAGAAACTCTGAAGGAAAGCAAGGAGATAGGAGACAACTTTGGATAATCGCTTGAACTTGAACTTGAACTTTGACTATTCTTGCTGGGATTTAAACTTCAGCAATTTTTGGTCAGCATGGGCCAAGTGTTGGCTGAAATGAGCATGAATTTTAATCAATATTACAAATGCCAAATAAATTGGGCAAACAAAGGGCCCAAAAAAAAAAAAAAAAAAAAAAGTCTAGGTTAACAAAAGACCAACAAAAAATCAAATAATTAGGTAGCCTGCAACTTAATTCGACCTCTTTTGATTTTTTTTAATTTTTATTTTTTATGTTTTTGAGTCTCATATATATTCACGTCCATGATATACTCCTAACACATCAAAGCTAAAAAAATATAATATAAGTTTGGATGACTTCTATTTAAAATTTGTATCATTTGGTATTAAAGTTAATTATCACGCTAAGTATGAGATCGAATGAATCCCAACTCTATGGTCGACTCACAAAGCAAGCGGCCTATAGCCTGGATTAACAAAGCTTCTGAAATTTCCTTCATTGATCAAAACGCACAAACCAGCATTACAACAATATTAAGAGGTAAGTTTTTTCACTTTCTGCACTATATATCATCCACCTTTCAGAGTTCATCATTCTCATCATCATCGACATAATCTGTTCCATCTTTTGGTTTCTCATCAACGTATCCATACTTCCTAAGCAACCACAAAACCATCCTAAAAAAGTTACCAATAAACACAAGCCCCATCAGCACCAGCCATACGTACCCAGAAGTTCTTGTCACAAGATAGAGCACACACTTCACATTGTCGGGTGTCACGTTTGTCAATCCAACAAAATATGTACATGTTAGCGCCGTAATTGCAATCCACATAGTCCCCATCTGAATCCACATCCATCTGCGTCGCTTCATAGGCAATCCACTAACCACCAATATTAATATTATGCTCATCGATGCAAGGAAAGCAATGGTGTTAAAAATCACAAATTTCCCATATCCTTCTATGAATGTATAAGCCATCACTGCCTTGCCGTCAAAATCCGCTAAATAGTTATCTTGCCAAACACTGCCTGGCGGGGATATTACTGCTTGAAACGCCACCGTCGCAAGCAGCGATGCCACCACCATTAATGCGCTCGTTTCCTTCCCAACCACCACCATAATCCTTATAATTAGAAGGATTACGGGTGCTTGACGGGGCCTCATTGATCCTTGAAGCTCCAGCTTTTCTTAAAGACGCTATAATTTCCATGTCTCTTATGTCTCTTGAACCATGGGATAAGATGTCCAATGCAGTGAAGCCATTCGAATTTTGGGCATGTACTTCTATCTTTGTCTGGTTGAGCAAAAATTTTATGATCTGCGCCAACAAGTGCAACGTGCTATGTCACTATTCAAATATCACTAATTAATTAAGAGTATCAATTTTTGAACGAAAATTTGTAACTTTTATTGATGAAATATCTCAAGCATAAAGCTAATTCTTACATTACAGAGCATAAAGCTCTGAAAAATCATAGTCAAATGCTATGAAGTTACAAAGTCATAAAAATAACTTCAAACTTCCGCTAACTCATATACAATTATATTGAAAGAACATATCTGTTTCATGCAAATTAGATTTAGGATATGAATAGCTCAAATACGAAAAAACAAAAATTAAAACAACAAAAAACTAAAAATTTGGCCGTGAGCAATAAACCCCCACACCGATTTACTCCTCCCAAAGGTCAGGAGATCTACTCCTCCTCAACATTTTTAAGAGCCGTGATACAGACTAGCACGCCGTGAAGGAAATTTTTTTTAAAAAATATTTTAATGCAAAAAAAAAAAAAAAAAAATTTTGCACGCCCGGCGTGCTATTTTACTTCACCCTATTTTTAATATAATGCTGTTTAGCAAGCATGACCATTCAAATGTCATTAAATGAATAGTGTCATTTTTAGAACTAAAGCGCCGCTATTTATGCGTCACTAAAGTTTTTTTTTTTTTTTTTTTTTTAATAGTGTGACCCATTTCATCAACATGTTACTATTTATAAAAATATTAGAATAAAACAAAGAGCATAACCATAAAGTCAAGAAACATTGAACAATAGGCTCTAGAACAAATGGCTACCTAAAATTAGGTCAAGTTGAAGGCAACCTGAAGGCACAGTGGTGGAGAAGTCAACTTAGAGCAAAAAGCACATTCACATTACACAAGCCTAAGACAGAGCCACCCAAAACATTGTACTGTGTACACTAGCTATAGGTTCCTAGAAGCATCAACTATAGAGTTGTTTCCCACACCCAATGGCTAAATAAGCAATTTATAAATTACAAAATAGCCAAACAATCTCACACCTAGAATAAATAATAAATAATATCGTGTTATTTTCAACCCTGTATTTCTACAGGGGCTGAATCAATTTTGATCATCATAATTTGGGAAAAGAAAATTAAAAAAATATACCTCTAGTTGTTTCCTAGCAACAGCAGCATGTAAGACTGTTACCATCAGAATCCCTCCAATTTACAAACTCATCATCTCCCCCAACGCATTCCACCAAAACTTTCAAGGCCTTCAACCTGTTTTGCTTCGCACACAAGTGTAGCCCACTCTCCCCGCCGCCGGCGAAAACCTGAGTCGCCTGCGGGCTGACTCGGGCCAGCTCAGCCAACACCCCAACTCGTCCCTTGATCGCCGCAAGATGCAGAGGCGTCCTTCCCCCGCGATCCCGTACCAAACACATGTCGGGGTTGACCAGGACCAAGTCTCTCGCGATTTCCACGGACCCTTTTGCTGCTGCCAAGTGAAGAGGCGAAGCGCCGTGCTCCGCCGCGAGCTCCGGCTTCCGAGCCAGGATTTCTTTGGCAAAAGCAGAGTGACCCAGCAGAGAGGCTACCTGTAAGGGCGTGTCCGAGAGAAATGGGGTGGTTTTGTTGAGGATTTGAGGGTCTTCTTGGAGTAGTTGGAGGAGAGATGGTACTGATCCTTTCATGGCCGCTTCTTGAATCCTATTTCCATTGCTTTTTCCCTTTGTTTTGCCTCTTCTTCTTTCTCATCCTCCAACAGGCTCCGCATCCTCATTCCCTCTCTCTCTCTAAACGAATTTGCTGGCGACATCGTATTTCCATTTTCATTTCTTCTGGAGTCTGCCGCCGCCGTTTTAGACCTTCGCATTATGGTGGTGGTCTGGTCAAATTTACGCTCTTGTCCACGCTGTTATCACTTGATAAAGAAATCTTTCATTGGTTCCCATCGGAGGATCTGTCCTCTTCATGGGTCAAATGTCATTGTTATTTCATCATTACATATTATTTCTTTATATATTTTTCTATCGTCAAAGAAGAGAGAAAATCATATTCAATTTTTTTTTTTGTTTATGTAAATTATAAATTGTCGAGCTATATATAGTCTTCAACAAATTTGGTGAGTCGTATAGTAATTTAACAAATATTTAATTATTTTGTTGAACTAAATGCGGAACATTTTTAAGTATTTTTTGTTATAGATAGACCTAGCCAATTTTAGCTATTTTAATTAGTCCAATGTGAACTCTCTAACCACCTATGGAGCATTGACGAGTTAAGTCGTCACGTAGAATAATTACATTCTGTGATTTTTATTTGATCTTGTTTCCGGTGCATGAGAAGTACTGAAATTTATATCACAACTATCACTTTTTACTATTATTTAAATAAAAATATCACTACAAAACAATTTTTATTTTTTATTTTATTTTATTTTATTTTACTTTTTTGTACTAAACATTCTCACTTTTTTTTTTTTTTTTTTCCTCACATCAATCAATTTTTGCTATAGCTCATATCCACTAAACAGCAATCGTTCGTTGCTAAGATCCGGTTGGAACCTACTCCTTCAAGACGTCAATTAAACTTTTTATGGCTGCAAGGTGGAGGGGTTTCTCCCATCTTGATCACAAGCAAAAGCACATATTAGGGTTCGCGTTTAATAATTTTTTGGGTCAATAATTTTTTTGGTACTTGGGTTATAAGGTTTTTTAATTTTTTCCTTAGGTTTTAAAACATGACGAAACTAATACCTCAGATTTTGGAAAAGATCGAATCACCACCTTCAATTTGAAAAATTCTATGGGGGTGGCCGAACCACCCCCAAGGGGTAGCCGGCCACCCCTAGTTTGACCTTAAGGGTGGCTCAAGGGCCTTTGGGGATTGTTTCGGCCACCCCCCAAAGAATTTTTCAAACTGGAAGTGGTGATTTGGTCTTTTTCAAAATCTGAAGTATTAGTTTTATCATGTTTAGGTTTACTCTGTAGGAGTGGGTCCGAAGGACCTTGCCTTGGAGAGGTTCCCTGACATAAAAATTAAAAAATTAAAAAAAAATTTAAAAAAAAAATTCTAGAGGGATAAATTAAAAAACCTCAAAACCCTAGTAACAAAAAATTTATTAACCCTAATTTTTTTTTTACAATTCCCATTTCCAACATACCCTTGTGCGTATGCTAAGTGAAGAGCTGATGAAAGAAAAATCATTCTAAGCTATAAGGAAATAGCTTAACCCACAAGAAAAGATCCAAATTCCAAGGATTGGATAATCTTTTAAAATTGACAAAAATGTCATCAAAATTATTCTTAAGTAACTTATAATACCCTAAAACGACTCTGAGCTACAACCACTCAATTAATTAACATAATGTTTGAATGACGTTTCCCAATTATATATCATTTTCGTGGTCATATTATATTTAATATAGTGTCATTTTTAATAAATAAATACTCAACGAAGTAAGGAAAGCGAAAAGTCACCGATATATATATTTTTTTTGGAGATATGCTCTAGTGTAAGAGAAAGTCCATTTTTAGCTTATAAAAGTCTTAGGTAGCAAGAGACCATAGGCCCATCAGTGGGTAGGGCCACAACAATTACGGATGGAGCCTATGGCCTCTTGTCACATAAGTCTTTTATGGGCAAAAAATAGTCTTTATATTGCACTAAAACATCTTTTTTTTTTTTTTTGTTGGTTCTTTCTTAAGGATGTTTTTTTTTTTTTTGACATGTCCGCACAATAGGGGGGAGGGAGATTCAAACTAGTGGCTTCAGCTACATTAGGCGTGGTCCCAACCGATTGAACTACTTCTTGGAGACCTTTCTCAAGGATTTGGTAATCCATTAGATATGCTCTTTTGTTTACCTATATGAGCATTTCAACGGATATAATTAAGGTAGGAGAAATTTTAGACAACTTTTTTTTTTTTTTTTTTAATATGGTTTTTAAAATTATTATTAAATTTATAATAAATTTACTATTAAATTTTAGATTTAATGATAATTTTAAAAGCTAAATGTGAGTGAGAGGATGTGTGTAACATTTCTCATTCATTCTCTTTGTTTTATTCCTTTTTTAGAGCACTCACAATAGCTTAGCTATTTCTTACTTTTATCTAAAATAGACAAGCAAAATACTAAAAAATCCTCTACATCCAATTATGCATCTCAAATGCAAAATACATTTTAGTTACATTTGTAAACAGTACATCGCTACATGTACTGTTCACATATCCATCTCATTAATATATTATTTCTCCCTTCTCATCTCTCTTTTTCCATAATTTTCTCCTACTATTTTTCTTCCACATCTCTTTTTCCAAAATTTTCTCTTACTATTTCTCTCTCTATATCTCTTTTTTTCCAAAAATTAAAAATATGATCTTTAGGAAAAATACCATCGTTATTAGAAAAAAAAAATTAAATGATACAGATAAAAAAATATATATAATTGGATGTATGATGTTTTTTAGAACGTATTATTTAAACTAGATAAAGTTTTTTTGTTTACATAAAAAAAAAAGAAAAAAAAAAAGAGATAAGATGGGTTTTGATAGGCCATTTTGCATAAAAATATACATAAACCATTGGTGATGAATATGCCTCCAAGTAGGTAGATAAAGCCTTTAAGGATGTGAGAAAGGGTGGGGGAAGGAGGAAATGGGGAGTAGAGGGGAGGGGGTTGGCGGCCGGAGACTCAAAGAGGTGGAATAATTTTTTTTCTTGGAGGAGAGAGAGGATTTGTATTGCTTTAGTGATTTTTTTTGATATTTGTGTTTCTATTTGTGTCTATTTTGCTTTAATATTCACTTGACTAATTTTTACTAGTTAATTCTACTTCTTTACTGTTATTTTCGTTTTGATTTTATATAACCATTTTTCAATAATAATAATAATAATAATAATAATAATAATAATGATGATGGATACTCTCCATTTCTTATTCCTTTATTCAAGCAAGTGCTATTTTTGTACACATCTGACATCACCCACAGAAACGAAGGAAATCAGAGGGAGCAACAAATTCGTCAGCCATAGACACGGCTAATATCTCGAAAGCTCATCGAGATGCTAATAGACACGTGTCCTTCTTCCTCGATCCGCCAAACCCTCACTAAAGTCCATTATCCTCCCATCAAAACGCCCCTTTCTCTCTCTCTCTATCTCTCTCCCTCTGGCTCTCTGCTTCGCCGCTTCAGCCCTTGATACCATTTTCTGAGTGTCTTCCTCTTTCTCTCATCCAGGATTTCCAGTCAAGCTGATTTTCTCAGAGGTGAAGTGGATAGAAGATGATCAAGGTTCATCACGATTCATGAATCTCCGGTAAACAACTGCCGCTTCTGAATCGATCGGCTTCTTCTATACACAGATGTTCGACCCACTTATGGTAATTAATCTACGCTCCCTCTCAAATCTCGTTGCCTAAAAAGAAAAAGATACCCATATCCTTAATTAGCTTCACGACACCATAAATCCACCTCAGTTGTACTGTAACCACAGTTGGTGCTTCATTTTCTTCACCCTGGTTTTATTTTTTTGATTGCTTAGCAGAACAGTAGTATAGTATAGGGAATAGATTCGCCTCTAGCTTTTGAGCCCAGTTGACCAAATACTGATTTTGGTACTTCAAAGTGGCGAAGATGAGCTTGGGCGCAGCCGAGGATGATCCGGCTTCAGAGATTCATATTCCGGCTGATATAGATTGGCATATGCTCGACAAATCCAGATTCTTCTTGCTCGGTGCCGCCTTGTTTTCCGGCGTATCGGCCGCTCTTTATCCAATCGTCGTTTTGAAGACACGGCAACAGGTTTCTTCTTCTCAGATTTCTTGTTTCAAAATGTCGTTTGCCATGATGCGCCACGAGGGTTTAAGAGGGTTCTACAGGGGTTTCGGCACCTCGTTGATGGGCACGATCCCTGCTCGAGCGCTTTACATGACGGCGCTTGAGGTCACCAAGAGTAATGTCGGGACTGCCACCGTCAGGTTAGGTTTTTCCGATACTACGGCCACCGCCATAGCTAGCGCCGCCGCTGGGTTGAGCTCTGCCATGGCTGCGCAGTTGGTGTGGACCCCAATTGATGTTGTGAGTCAGAGACTGATGGTGCAGGGCTGCCACAACTGCAGCAAGAACATCCTTCCCCATGTGAATTCTGGCAAATATAGCAATGGGATTGATGCGTTTAGGAAGATTCTCTACGCCGACGGTCCAAGAGGACTGTACAGGGGATTTGGGATTTCCATATTAACGTACGCGCCATCGAATGCGGTTTGGTGGGCTTCTTACTCTGTCGCTCAGAGGCTTATTTGGGGCGGTTTTGGTTGCTACATGGGTAAAAAGGATAAGGTTGATCATGGCTTGACGAATGGCTGCAATTATCGGCCGGATTCCATGGCGACGGTTGCAGTGCAGGGAGTGTGTGCTGCTATGGCGAGTGGGGTTTCGGCAGTAATTACAATGCCACTCGATACAATTAAGACAAGATTGCAGGTTTTGGATGCGGAGGAAAATGGGCGGAGAAGGCCGCTGACGACTGTGCAGGCGGTGAGGAACTTGGTGAAGGAAGCTGGGTTGAGTGCTTGTTATAGGGGGTTGGGGCCGAGGTGGGTTTCAATGTCGATGTCTGCAACAACCATGATCACTACCTATGAGTTTTTGAAGCGGATGTCTACCAAGAGGCAAGAGACCTTCACTTCATAATTTTTTTTTTTTTTTCAAATCCTCTCAAGTTTTTCTGAAGTTTGGCTATGTTAGATTTTGCTTGTCACTAGAAACTTGTATAGTCTTGGTCCAATTCCCCTTTTTTCTTCCTATGAATATTATAAATTTAATCTTTTTTAATTTTCTTTTTCTTATCTATCCATGGGTGAAGAGGGATGCAATGAATCCTATATATATAGTACTCGTTTATCATATCAAAGTCCTATTACCTTAAATTTAGAATAATCCAATCATCATTTATGATAAGAATTTGAGTAATAATCCAATCACCATTTATGATAAGAATTTGAGTAATGCTGGGGGACATTTATTTTTCCGAATCAATCCGTATGGAAAATTGTTTCCTTACAAAAAGTGGATGAAGACCACTTTCATTTTGGTGGTCCACTTTTTTGAGCAATTTTAATATATATATATTTTTTACGTGTCCATACCAAATTAGGATGCTCTTGAGTTCATTTGAAGTTGAATATATATATTTAGTTATATTTTAAAAGCATTTTTGTCTCTTTAAAAAGTAAAAAAAATAAAAATACATTTTCAATATAATTAACTGGATATTATCCAATTTAAATGAACTTGAGAGAATCTTGTTCCTACACAAAATGGGAGAGAGAATCTTGTTTCCATCAAAAAAAATTGTGTACCACAACGTCATGGTGAATTTAGTATTGGATGGAAATTTACTTCAACCTACTTCAATAGGTGAGAAGTGTATCTTTCACATATTTTTTTTTACGGTTCAAATATATTCGGTTAGTCATATGTGAGTGATATTTTTGTCTTTTTACCTTTTAAGGGAATAAAAATATCCATCTAATATAACAAATAGAATATTCTCCAGTTCATTTAAACTGAAAATGATCATAATTCTTAACTAGAAATCTAAACATTAATTTTTGAGAAACTCAAAAATGTTAAATGATACCTTTTACTTATTGAAATAGATTGGAGGAAACTAATTTGAAGGAAATTTGTGTCCCTATTGGATTTGTCTTTCTCTAAGCAAGTGGATTCAGACTTTCAGTACACGTTAAGAAAAAAATGTGGATTTTTTTTTTCTTGCTTTACGGTTCACCATATCAGAGTATACGATAATAATAAAAAGAGTAATATTACGGAACATTTATTTTTCCATAATTCATGTTGAAATTTTTTCGCTTGCAAAAAGTTGAATAATGTTACAGATCAAAATAATGCTATCCGTCCTCAAGGAGTAGCTCAATCGGCTGTGAACCACGCCTCATGAAGCGAAAGTCACTAGTTCGAATCCCCCCTCCCCCTTCCCTTGTGTGGACATGTCAAAAAAAAAAAAAATAATGCTATCCATATCCAGATATAGTTGGCGCTAATGGTTTTTAACAGAAAACACGTAAGCGACAAAACACATAAAAAAACAAAATAAAAAAACAAAAGTAACAGCACCAAGAAAGTAATAATGGAGGTATTGTGACATGGAGAATAGGAGAGGGCAGATCAGCGGATCCATACATTCATTATCAGAACCAAGAAAGACAGAAAGAAAGAAAGCATATGGTATTGTTTTGTTGTGGACAAGAAGCCCACAGGTTGATATGCAAACCCATTTGCCAAAGGATCACACACGTTTCTATGACCATTTTGCCAACAACCCCCTCCAATGAATACATCCTGAATCCTGATGATTCATGGGTGGTTTGAGCATTCGGGTAATGCCGGCCGCCGGAATTTCTTAATGCTGCGAAATAGGAGGGGCCCCTCGTCCCTCGTACTCCTAGGCTGCTGCAACTTGACGATCCCCAGTAGTACACTACTACAGGCTACAGCGCATGATTGCGATCACTAGAAAGAATGGGGACAACAATAATTTTAGGATAAGGATAAGCTGCAATTATTTATTCGATTATTAATAATTTAAATAGATTATATGTGTAAGAGATTTTATATGAGATTTATTTGTTTAAATAAGTGGTTGGGTAACTTTAAATTTATTTAGGTAAACTTAAACTATTAACAATTTAAGCAAATAATTAGTGTGAATTTTCATCTATAATTTTAGGCAACTGGAGTCCAAAGCATTTGCCACGTTTCATGAAATACATATTGTGTTTGATGAATGCAATGCATCGCTTTGTGTTTATTTGCTACTAATTTGATTGGTAATATTTGAACCTTGCGTTATATTCCAAGGTTTTACCATGTTTTGTTGTTCGTGGAATCATTTGCAGAGGCCAATGCATGCCCTTCTTTTTCATGGCACGATCCCCCACAACCTGGCAACATGGGTTAAAGGTTTTACCAGCTACCATTAGAAGGATCAAGACATTGGGGCCAGTCCATCAGCCACAAAAGGTCAAGGCAGTTCTTCATAGTGGCAGCTTCTGAACGGGTGGTTTGGCCGAATACTGTCAAATCATTGAGGAGATGGGCCTCTTCTTTTGTCTTTTTTTTTTTTTTTGGGAGGGGGGAGTTAGCAACTTCAGTTCTAAAAGTGATCATGCATGTCAATACGGTTCAGCCTCCTACGAACAATGGTAGAAAGATATATATATATTCTTCCCCTTCTTCCCCTCCAACAAGAGCATTGAAGAGGCATCCAAATTCATGAACTCGAAAAGCTTGTTTTTGGTAGTTTACTAAAAAGAGAGAGGCTCAACTCTAATTATCAACCACTTTTAATAAACAACCCAAGAGTTACAAGCGTGACTCAAATTAGGCTCAGGAAAAAGGATTTTGAGAGAAGTCCGAAACATCCACAGGCTACAGCAATTTTGATAATCTAAGGAGGGCATTTATGTATGCAAATAATAAGACTTTAGCAATCACATAAGAACATAAGGCATACTAAATGCACTTATAAACTTCCAAGAGTGTGTAAACATACCTTTTAGACTTCAAATCAAGCTCAAGCTTGAACATCAGAGATTAACTCATGGTATAAGGTTGAATATAAGGTACAATATAAGCTTAAAGACAAGAAGAACACAGTAATCCAATAAACATATGTTAATTCAAGCAATCACATAACAAGTAAATGATTCCCTACTCAATCATAAATACCCTAATTTATAATCGATTAAACAGCATACTTGCGACCTGCACATTATATTCGAGATAGATTTCCTAAAACTAGGAATACACAACTTAACGAATTAACCTGATCTACCAGAGTAGCATTAGCTGTCAACTATAGATGAACACAGCTACCATCAAGGGCGGGCTCTCTTGTTGGTGCAAGATGGGCATTTATACTGCTTAATATGCTCAGCCCTTGCTGGGGTGATCTTAACACACTTCCCATGGAACCACTTCTCACAGATGTCACAGCAAATCCAAAACTCATCAGCAGCATAATTCTCTCCACAAGCCCCGCAACATGCGTCTCCATGCTCGTCCTCATCTTCCTCCTCCAAACCTTCCTCATCCTCATCCTTTGACTGTATTCCCTTTGTATACTTGACCTGAGATTCAGAACCTCGCTGCATATGCCAAGCCAACAAAAGAATAATAAAATCGATTGCAAGATTGCAAGGTAATTGTTCTGAAGTACATAACCTACAACAAAATGGAAATTTATTTCCTCTTTGCCATTTGGCATGTTATAAATGAAGTGCTGGATTGTGACTCAACTACTGGATGATGTGATTCGACAAGACAAAGTCAAAATTCTCTCTTGCCAATAGCCAACATGCTAAAAGTTTTCATATTCTGACATTCAAAGGAAATCCATAATTTTCCAATGGCGAGATTAGACTAGGCCATAACATGTCTGCAGTCTCAAGAGAAAAGTGTACACACCAAACAGTAGTCACCCATACAATTATTTAGTTTACATAACAACATTGAAAAACAAAGCAAGTAGAAGTCATTTCATACCTTAGAGTTTGATTTAGATTTGTTGCTGCTGTGATTTGAAACTGATGACTTCTCCTTTACTTGTTTCTTGGCTGTCCCTGTCACAACCTCGAATATTGTTGGAAGATCACTTATCATGTTAAAAAGGCGTTTCCTGCACCACAAATAACAAGAAGCTACTATTAAGAAGTGATGAAACCTCAAAGGTAGCAACTACTGAAATACTGAAACCATAAAAGGTCACAAGAAAATGAAGTGTGGGCAATTGTTAGCCAACTTCAGCGCAAACCAATGTTAGCAAGACTAAGTTTCCCATCCTGGAGACTAAAGTTATTTATAAGACCAGTCCCCTTTTTCTGGCCTTCAACCTTGATGAAATACAGTATTCCTGTCAATATAATACAACTGCTGCAAGCATGACTAGAGATTCATTAAATGGAATCTACACATTGATTCTCTTTATAATTTTATTTTTTATTTTTTTGCCTCAATTCTCTTTATAATTTATGTTAAACAAAGAAAATAAAAAACTAGCATAAACTTTTCAGCAAAAATAAAGTTTTTTCCCATGAGATAAATGGAGGTTAAATAATTTTGAGAAATTCAAATGCACAAAGGAAATTCAGACAGGCAATTGTAGCAAGTGAAGGACATGAAGAAAGTTAAAAAAGAAAAAAAAAATTGTGTTCCTACTCAAACATATAGGATAATCACGAGGGTAAGCCCCAATGAGCTGAAAAAGAAATTAAACCACATAGAGCATACTGTGTCATTTGCAATTTTCAATCACTGTTTACCCTCCCCAAATGAATTTTAGCAAGAAGTATAGAAGATCTTCTTGACACTTACATTGCATTATTTTCAGTAAAAAAAAAAAAGGTCTGATAAAAAAAAATGGAACATGATTAATAAAATCTGGAAAAGAAAAACACTAATTGTATGAGCTTTTAACCACCTTACTTTTGCGAGGAAGAATAAAATCAATCAGTTAAAATCAGCTGTGACTAATCTCTCAAGGTATTTAACCTAAAAGCAGCTAATGAAATGTTTGAAGATTATTTTTTTTTCTTCTCCAATTATACAATTTGACATTTGCGAAGCACAGATATTTGTCAGATTATAATGCTTTACCACCCAATTACTCACTCTACATCAACATAATCCCCAATTAGCCAATTTATGTTCCTAAAAACAGGACAATTCATCATTAAATTAGCTATTAAAGCATGATTAATAATATTCAAAATTAAAAATTAAAAAAAAAAATACAAGTGCAACTCAATAGTATAAAGTAAAACATGAAAAAGAATTAAAAATTTAGACATTTTATTTTTAGTATCTGATTTGTGAAGTGGGAAAGAAGGTCAGAACAAGGTTTTCAAGCTCCTTGGGAGACTGGCTGCAGGCCTGGGTCAAAATCAACATCAGATTTCATTTCCAAATTAAACATCCTAACCTGTTTACACATAAAAGTTGTTTTATAAAGCCAAACCATACATCCAAAAGAGGATGAAGAGAAACACATACCTATCAGCTTTATCAAATCCAAACCTAGCACCAAAATAAAAGGCCACAGAAAGTAACCAAGCATCACTGTGGACAGCTACCAATGATAACCAGTCCTTTTCTTGCATCCCATCTCTGGCAAAGTTAATGCCTAGTGCAGGTTCTGGAAGCTCTGGAGGTACCTCTTCAGCAGGTAAATTGACTTCCCACTGCTCACTGGGAAATCCATAAAGGCTAAGATTTTCTTTCTCTGTAATAAAAAAAAAGAAAAGAAAAGAAAAGAAAACTTGCATATATTCACTTATTTTCTCAGGATAAAATTTCCATCAATGAAATGGAAATGGATGCGTGCAATATAAATATATAGATAATCAGGGCACAGCATGGGTGTATGGCACAATGATAAATTGGGAATGAAAGCTTATATATGCATTGCTTAGAGAAAAAGAAAATCAAAGCAAACAACAAACAAAGAATATAAAATTGAAAAAGGCCATACAGTATTCACCTAAAGAAAAAAAAAACCTTAGTTCATGAAAAGGCAACATTACTATCCATGCCCTTTCATATGTTTTCCTTTATGAGTTCTGAAGTTTCATCCAGTACCCAGGGGATTCAAAACATTGTTTAACAGAAAATTTTATGCTATCCAACATCCTTCAAATTATACTACTCAAACTTTGTTGGATGAAAATCCAGTAACACTTATATGGTTGGCGAAGATATAAAGAATTTGATCAACTCAAAGTTCTGACTTTTAAGCAAGTAGCACATAATTCCATGGTAAAACTAATGCACAATATTATTCACTTATAAGAATTATAGAAAGGCTTACGCGTATTGCAATTTTTTTTTTTTTTAAAAAAAAAGATATAAGAAAAAGAAGTCTAGGTTCATTAATAAAAAATAAAAACAATTATAATTTACACAATGATTTGGCATTAACAAGCAGAAGCAAGAACTCTTACAACTGATAAACATGCACTTCACCAAAAGTGTTCACAAAAAAAAGCACATATGTGCAACCAGCCAAAACTGAATGAAAAACAAAGCCCTAACTACTGCTTTCCATAAGTTCACTCAACATATTGAAACAAATCAAGCAGATGGGAATCAGAAACAAACTAGAGATTGTTGGTGCTTTCATTCAATTAATTTTGAATCAAATCTCTCCAATATAGTGGTAGGTGCCTTTGAACCGTAATGGAAGGGCATGTTTGAGATGTGCTGTCGCAATGGCAGATATTTGTTTCAATGGCAGGTTCAGTTCTTTGTTTTTCATGTTGGGGTGCTGCGATGGGTATTTCTAGATGGTTCTTTGTAGAAACAAAATCATTCGAGTTTGCAATGGAAAAGGGTGTCTTAGTTTCACGTGTTTTCAAAGGAGTAGGACATTATGCACTCTATAGCCATGGGTAAAGTTATTGTGCCATGATTGTTGGCTATCTTGGAGGAGATGCTTAAAGCAGAGGCTTCAAAGGTGTTTTTGAAGTCTTCCAAAGTGGGCTCTAAAGCATATATTGTCCCAGAGGTGTGCAAATATATTCGGTCACTATTTGGCCGTCGTAGAATATGGCAAAGGTGGCCAGAAGGGCTTCGTGGTTGTCCCAGAAGGAGAAGGGAAGGGGTGGTCAGGCTTTGTTCACGAGTTAAGGAAGACCGTAGAATTGTCTCAGACATCCTCCGGTGAAGGCCAAAGAGCTTCATCATCTCCCTCGATCGCTTCCCCATCAGCGTCGGTAGGATTGTTGTAGCGAGTACTGGCAAAGGATGTTGGGAAATTGACATTTGTTGAGGTGTTACATGGTTCGGGGCATTGTACGACAGGCACAACGCTTCCTGTAGGAAGGCCATGTCAATCCTGAAGCTGTAGTACTGCAAGTTCTGACAGGCAGTAGTTGAGGTGGGCACCGGATCCCTAGTTTCACACTGAAAGAGGGAACATGGTAGTGCATGGTAGTGGAACGAGGGGTGTCTATGGGGTCCTCTGTGATTTGAGAAAACAACTAGAGCACCTAAAGGGGGAAGTGGATAGGGTGATTTCGATTTTGGATGTGGGCTGAGAGTCATTTGGGCACGTGAAAGTCAATAATTCAAAAGCACGTTGTAAGAGAAATGGTGGAACCCAGTTAGCCAATGAGGGCCCAACCCTCTAAGAAGCCTTTTGAAGATTGATGCCCAATATCAATGGATCAAGATGAATGTGCATTAAACAAGTAATAACCCCGCCCATCCCCAAGTGAAATGCACGTTTTGGTCAAAGTTTAAACCCACCTTTAAGTGGGTGGCGAAGACACAGGTCATACCCACTAATAAGCGGGTAGCAAAGATACGGTCATTTTTTATTTGGGCAAGGGTTTGGGTGCGGACTCAAGTTAAGTGGGCTCGAGCTCTACCCAACCCAATGGACCTCCGCTGGCTCCTACGGCTTGCCAAGATGAAATGGGTGTTCGTCTAGGAGTTTTGCATGAAGGGAATCAGAGCTTATCGAGGGTTGCAAGTTCGAATCTCTTGTCAGTGGACCTCTAACTATGGTGGAGACCTCGAATAGCCCATTGCATTCTTTATCACCCTCCCCACCATTGGATTTCACTGACGATGTGACTATGTTGGTTTTCCACTGAGTTGGACTTCCTGATATGGGCGTTAGAGGTAATGTTTTCAAATCTGTAGAGAGGTCTCATGTATTTCGGCATTTGGGGCAGTTTTGCTAACTCTAGATACTTAAGTATCGGTGGAGTGGAGGTTTTGTAGAGTTGGTTGAAATCCCTATTACCGGTCTGGGCCCTTCGGGTGTTTCCATAACAACTAATCCTCAGAGTAGGCTTTGGTGGTTAAAAGGGGGAAGCGGATTCCTTTACCGGACTTCCCTCCTTTCTCCCTTAACTGCCGCACCCTGAGGAGTTTCAAGAGAGGGAGGGGGGGAGCAATAACTATGTGGATAAGGAAAGGGTATTGTATCCTCTAAGGTTGGTGGTTGTGATATGGGTTGTGTGGATGGGTTCAGTTCTTGTGCTTCTTTGAGCTCACCTTGTATGGATTTGAAATTGTACTATGGGGGGAAGCCTTTGCCATTGGGATCTTGCCCCCAGTAGCAAGCGAGATAATTCTTGGTGCAGGATCAAAGTATTCAGCTTGGCCATTGCAGAAAGGGAAGGAAATTTGTCTGCTTGTTAATGCCAAATCATTGTATAAATTATCATTTTTAAAACAAATTATTAATGAATCTAGACTGCTTTTCTTTTATCTTTTTCTAATTGCAATACACAGGCCTTTGTATAATTCTTATAACTGAATAATATTATGCATCAGTTTTGACCATGGAATTATATGCTACTTTCTTAAAAGCAGAATTTTGAGTTGATCAAACTCTTTATATCTTCGCCAACCATTTTTATATAAGTGTCATTGGATTCTCATCCAACATAAGTAGGATAATTTGTGAGGTGGGCTATACCTTGTTCTTCAATTTGTTGTACTCCTCTAAATTGAGACCGGGTGGTTGAAGATAAGCTTTGCTAGGTATCTTCCTAGAAAGAATTGTTCGATGGTAAATCTTACTACGATGCCCTTTCTCCTCATGATAGCACTCACTTCTCTTGGAAGAATATTTGGCGTAATAAGGAGCGTATGAGAGTTCTGTTCTTTCTTGGTTGGCTGCCTTAGGGAAGGTACTCACTATGGATAATCTAAGAAAGCGGCATGTCATGGTAGTTGATTGGTGTTATATATGTAAGAAGAGTACGGAGTCACTGGATCACCTTTTACTCTATTGTGAGATGGCTAGTGCTCTTTGGAATATCATCTTCGGCCTTGTAAGGTTAGCTTGGGATATGTTTAGTAGAGAAGTAGACCTTTTTTCCTGCTAGAAAGGGCAAATTTGGTAGGCTTCAAAATACTGCAATGTGGAAGATGGCTTCATCTTGCCTTATGTGGTGACTCTGAAGGGAAAGAAATGATTGGAGTTTTGAAAACCACATATGGACAATTGAGAAATTAAAGGATTTTTTCTCCACGACTCTTTATCACTAGATGGATGCCTTTGACTCGAATATATTTTTAATTTTTATGTTTTTCTTATCTTTTGCTTCTTCTAGTTAGGTGCTCGTCTTGTATGCTTCTTGTGTATTTAGGTTAAGCCGTTAGCACTTTTTAATAAATTGCAACAAAAAATCACATTATGGCCATAATATTGAATGGCCTGAACAAAATAAATACCAAAAGATAATGTGAGAGAGGTAAAAGAATATAAAATGCTTACATGTTTATTCCATTGTCAGTTGAGACAAAAAAATTAAATTAAATTAAAAATTAAAAAAAATTAAATTTTTTTTTAAAAAAATACTACTATACCAAATAATCATATTAAAATCAGTTGAATTTAGAGATTTAGTCTAGTAATTTTTTAAGATTTTCATGCGCAAAGTCCTACTTCATTTTCTTTCCCTACAATTTCTTTGCAAACAAACAGAGCATAAACCACAAACAGCTAACTCAACATAAATGGAAAGAGAAGAACCCTAACCAGGATCACACTGCTGATAAAACTCTTCAACATCTGCAGCCACATAACAACAAAAAAAAAAAATCCCAATCTTCGAAATATATAGAGAAAACAAAGCACGTAATTAAAGTAGTACAAAATTTACAGAAAAAATAGTACCGGTGGTGAGGGCTTTAATCATGCCGGCTCTGCGGCCCTTGAAATCCCTAAAGACCTCCTCGACCGTACGTGGATTGTACGCTGCACCGCCATCCATGTCTTCTATGAAACTTTGCGCTAATTAGAAAATAGAAAGAGAGTTATAGAGTGAGAGACACTGAGAGGCTTTTGGAGGGAGAGACGAAAGATCGAAAATCAGAGAGCGAGTGTGCCTGTGTGTGTGTATGAGTACGAGAGAGAGAGAGAGAGAGAGAGAGAGAGAGAAGAATGTATGTGTAAAAGGAGGGAAAGACAAGAGGGGCTTTGCGGATTTGAATCGGATTGAACGAGTCTGATTAACTGGATTTGATATAAGGGGAAGAGTCCGAGAAGAACCCGATGAGACTTGTTTTGGCCCGTATAAGACGTTGGGGGAAGAGTAACCTATTAGAAATAATTTAGAAGTAACTATTATAACGTAGAATTAACTCTGAGAGTATTCTTAGCCAATTCTTTTATATGCAAAATGACTCTTTAAAATTCAATTTCTCGGATTGGCTTTCATGTTGTTATTAAAATTACAGCATGTATGCTGTAGTTTAATCAACGGTCAAGATTGAATTTCTAAAAAATAAGTCAACTTTAAAAGCTTTTAAAAGTAAGTCACTTTAAGATTAAATCTTGACCGTTGATTAAACTACAGCATACATGCTGGTATTTTAATAACAACATGTAAGCCGGATCTCACTTTATCTAGTTGAATTTTTAAATACCTCTTACATCCGATTAGTTATATTTTTATATATATCATTTAAATATTATTATTTTATATATATATATATATATATATAAGGATTGTATTTTTCCTAAATATCCTATTTTTCAACTTTTGGGAAAAAATAGATGTGGAGAGAGAAATAGTAGGAGAAAAGTTTGGAAAAAGAGAGATGTGGACAAGAAATAACAGGAAAAAATTTTGAGAAAAGAGAAAACATGTAAGAGAAACAATAAAAAAAATGAAATGACTCACGAGAAAATTGCCACTACATGCAGCATTTTTTTTTTGCTAATCTAATAAAATACCCATTTTGCATTTTTTTTTTTGCTAATCCAATGGGGGGAGTTTTTTACAAATCTTATTAGTCATTTTAGATAAAAGTACAATTTAACTCCTCCATTGGGAATGCTCTTAGCGGGTAAATGTTATTAGAGGTCACGTTCATGTAAAATGATTATAATTGGTCTTTCTGTTTACTTTTTTGGCTCAAGAAAATGTAAAATAATCACTATTGATCTCTTCGGCTGACCTTTTTTTTCAAAGGTTAAAAAAAAAAATGGTAAAATTTTGGAAATGTTATGTTAAATACCACATTTTTACTTCATTAATATCTCATAATACGGACGTAAAAATCTTAATCAACTCTTAAATCAATCATTGTTAAAATAAAAAATAAAAAAATTAATGATTAGTTAAGTATGTCGCATAAGCATTGTTTGATGATTACGTGATAAAAATATGATTTATTTATAGCCTAACTTTGAATGAGATTCCACAACCGTCTTAAACTATCCAAGGGGGACGGGCTCTTCAAACAGTCCTCAGTAATCATGGATTCTATACTTCTGACTTTTATTTTATTTTTGTATGTCCGCAGAAGGGAGGAGGAAACATGCTGCTGTTGCCTAAGAGGGTTTCCTTCTTTCCCATGGAGCAGTCTTTCTTTCCCATGGAGCAGCCATACGAAGATGAAAACACAAGGATCAGAATTTACGTTGAAAGAGAATATCAAATTTTCTTGGCTCCAGTTGGAAGTGCTATCAGATTCTAACCGTTAGTTTAAAAGAACAAAAAATTAGCAGACAATTCTAGTGCTGGACAAGAGTCCAGTGTTCTGCATCCTCAACAATTTCACCCTCAGCTGTACTCATTCTGGCGTAGCACTCCATTCGAATGCTGGTGGTCGATCATTCAATTCTCTGCATATAAAGACAAGTGCTTCTCTAAAACCCTTCTGTAACTATTTACATCAAGAACAGAGCATCTCCTACACAAATCCTCAAAAATCCTCTTGGCCTCAATGACCTTCCCCTTCGCACACAATTCCTTGACTAAGATTGAAAAGCTCTCCACACTAACGACATAATTCTTATCAATTGTCTCATAGAGAACCCGCATTGCCGTTTGCTCATTTCCGTCCCCACAATATCCCATAATCAAGCAATTATACATTGTGGCATCCATGACATGACCGTTTTGAAGCAAGTCGCTGACAAGCTCTCCAACTTCTTGCATTCTACCTCTCATCCTACAGAGACTACATATCACTGTGTTATACGATAAGAAGTTCGGACAGCAACCCATTTGTGGCATCAACTTTAAAAGAAGAACAGCCCTTTCAAGATCTCCATTTTCTACAAGAACCCTAGACACTACATTAAAACTTGAGACACTTGGCTTTAAGTCTCTTGCCATCATTTCTTTCAAAAGGGAAATTGCTTCAACTGGTTTCTTCATTTTGCATAACTCATTAACAACAACACCAAAAGCCTGCACATCTGGTTTAATCCCAAGAGCAACCATCTGCTTAAGATGTTTAATAGCTTCATCAGATTTCCCAACGAAGCAAAGCCCCTTTAATATACTCGTGTGCGTTGCAACATTATCCTTCAACCCATTTAACCTCATCTTGGTCATCATCCTCTTTGCTTCATCAACATTACCCCTCAAACACAAGCCATTAATTAACGCATTGTACGTCAGCAGATTCGGATCACAACCCCAATTCACCATGTTACCGAAGCACTTTATTGCCTCATTCAATTCACCTTTCTTACAATACCCATCAATCAAAGTGGTACAAGTCACCGTATCAGGCAAGCAATCCTTATTCTCCGTCATTCGATCAAACACTTCCTGTGCACTCTCCATATCACCCTTCTTACAAAACCCACTAACCACAGTATTGTAAGTAACCAAATTTGGCTCACAATCCATTTCATCAAATATCATCTTCGCATTTTCAATCATACCCAATTTACAAAACCCCCTAATCATCGTCGTGTAAGTATAAACATCGGGTTTCACCACGCCTTCCTTCACAATTTGATCATAGCATGCTTTAGCTAAACTAACCCTATTTGCTCTCACCAACACACCCAGTATCGCGTTATATGAAAACAAACACCGCCCATTCTCTATCAATTTCGCTGTATGAAACCAATGCATTGCGCCCCTAATATCGCCACGATCCCCATAGGCCTTGATCAACTTACCGACCACAAAGTCCGAGATTTTGTGGTACTTCTGAAGGAGCAAGACAGCAGTGGAGAAGAGGGAGTGAGAGAGGAGGACATCAGTGATGGCCAGGTAACATTCGTGGGTGTGGAAATAGTTTTTAGGGTTAGGGATAGGGTTGGAGGCCCAGTTGAAAAAGAAGAGGGCATGGTAAGGGTTGGTCTGGTTCTTGATGACTTTGATGACTAACTTTGGGTTAAGGTCAGGTGAAAACTGATTCAGAGGGATTGAACTGAGATTTGAGGGGTTGGGGTTTTGGGGGTTTAGGGTTTGTAGAAGTGACGATATGGAGTTCACAAGGGAGACATTGGGATTCGTTTGAGAAGAGTTGGCTAGGGCGTTTCTAAATGGCATTGCCACTGAACTGGCTTTCAAGCTGATGTCTCTGTTTAGTTGCAACTCGAACAGACAATTCCTTAGGTATTGGGCTCCTGAGTTGGATACACAGTGGCTCACTTGGATTTGGATCCGCTAATCTTATTAAAAAAAAAAAAAAAATCTCGTGTTCTAAAATTTAAGCTCTTAAATCTTAATTTCGGATCTGGCTTCCATACCGTTTTCCACTCTTACAAAGTAGTTTTAAAATGCAAATAATATAAAATTCATTAAAACTTAAAAATCATAAAACAATAATAATTAAAAAATTAAAAAATGTTAAAATGTTAAAAAAAAGGAGAACCAGACAGATTTCAGAAAGAGAAGGAGGCGGAGATTGAGAGAACCGGAGGCAGAGAGAGAGGAAGAGGTGGCGCCGTGGGCAGTGTTGAGCGGCTGTGATCAGCCCCGTTCCGGCAGGAAATGGAGGGATTTGCAGGCATGCTCCGGTGAACTATTACCGGAGGCCAGTGAACTATTGCCGGAGGCCGGAGGCCTCTAAACTCCAAACTCCATTTCAATTGGTATAAATTCTGGGTCCTATTTCAAATGGGTATTGAATTTAGGGGTTTCCTTCTATTGATTTTCTGGATTTAGCTTGAGTTTGTGGATATTTTGTTTGGTTGCTGAGAAAATGTTGGGGAATGGAAATAAAATGTGTTTTGGAAAGATTGAGAGTTTTAATGGGGTCCTGCTCTTGTTTGATTTCTGGGTAATTCTCAGTGTTAAGGAAGAATGAATTAGTGCTCAATTTTGGGTAATTCTCTGTGTTTTCCTCCAGTTTTCCACCAACCAAACGAAAAAAACAGAGCATAACCAAAATCCAAACGACAAGAAAAAAAACCCAGAATACCAACATACCCAAAAGAGAAGAGAATAAGCCTGGTGCAAATCCTGGTTATCCACATGATCTTGGACCTCCACCTAGGCATGGGGCTTTGCCTGTCCTTCCAGCCTTGTAGAGCCACCTTCATCGCCAGAAACCCCAACACCAAGGACACCCCGAAGAGCACGAGGTGAGGAGAGATCACGGTCCTCCATAGCTGGGGGATTGTGGAGGGACGAAAGTTCACTCTTCGGTAGAAATGGGAGCTAAAATGATTGGTGGGATTTGCCTTTGGGACCATCCCAAGGCCTTTGGGGGTGGCCCGGCCACCCCCAACGGCCATGGGGTGCCCAAATGGGGTGGCCGGCCACCACATTTGGGCAAGGGGTGGCTTTGGGTTTTATATTTTCTTTCTTCATTTTATTTTATTTTTGTTTTAATTTTTTAATATTTTTAGTTTTTTAATGATTGATTTTTTTATAATTTTTATTTTTTAATGATTTTTTTATTATTTTTTAAAAGAAAAGCACTTTTTAGTGCCCAAAACGTTGCCGTTTTGGGCAACCGCATGCAAGCTGGATCCCTTAATTTCATTTAACAATTAGTAAAAATTTGTGTTACCAAGGTAAATAAATTTGGCATACTAAAAACTAAAATTAATTATCTGGGTTGCACACAAACTTCTACATTTATTTAGACCGTTTGATGAAATAAAAGCTCAAATTTTAGAATATATGAGTATCATATTTTAAGAAATATGAATGGATTTTCAATCCCGCTCAAAGCTAAGATTCAGTCCCACTCAAACTCAACTACTAAAGATAATGTTGAAGTCAAAATCAATGATAAGCTGGAAGTAACGTGAAGAGCTTAAGGCTATGCAATTCAAATATTAGATTAGATGTCATCTTGTAACAAAATGAGGTTATGGATTTCAAATACTAGATTAGAGTTTATCTTGTAAACAAACATCTTCCAAGATAAGTAGAAAAGAGGTTATGAATTTCAAATGCTAGATTAAAGTTTACCTTGTAAACAAATCTCTCCTATGTAAAGCTTATATATATCAATGGAAACTCGATAGATGCGTTGATTCAACACACAAACGTGAGACTTTATATGGTTTCCAAGCAAACCTAAGACTAAATGTCTATCTCGATCCTCAAATACAACTGGCGATCGATCAATCCTCCTTCAGTTCCATCACACTTTCCAGTATCCAAAATTTCATCAAACTCACCAAAGACAACTATCCTACGTGGCGAACTATCATGCTTCCAATTTGTTGATCGCTCATTACCGCACCCTCCTTCCACCATTCCCCATCCCACATACACCATTGCCGATCCTATCCGCAACCCCGAGTATTGCTTCTAGTGGTAGCAAGACCAAATGGTCCTCATTCTTCTCATCACCACACTTATGAAATCACTTGTATGTCATGCTATTGGATGTACCGCTTCAAACCGTATATTTGGAAGCATTCCCTCTCACTCTCCAAGAATTTGAAGCTTAAAAGATCCTCTTTGTAACCCTATTTTCCCCAATTGAATAGAATAAAAAAATTAATTAATTAAAAAAAAAAACAAAAACACTTGAATCATACATGCCATTAATTTCCGCTGATTATTCATTCTCCAACTCATCTGGCTATATACATTTTACAAGGTTTTCTCCATTGATTGTGGGAGTCCCAAGTAATTTATTGCTGCAAACAATTCTCAAATTTAACATGGTTTGTAAGGCAACGCTCTTATGGAGGCCGGAGCTTTGCAGCAGCCGTCGATTGTGTAGCGCCGGGACATGTTGGATTCCGCCAGGCCATGATGTGAAGTTGAATTATACCCATTTGGGCGATTGCTGAAGTGAGGGTGTCCCTAATTTCGTTGCGATCACAACAATGTAAAAGCCCATCGGAGCATGCATTTGACGGCGTAAGACTTTTGCCTTCCAATCGAGATATCACGAGAAGGTATCCCGTTGCAATTGCTTCTTCACGTAGTTGCCCAAGCCCAGCGCGGTCAGCAGCTAAACCTTTTGTAACCGAGTAAATATAGAAAAAGCCCTGTAGATATATATGTTTAAAACATAGAAGAATTAATCACATTTTATTTTATTTTATTTTATTGAGAAAAATACACTTTAGCTTAGGGCTGACAATTTAATTTTTGATACGGCACGAACTCAAAATGAAATTAGAGGGTTAAAGTTGATGAGTCTGACTCGTTTAATTAAATGGATTGTCATATATAGTCTTATACCCATATTTTGATACGATTGCAAACTCAACAGAAACCCAATACCAAATTAGAGGGTTAGGAATTAAGGGATTTGACTTGTTTAATTAAATAGATTAGATTATGGTTGATAATATATAGTCTTATAGATATGCATCAACCTAATTCGAACCCGATACGCAAACACAAATTGACACCCCTACTCTAGCCTAATGAACTATCACCCATTTTGCACTTATATCTCAAAACTTTAAAAAGTGACATTGAAGCCTCCCATACTACCATTGCATGTCAAATTAGACACTTTCGCATATATATATATATATATATATATATTTTTTCAAATGGTTATTTTTATATACTTTTTAATAACTTCATAAGTATTTTGGGAGAAAAAAAAAATTACAAATGTGTCTAATTTGGAGGCGTAATTGCAAAATGAATGATAGTTTGGAGGGACAGAATATATATTTTTTCCTATTTTATTTTAGAGCCAATCTTGAGATTTGAAGGTGCAATGATATATTACCTCTTCTGTTCGTTTAATATCCATTCCGAACCTTACTTCTCCTTGTTGAGGAACCAATTCACGGCAAACTTCAGCAACTCCAGGTAGAAACCATAGTCTTATACCTTGAACTACTTGGACGTTTGTGTTGTTTTGTTGCTTACACCAACTTGTTTCTCTCCCTGTGGAATTAATTTTCTCCTTCAAAGGAAAAACATATTGTTTAGTACTAGAGATTATTCAATTAATTCCTAACAAAAATTAAGCTCAAGGATAAAACAATTATACTATCTGCTCTGTTTGGATATTGACAAAGACCAGAGGAGCCCCAGAAGAAACTGCTGCAGAAAACCAGGCCATGCATCTGACTGTAGTGGGCTCAATGCAGTGCTCGTTTTGCAGGGGCATGAACAGGATGGAGCTGACAATTGAAGCATTTTGGTCTGGCATGTAGCTTCCCACTTTCATTAACCAATTGTACTTGACTCCCCTTTTGTTGAATCCCCAACAGTCCACATTTACCACCCTTCTGTTCATTTCTGCAACATCAGACAAAACAATCATCATAAATTGCAAAAGAAAAAAACAAAAGAAAAGGGTCGACACTAGAGCCTGTTTTGTCATGGGATCCAACAGCCCTCTGTATTCTATCATTGCAATTTATGATATATACCATACCATTATCACAATAAATGGAATGGAGGATTACGTTTCTATCTTCAACTTAATTTTCATTGGCCTACATAATTAAATAGTAATCTTCGTTTCATGAGACGTAGTCTCCAACCGATTAAGCTATCTCTTGGGAACGATGCAATGTTATTAAAGAGGTAGCAAATCCACATTATTATGAAACAACAAATCCTAAAGAAGGAAAGAACGCCCACAAAAAAGAATCACCTAAAATAAAAATGCTCCCCAAAGGCAAAGATACTCATATGAAAAGTGAATGCTAAAGGAAACTTACAACGTGATAAAAGGGCCAATCACCCAAATAAATCAGATACTTGCCTTACCCGGTCATTCAATTAAACCAATACCACATCCATATAAGGTTGGCCAATGCTTTTGTGCCCTAATCTCTACCTATTTTTCTAATTCTTTTATGGACAGAAATTTTCTCCAAATCAGTTTGAAGAAAATATTCTTCAACCAATTTAAAATAGTGCTAAGTGTCTATAAACATTTAAAATACACACTAAATTTAGTTTAAGTTAATAAACTGCTATTAATGACGTTAAGAATTTAAGGAAAAAATGCAAAATTAGTTCCTATAGTTTACCTCATTTGCAATTAACTCATTGTGGTATCAAAATAAACTCAAAGGCCCCTGAGGTATGCCAAAAAAATAATTAAGTCCCTACAATCAAATTTTGTTTAGTGATTTAACAAATTCTAATAGCGTGAAATATTAGAGTCAATAAAATTGTAATACTTGTCCTATTTAATTTAGTGTCACACTAACAAAATCTGTTAAATTAGTTGACGAAATTTGACCGTAGGGACTAAATTATTTTTTTGGCATATCTCAGGGACTTTTGAGTTCATTTTGATATCATATGGAGCTAATTATAAATTAGTTAAACCACATGGATTAATTTTGTATTTTAATATGCATTTCAAATGTTTATAGACACTTTGCATTATTTTAAATGGGTTGAAGGATATTTCTTTCAGACTGATTTGGAGGAAATTTCTGTCATTCTCTTATTATCTTACATCTGCACATTTACTAACTTAAGTATAAGATCGAGATGGTACCGCTGGTCCACCATCCCCCTCCTCCCTTTGCACCGCAGTACTATGACGTTCGGTTATCTTGTGGGAATCCCATATATATCGAAGATTTTGGCTGTGTGCATGGTGACTATATTAACAAAAAACATGAAGTAAAATTGGTGAATAATTATGATGAGAAGAAGAAGCTACCTTGCAATTCCGTGCATTGTTCTGCGGTCAAGTCCCCTAAAACGGCAACATGTCTGTCATCTTCAGCCGCTCTAATGGTAAACTTCTTATGGAGCACTGAGAACTTCTCTTGCACAATACGTGCCCGGAGCTTCATTGCTCTGTCACCCCTTCTAACCTTCACCCATATTACCTCCTGCTGTTTAATCTTACCAAGCTGTGAGCTGAGCTCTGACTTGGCCTTGGCCGGCACAAACAACTCGTCGGAATCATCCTTAGCAAATCCTTCAATGACGTCGCCGGGCAGAGGCATGCTTTCGTCCCACTCTTCCGGTGCCTCCTGCTTCACTTGTTTCACACACACCCGTGTCGTCTGGGGGCTTCCCATGTCCTTCTGGAAACTCAGACCACACTTCTCCATGGAATGTACCTACGAAAACTTCAATGATGTAATTATTTAGGTCGATCTCTATCTCCATCATATATATATATATATATATGATAACACCAAGGCAGGCGGCAATTCCTAGGTTCTTGTCATATATACTTCACGACCTTATCCAAGGAAACATAGAAGTTGACAACTGAAGGGCAAATGAAAGTCCGTAGATGAGGTGTGACGAGCAAAAAAAAAAACATTGGAATTTAGCAAAATGCCAAGATGGCCTACGTGTTTCTTTTCTTAAATTGTGACTTCAAATGGTATTTAGCTGTATGAAAACTTGGCATATATTTTTTATATTTTTATATAAATATGATGAGTTGTGAAGAAGGGAGAGACAACAAAGAACAGGTCATGAAGAAGAGAACGTATAAGAATCAAAGATCTTCAAGTGCATGTAGTATTAGATCCAGAGCAATTCTTGTAGAGCCCACTACAATTCCAAAGCAATTCGGTAGCTAGGTGTTCAGGCAGTTCAAGACTTGTATTGATAAGTAGACCCCATGAGAGACGTACACTCTTCACAATTACCTTGCTGGCTAGGGTTGTAGGAGAGCAGTGAAAAATTATTTACTTAGATAATAAGAGTAAACCATTTTATGTATCATGTATTAAAGCACAAGATAAGTATAGTAGACAAATAAGATTTTGGATAAGGATTCTCAAAACGGTTTTAAACCCACCATGATATTCTCAACAACAATTGTATTTGTTGTGATATTATTTAGCTTTCATTTAAATTGGTTCAAATTCAAATTGTATCTATCTTGTCTTTGTAATGTTTCCTATAAATAGAAAGCATACCCAAACGTTGAAGTTGGGATTGTTAATTAACCGTAAATTTATCTAGTTCAGAATATCATTGTGGATTTAAAACTGTTTGAGAATCCTTATCCGAAATCTTATTCGTCTCCTTGTCTTGTGCTTCAATATCAGGAATGCTTTCGGGACCAATATTATTCCGCACCAAACATTCAAAAATAATAAAAAAAACCTTACATTGAAACATACGAAACAAGTGCATTTAGTTTCTTGATAAAAATATCCAACAATATTGTGAATGAATACGTACACCACTCGTAAAGTGTTATATATATATATCAACACTAGAATTACTGGCCTCAAGACAAAAATTATGGGCTCAAAAACGCAAAATTGGAAGGGAAGAAACTAGTCAGCCATAGCTCTAAGCACATAATTACGTTCTTAAGATAATCCTGATCTTGATGTGATAGGTATGGTGAGCTAGATTATAAGTTGGGTTGGACAGTTGTTAGTCAGTTGAGGCTGGAGTTGTTAATCAGTTGGGTTGGACAGTTATTAGTCAGTTGGGCTTGACAGCTGGAATCAATTGGGCTTAACAACTTGGGCTTGACAAATGGTATATAAACCAAAAGTCAGTAGAAGCCTATTATCGAATATCTTGTATTGTAGAAGTCCATTATCGAATATCTTGTATTGTGGAACCTGTAGTTGTAGTTCTTGATAGTTTAGTCTTAATTAAGTCTTGTAAGAGGAGTCCAATCAAACTCGAATTGATCCTTATCTGTAATTCGTTCAATTCAATTCCATTTTCAATCCATTGTTTTACAAATCATTCAATCATTCATCATTAATCCATACAGAAATTCCCAAATCAATAACATGTGTGTTACAAGAGACCACCCGGCTGGTACAAACATTGGACAACTCTTGTTGAAGTATGTCGATTTCAGCTTGAGCATTTGTGCGCCCTAGCTTGCCCCTGCGTTATTTGAATCTAGGCTTGCCGTCAAACTTGACATTTGCCTTTGAATGCTTTTTACCTGCATCTATTCGGCCAGAAATATACACCATAAATTGTATGCAATATATATATGAAAAAAAAACATTATTTTAGGCCAATACAAGTATTTGGAGCGCATGCAGATCGGTCCTATTTGTCATGATGATGATGATGATAAGATCCGAGTGAAGCTTGTTCAGTTTCTTTATGTTGACAGGTTCCTTGAAGATGATGTAAGTTGCATTCAACCTGTCCGTAACAGTATTCATGAATCTCCCAATAGATACTTAATTTTGTCTATGAAGAAAATATTTAGAGGAAACTTCACTTTAAACTCCTAAGCTACCAAGCATTTTGAGAAGACTTCTCCAAAATTCAAAAACTCTCAATTTACACCACTGAACTTTCAGTTTCAATCAATTTACCCACTTCATTAGTTTTAGCTGTTAACTTCTAATAAAAATGCTTAAAAGGATCAAATTACACTTCGATTTTCATTTTTTATTTTTATTTTTAATTTGAAATTAAGGGTAAATTTAGAATTGTATAAAAAAATTCAAGGGTATAAACGCCATTTTATCACTTTTAACGTTTGAAATCCGACGGAAGGGTAAATTGATTGAAATTGAAAGTTCAATTGGTTAAATTGAGAATTGTTGAAATTTAAGGGATCTTCTCAAAACGTGCGGTAGTTCAAGGGTTTGAAGTGAAGTTTCTCCAAATATTAATTATTATGAAAAAGATGTGGAGCGGTTAATTTGGCTGAAAAAGTGGAGCTGCCGTCAGAGAAATAATTTGTGCAGTAATAACTATTTGTTGCAATGACTACACCAGTGAAAAAACACCCACCACTTCCTCTGCCACAGGTGCAACTCACCAGGATGATCACCACGAAAATTGTGATTCTTTTTAAGAAAACGATGAACTTGAAGATAACACCTAAGAAGAAATCATTAGAGAAATTTTTGTGGAAGTAGATGAAAATGAAAACTACGTGTTTTGATTCTACCACAATTACAGCAGCTGTATATGGACATATATAGGCCTATAATTGTTGAGTTCCTCCCAAAAAGTTTTAAGCCTTGTAAAATATTGACTTACAAAGGAGTTTTCTTGAGTAATGGCTACAATTGCCTTATGCAGTTGGAAAACTCTTGGGCCATTCCTTTGTGAGTAACAATCATTCAGATCTTCCCACATGTCTTTGCCTTATGTGATGTAGATGATGCTAGAAGAAATATCTTTCGATATAGAATGAAGAATCCATAACACTACCATGTCATTACAGCGAGTCCAAGCTTGAAGAAGACTATCATGATCTAATGGCTTAAGCATTAAGCCATCAACAAAACAAATTTTGTTCTTGGCACTCAAAGAAAAAAGCATGGAGCGACTCCATGTGTTGTAGTTCTCTCCTGTCAGTGACCGGCCAACAAGTAAGATGGCTGGATTTTCACCACTGTTAAGGAAACGAGGATCAGATGGATCAATGGAACAATTAGTTGGAATGGTGTTTGGAAGAGTGGAAGAAGAAGTAGCAAATTCTTCTGCCATTGAAAGAAAAACATATGAGCTTCACAAAATTGTGAAAGGCTCTCATACCATGTCAAGCAGAGCTTGCTCTGTAGAATCAAGCGTGAAATAGAGCAATGCACAACAGAAAAAAGAAAGAAGAACGAAGGTAAGAGGTTGAGCAAGTTGACAGAGAATGAGAAAGCTTTATTCTCTGTATAATCAACCTTAATGGCAATAATGAATGAATGAATACTACTTATATATTATGTTACATTGATGACAAGAATTGAGAATTAACTAACTAAACTAACTGACTTCAACTTTGACTAAAAAACATAATAAACAAAATTAACTGATTTACAACTAAATAAGTTCAAACTGAAACTGAAAAAGTTTATTTAGTACACGTGCAATTAACTTTAACCAAAAGTCTTCAAGTTGTCTGATATTCTGTTCAAGTCGCTCCCGAAAACGTGACAATGCAACTCCCACAACAAAATCACACCGTTTTTCCACAAAAACTACCAAGGGTCACTAAACAACAAGCACCAAAAATCAAAGAAAAGCAGTTCCCACAATCATATGCCAGTTTTTAACCAAGATTAACCATAACGGGGATTACATTTTGACCCCAAAATATCCAGAATCATATATAGCCAAATTAAAACTGTATGTGTTAAGTAAGATTCTATGTATGATGCAACAGATATTCAAACACATCAATCACAGCAAAGCAGAGATAATATTGGGAATTCAAATGTATAGATTAGATTTTATATGTATTTGAATTTTGAATATTTGAATTTTGTATTTCAGTTTTCTAGATAGAACTAACTCCATGTATTAAGGAGTTCAGTTTTGATTGTATTCTATTTAGACTCACGTACATACTCAGTAAAGGTCACTCAATATTTTACTGATTTATTGAAGTCTTATATGGTATCAGAGCTTTTTTTTGCTCACGCTATTAGAATTCGATCCTTTTTTTGTTTTAATGGCCTCTACCTATAACTTTCCCAATGTTTCTAATTTGATGACAGCCAAACTTTCTGAGACCACCCATCTCTCCTGGCTTTCCCAGTTTCTTCCTACTCTTCGCAGTGTTAATTTATTAGGCATTGTCGATGGGTCTGAAACTTGTCCTACTAAATTTCTTACTGATGCTACTGGGGCTGCTACTACAGAAGTGAACCCAGCTTTCACGCTGTGGAACACAAAAGATCAATTCTTGTCGAGTTGGATTAATTCTACTCTTAGTAATGTTATTCTATCAACTGTTTATGGTATGAATACCTCACGTCAGGTATGGGATTTTCTGGCTAATCGTTTGCGTCCAAATCTCCTTCATGGATTGCTGTTCTTAAGCGGCATCTACAGAGCATACAGCAAGGTTCTCAGTCTTGCTTGGAGTATCTTCAAACAGCAAAATCTTTTGCTGATCAACTGGTAGTTGTTGGTAAGCCAGTGGCGGATGTTGATCTCATTTCCTCATTTGCTCCGTTCATTTCATCATTCTCGTTTGCTACACGAGATCGTGCTCTGTCCTATGATGACTTTCAGTCAGAATTGTTAAATTTTGAGAGTATCATTGCTGCCCATCAACCTTCTGTTCAACCAGATTCTAACGCCTTTGTGTTATACTCTGCCAAGCCACATTCAGTTGGTCCATATCGCAAGCAGAAATTCTCTCCTCATCACAAGTTTCCCAATCATAGGTCCAACCGACAAAAGAAAAACAACATAGCCAATAACAAGAAGCACACAAACGGGAGTAAAACATGCTCCTCGGAAACAGCTAGCATATAGCTAGCCACCAGCTCCTCACGGCATCTTGCTTTCCTCCCCATCATCTGATCGAAAGCTGGGAGAAGACAGTCGACCAAAAATATTCCTCAGCGAGATCCTTCTTGATCGCCCTGGCCACTTCACCCTCCAGGTGTCCTAGAGCGCGCCCACGGTTGAAAGCACGAGACTCCCTCCCCTTCATAGACCGCCCGGACTCTTGTAACATCGCAACCTCCAGACGAGCCCCTTGCAATTGCCGATGGTTTCCATCCCAAGTGTCCCCTGTACTAGCCCCACCAACATCCCTGCTATCTCCGGAAAATGAGCTTCTCTCCTCAGAATCAGATGATAAAGTGACCGGATTAGAATTCCTAGGCCAAGAGTGACGGAAAGGCCTGCTCTCCTCTTCAGGCAAGAAGCGCTGAGCTCGAAGATGAGCACTTTGGCAGATAACGGTATAGGGAGTTACCTTATCGAGGCGCCATTTTTGCCCACCATCAGCCTCGGCTTCCCTCTCCGACCTTACGCTCTTCTTTTTTATTACTCTGTGCAGGTCCTTCCTGGTTGCCGGGCTTGAGGCCATTGTTATTCAGCCATCCAAGTGAGGCACCACTCAAGTGCTGAGTTCTAATTAATTAGCTTCTCCTCTCAAGACCTATATATATATATATATATATATATATATAAAATATGATAACACCAAGGCAGCCGACAATTCCTAGTTTCTTGTCTGTCATATATCCTTCGCGATCTTATCGAAGGAAACCTAGAAGTTGATCACTGAAGGGCAAATGAAAGTCCGTACATGAGGTGTGACAAACGAAAAAACCATTGGAATTTAGCAAATTGCCAAAATGGCCTACGTGTTTCTTTTCTTAAATTTTGACTTCAAATAGTATTTATTTTAGGCCTTTTTTCTTTTTTTTTTGGTGTATGAAAACTTGCCGTATAGGTTTTATATTTTTATATAATATGATGAGTTGCAAAGAAGGGAGAGACAACAAAAACACAGACAATGAAGAAGAGAATGTGTAAGAATAAAATATCTTCAAGTGTTGTATTAGATCCAGATCAATTCTTGTAGCTAGAGCCCACTTATCTTGGTAAGTGTTCAGGTAGTTTGAAACGGACCCGGCTTGCATGCGGTAGTGAAAACTACCGCATGCCTGCGGTTTGTGGAAAAAGGTACCGTTTTCCACTTTAAAAAACTATGTTTAAAATATAAATAATATAAAATTCATTAAAATTAAAAAATTAAAAAACAATAATAATTAAAAAAACTAAAAAAAGAAAAAAGAAGGGAGAACCAGAAACAGATTTGAGGGAGAGAGAAGGAGGCGGAGAGAGAGAGAGTGAACCGAGAGGCAGATAGAGAGGAAGAGGTGGCGCCGTGGGCAGTGTAGGCGTGCTCTGGTGAACCATTGCCGGAGCCCGGAGGCCTCTAAACTCAAAACTCCATTTCAATTGGTATAAATTTTGGGTCATATTTCAAATGGGTATTGAATTTGGGGGTTTCTTTTCTATTGATTTTCTGGATTTAGCTTGAGTTTGTGGATATTCTGTTTGGTTACTGAGAAAAGTTGGGGAATGGAAAGAAAATGTCGGTTTTGGAATGATTGTGAGTTTTATTGGGTCCTGCTCTTGTTTGATTTCTGGGTAACTGGCCTGGGGTAGTTTTATATGCTTTTATTTCAGAGCAAAAAACTTTCCCTAAAGCTTCGTATCAGAGTGAAAAACTTCTCCATCTTCACCTCCTCTTCTTCTTCTTCTTCTTCATCTCCCCCAACTCTCACACTTTTTCCTTTAAGGATTAAAAAAAAAAAAAATGGTCCATCCATGGCTATTTTATATAAAAATGAATTTTATATGCTTTTGTCATTTTCCATGGATGAAGCATGGAAAATTATGCTTGCCTTAAAAAAACGGTCTGCAAATTGGGGGAGATGAAGAAGAAGAGGAAGAAAAGAAGAAAAGAAATGAACGAGCTGGAGAAGAAGAAGTGGAGCAACAAGAAGATGAAGATGATGTGCAGTGGAGTTTTTTAGTTTTTTAATATTTTTATTTTTTAAATTATTGAATTTTTTAATATTAAATGAATTTTATATTATTTCTTTTAAAAAATTATTTTTTTATTGCCCAAAACGACCCCTCGTTTTGTGCTACCGCATGGTGCGGTAGTTTTTCACTACTGCAAACTTGTTCGGATAGACGCTCTTCACAATTGCCTTGCTGGCTCGGGGTGTGGGAGAAGCAGTTAAAAATTGTTTACTCATCAGATAATAAGGGTAAACCATTAAATGTTGTTTTTCTTGGCTAACTAAAAATATATTTAGGTTCATGACCAATATTATTCGCATGCACCGCACCAAGCATTCAAAATTAATAAAAAAAACCTTTTGGTTGAAACAAACTGCATTTAATTTATTGATAAAAATATCCAACAATGTATTATTGTGAATGAATACGTACACCACTCGTAAAGTCTACTATATATATATCAACACTAGAATTACCAGTCTCAATTGAGATAAAAATTATGGTCTCAAAAACTCAAAATTGGAAGGGAATAAGCTAGTCAGCCCTAGCTCTAAGCACATAATTACGCTCTTCAGTTAATCCTGATCTTGAGACCACCCGACCGGTACAAATGTTGGTTAGCTCGATCTTGTTGAAGTCTGTCGATCTCAGCTTGAGCATTTGCCCTTGCTCAAGTTATTACGTGTTCTTGTGACTAGCTATTTGTTGTTTTTCATAGATCAATAATTCAATGTCAATAATAATTTTAATTTGAAAGCAGTTTCTTGAGAACAACATGAAAGTTTAAGAGAAACTGTTTTTGGTTTTGCTTAACCAACAATAGCAAGTGTATTAAGTATTTATAGCGATAGGCTCAAGAGTAATTACAAGGTATGTTGATTACAAGAGGAAAGACTAAACAAAACTTTACAAGATTGATAAACCACGAAATGACTAAAATGGTAGAGAAAGGAAATTGAGGAACTCAAAGGTGTGCTGAGTTGATGGCATTGCTTGGAGGAAAATCAGCAATAACTTAAGGAGTTGGATTTGCAGCAAGAAATGGGGATGACAGGCTGCTGCAGGTCAGCAGGGATAGGCTGTTGTTGTAGTCTACTGGTGTGTGCAGAAGTGGGGAACAAGTTTCCATGAATTGAGGAAGAAAAGTTGCTGTGATGTGAAGTCCTTCTAGTGGCTGCTGTAGGTGTCAAGGTTGCATGAAAACTATGGTGTTTGTCACGTGTATTAGATGCAGTTTCTTGATTATCCTTGGACTTCATTTGATCTTCTGGTTTACTCTTAACACCCCCTGCAAACTCATGGGAGGGAGGACCATGAGTTTGTCACTGAGAAAGCAGAACCTTGCAACAGTGTGACCCTTGGTGAAGATATCTGCAACTTGGTCAAGAGTGGAGAGATAATGGATTTGAATGTCAAGGTTGAGCACTTTCTCTCGGACAAAGTGGACATCTACCTCAATATGTTTGGTGCGTGCATGAAAAACTGGATTAGAGGCCAAAGCAAGAGCTCCTGAGTTATCACACCAGAGAGTGGGAGGAGAAGGGAGAATGATGTGGAGTTCCTTGAGTAGCATGCGAAGCCAGAACATTTCAGCTGTTGCAAGGGAAAGTGATCGATATTCTGCTTCGGTACTGGACCTAGAGACCACATGCTGCTTCTTGGCTGACCAGGAGATTAAATTTGGGCCAAAGAAAATACCAAAACCAGTGGTGAATCTCTTGTCATCAGGGTTACCAGCCCAATCAGAATCACAGTAGGTGGTAATAGTGAGAGGACCTTTGCCATATTGAAGACCAAAATTAACAGAACCCTTGAGATATCTGAGGACTCGTTTGGCTGCTGTGAGATGAACTGAAGTTGAAGCATGCATGTGTTGAAAAAGTTGGTTTACTGAGTATGCAATGTTTGGTCTGGTGAGAGTCACATACTGCAGAGCACCTACAATATGTCTATATTCAGCAGGGTTAAAGAGAGGTTCTCCATCAAACTTGGACATCTTGGAACCAGCACTGCAGGGAGCTAAATAAGGTTTGCATTCTTTCATTTGAGCTCTGTCAAGAAGATCAAGAATGTACTTGGATTGTCAAAGGTGAAGGCCTGTAGAATCTCGAGTGGCTTGAATTCCAAGGAAGTAAGTGAGGGAACCAAGGTCTTTCATGGCAAAGTCAGCATGCAACTTGTTGATAATGACAGTGAGAGTTTCTGAGTGATTGCCTGTGAGAATGATGTCATCCACATAGACTAGAAGAAAGATGTGGATAGGTCTAGCATGATAAGTAAAGAGGGAGGGATCAACTTGTGAACCAGAGAAGCCTATATCCAACAAGGCCTGGGAGAGACGAGTGAACCAGGCTCTAGGTGCCTGCTTTAACCCATAGAGAGAATTATTCAATTTGCAGACATGATCAGGGTATAAAGGATGAACAAAGCCTGGAGGTTGCTCCATGTACACCTCCTCAGTCAGTATGCCATGAAGGAAGGCATTTGAAACATCAAGTTGTTTGATATTCCAATCGAATTGGACTGCCAAAGCCAAAACCAAACGAATGGTGGCAGGTTTCACAACAGGGCTAAAGGTCTCATAGTAGTCCACACCACTCAACTGATCAAATCCTTTAGCAACTAAACGTGCCTTGAATCTGTCCACAGTGCCATTTGGTTTTTGTTTGATTTTGAAGACCCATTTGTTTCTGACCACATTTTGATGAGAAGGCCTAGGGCAAAGGGTCCAAGTTTGATTGGAGAGAAGAGCATTATACTCAAGAGACATGGCATCCCTCCATTCTGGTTTGGCAGCAGCTTGTTTGTAAGTGGATGGTTCTGAGGGTAGCAGATTGGCTTGAAAGACCACCAAGGGGTGTTTGATATGTTGGAACAATTTGAAACCAGGGAACTCTTTTGGTTTGAGATGACCTGTTTGGGATCTGGTAATCATTCTAGGAGCTGGGATAATAGGTGGAGGGTGATGAAAGGAAAGAGTGGAGGAGGCAGAGGCTAGTTTTAGGTGACAAGGTGAGAGAGGAGATGGGTCAGTAGGTGAGGATTCAATGAGATTGGTTTGGAGTTGGTCAGAAGGAGGTGAGGATGGAGATTGTGTAGCTGAATGGAGTTCAGTTGGCATATAAGGTGCAGTAGGTAAATGAGAGGGTATCATGACTAAAGAGTTACCTAGAGAGGCAATGATCTTGTAGGAGCCTTGTGAGAAAGACATACCTTTGGCTGGAAATTGTGTTTCATTGAAAACAACATGTCTAGAGAGGTAGACTTTGTGAGTTTGAGGGTCAAGACAGCGGTAGCCATGTTGATTACCACCATAACCAATGAAAATGCATGGTTTACTCCTAAAGGATAACTTGTGATTTGCATAAGGCCTTAAAAGAGGGTAACACAGACACCCAAAGGCTCTTAGGTTGGTGTAGTCGGGAGATTTCTTGAAAAGTTAAGAGAATGGTGATTCATTCTTGAGTACAGGTGATGGCAGCCTATTGATTAGGAAGATGGCTGTCAAAAATGAATCAACCCAGTACTTTGGAGAGAGTCTTGATTAAGCTAAGAGTGTAAGTCCCATTTCCATGATGTGCCTATGTTTCCTCTCAGCAATTCCATTTTGCTGAGATGTATGGGGGCAAGTTAATCTGTGAAGGATTCCATGTTGAGTGAGAAATTGTTTGAAGAGGGTTGAGGTATACTCACCATCATTGTCAGATTGGAATTGTTTAATTTTAGTGGAGAAGAGGTTTTCAACAAGTAAAGTAAATTTAACAAAACATTGATAAACATCACTTTTATTTAGCAAAGGATATAGACAAGTAAACTTGCTATAGTCATCTACAAAAAGGACATAATACTTGCAGCCACTCAAAGATGAGACTGGAGAAGTCCAAACATCTGAGTGGATGATTTCTAAGGGACTAGTAGAGATCCTGGTAGATTCACAAAAGGGGAGTTGCTTGGACTTGCCAAGCTAACAAGACTCACATATCCTACTTTTGTCTACTGAACCAGAGAGAGGAAGGTTCTGGTTTTTCAAAAGCTGCTGAAACACTGAGGAAGAGGGATGTCCAAGTCTTTGGTGCCAAACTACATCAGTGGTTTTGACTCCAAGATGAGCAGTAAGCCTCTTCCACTTATTTAGGAATTTTTGATGCAAGGGAATGGGGTACAATCCATTCTCACTGGGCCCCTGGAGCAGCACCTCCCCTGTCAGGTTGTCCTTCACAGTGAAACTTGAACCAGTGAGTGCAAACCAACAATTGTTATCAAGACAAAATTTGTTAATGGAGAGTAAATTGGCAGAAGCATTAGGGCAGTGTAATATGTCTTTGAGCAAGAAGTGAGATTTATGAGGGGATTTGCAATGAAGAATGGATGAGCCAAAGTTTTTGATATGCAAACCTGCACCATTGCCTACACCAACAATGTCTGTTCCATTAAAAGGTTGAGGATTGGTGATGTTGGAGGCCTCAGCAGTGATGTGAGTGTTAGCCCCAGAATCTGCTAGCCAATCCTGTGTTTCAAATTCTGCATTGACTTGGGCCACGATTCCTGCTAGCTGTGGAGGAGGATGCCAGCCTTGGTAGGTGTAGTCCATTCTGTGGTAGCAATCAAGAGCACTGTGATTGCTTTTGCCACATATTTGGCATGGTGGATGAGGAGTCTGGTTGGTGGTCACATTGGAGTTAGCTTGCTGGTTTGAGTTGCCTTGGTTGATGTTCTTAAAGGGACCAGGCTGATTGGAGGAAGGATAACCATTATTACTTCTTGGAGAGAAGCCAGTGTTGTTCTTGGCAGCAAAATGTTGGCTGCGTGGATTGAGTCTTAGAGGAAACCTTGGCCTCTTGGAGTTGGGGGAGTTTTGATGGTTGAAGTTTGAAGGTCCTTTTTTGTTGGTGTACAAGGCAAAGCTACCAGTTTCTGGTGTGAGAGCTTGGTGTTGCTGGCTCTAAATGAGAATCTCATGGCTTAGCAACTCAGCTTGGAAGTTGGCAAAGGTCATGGTACGATCATGAACATGAAAGGAGAATGTAGCAACAAAGGAATTGTACATTGGGTTTAAACCACTGATAGTAAAGGAGATGAGATCATCATCCTCAACAGGTTTCCCTACTGCAGAGAGTTGATCAGCCCATTGTTTGGCTGTGTTGAGGTACTCAGTGCATGATTTGCTCCCTTGCTGCAAGCTTTGTAACTACCGCTTAAGCTGGGAGATATGAGACCTTGATTGAGAAGCATACCTTTCAGCAAAATATTTCCAAGCTTGGTGTGATGTTTTCATACCATACATCGAAGCCACCAAGGGTGGGGACAGGGAGCAGACGATCCAGCTCAGAAGATGTTGGCCTCTTTTCTGCCATAAAGTGTAGGCAGGGTTAAGGACTTGTTCAGTGCCATCACTGCTGGGGATGAGCTGATCGGGGCAGATGTCAGTGCCATCAACCATTCCCTCGAGGTCATTAGCCTTGAGGATAGGCTGGAATTGAGCAACCCAGCCTAGGTAGTTAGGACCTTCCAATTTGAACAGTTGTGAGAAGTTTGGTGTGAGTGAAAGGGGTGAGGTGGTTTCAGTTGGTGGATTAGCAGAGGAGGAGATCGAAGAGCCAGAAGCAGCCATTGGTGAGTGTTGACTCTTAATGCTCTGATACCATGAAAGTTTAAGAGAAACTGTTTTTGGTTTTGCTTAACCAACAACAGCAAGTGTATTAAGTATTTATAGCCATAGGCTCAAGAGTAATTACAAGGTATGGTGATTACAAGAGGAAAGACTAAACAAAACTTTACAAGATTGATAAACCACAATATGACGAAAATGGTAGAGAAAGGAAATTGAGGAACTCAAAGGTGTGCTAAGTTGATGGCATTGCTTGGAGGAAAATCAGCAATAACTTAAGGAGTTGGATTTGCAGCAAGAAATGGGGATGACAGGCTGCTGCAAGTCAGCAGGGATAGGCTGCTGTTGTAGTCTATTGGTGTGTGTAGAAGTGGGGAACAAGTTTCCATGAATTGAGGAAGAAAAGTTACTGTGATGTGAAGTCCTTTTAGTGGCTGCTGTAGGTGTCAAGGTTGCATGAAAACTATGGTGTTTGTCACGTGTATTAGATGCATTTTCTTGATTATCCTTGGACTTCATTTGATCTTCTGGTTTACTCTTAACACAACATTTATTTTGAAAAAATCGTTTATATCAAATGCTTATTTGATTTGATTTGTTATAATTTGAATTTATAATAAATGCTTAATTTATTTTGTGTTATATGTTATCACAATCAAATTCTTAATTAAACAATATTCAATTTATTTTAATTATTTAATGAGTGCTTTATTGCTTTATCTTCTGATTAGGAGAATTGATTTCTACCTAGTTGAGTTATAATTATATGTCTCGAGAATACGTAATATAATGCTATGTGGATTCTTGAAACCCTGATGCTTCCCATAAATTTTCTCCTACGCCAATTTATTTATATTTATAGTTTCGTAATTTAATTTTAGTTTACATCCTAATCTATTGCTCCACTTTATAGTAGAAAACCAAAATCAACTCTTTTTACTTTTCTGCATAATAATAGGAATCTTAGCAACAACTATTTGTTCCAACGACTACACAAGTAGAAAAACAACCACCACCTCATCCGCCACAGGTGCAACTCATCAGGATCACCACGAAAATCAATGATTCTTTTCAAGAAAACGATGAAGTTGAAGATAACAACCCAAGAAGAAATCGTTAGAGAAATTTTTGTAAAAGTAGATGAAAAGGAAAAATCATGTTTTGATGTTATCTATGTGGATTTCTCCAAGTACCTTTCTTCTGAGAAGCTGTGCATGCTATCTCCCAAACAAAACTAGAGGATGAGTTTTTTTTCAAGTGGAGGTGTTTGATGTAGAACGGCATTTACCTATATTTTCGGTAAAAACAAAAATAACAAAAATAACAAAATTAATACTGGAACAACGTAGCTTGATCAAAATTTTACCAATTCTCAGACAATGGAAGTATAAAAAGAAAGATTTGTCAAAATTCAAGTTGATTGTCAATTATATTTAATTTTCTATTTTATATTAGGATTTTATTTTATTTGATTAGGATCTTATTTACTGAAGAGCTTATTTATTTTATTTGGACTTTATTTCCTTTTCTTACTAAGATTATATTTGTTTTAATTATTTTTCTTTTCTTATTAGGATTATGTTTACTTTTTCTACAAGTATATATATATAAAGTATTCGTTTGGTAAAAAAATTAAAAGCGCTTTTATAGGTCCAAAAAACCTAAAAATAGCTCAAACGCACTTTTGGCAGAAACTTAAAAATGAAGCTTTTGTCAAAAAGCTATTTTTTACTTAAAAGCTCTATTTCTCAAATACAATCTCAAATATGCTCTTAGTCTTATGCTATGTCAGCACCCGTCGTCGTCCTAGTCCATGTCTAGTCCCTACCACCACCAGGGAGGTCCCTCCCCACCTCACCCCATCACTGGCCTCAACCTCTTCATCGGAAGTCCTAGCCAACAAGCGACGCCACAACTCCTTCATCTGAAAACGACCCTTTGCTCACAACACCGGCAAAACGGCTACTGTCTTCATCCTTGCTGCTACTCATATCGCACAACCCACATGAAGACCTCGCCAAAAAAAAAAAAAAGAGAATCAAAATGACGAGAAGAAAAAAGAAAGAAAGAAGAATGGAGGACAAACCCTTAATTCCCAATATCAACCCCTCCGTACCTCGCTATAAAAGAGCAGAGGGAAGTGACACGTGGATGAAGTCCCGCAACCTCGAAAAAGTAACCATGCTATCAAAATCTGTCACTTTGTCAAGTCACTCATGGAAATGCGACAATGCAACTCCCACAACAAAATCACATTGTTTTTTCCACAAAAGCTACCAATGGTCACCTTGCGTGTCCGATCTTAATTATTACCATTATTAAAGTGGTAAATGCCATAAAAAAGTAGAAGATAGAGATCTCCTAAAATTTTCATTAAATTTGAGATTTTTAAATTCATAAATCTCAACTGTTCATCTCATTTAAGTGTCTAAAATAAGTCATGTTTCAGCATTTAATAAAGAAGCTACTCTCAAAGAATTTAATAAGTCATGTTTTCTTATTAAATGTTAAAACATGATTTATTGTAAACGCTTAAATGAAATGAATAGCTGATATTTATAAATTTACAAATTTCAAATTTAAAGAAAATTATAGGAAATTTCAATTCAAAAGAAGAAAGCATCCGCACACAAAACTACAAGCAACAAAAATCAAAGAAAAGCAGTTCCCACAATTACATGCCAGTTTTAAACCAAGAACCATAACGAGGATTATGTTTCCCCAAAATATCCAGAATCACAAAGCCAAATTAAAACTGATCAGGCAAAAGAAAAACAACAAGAAGCACACAAACGGGAGTAAAACATGCTCCTCGGAAACAGCATAGCCACCAGCTCCTCACGGCATCTTGCCTTCCTCCCCATCATCTGAAAGCTGAGAGAAGACAGTCGACCAACCATATTCATTGGTAAGATCCTTCTTTGCCCTGGCCACTTCACCCTCCAGGTGTCCTAAAGCGTGCCCACGATTGAAAGCACGAGACTCCTTCCCCTTTATAGACAGCTCGGACTCTTTCAGGCGCCACTCAAGCTTCGCAACCTCCAGACGAGCCTCCTGCAATTGCCAATGGTTTCCATCCGAAGCGTCCCCTTGACTCATACTCCTCGTTGCACCCGCTTCGGTGTTCCATTGTTCGCCTAACCAGTCACTGAAACCGGAAAATGAGCTTCTCTCCTCAGAATCAAATGATAAAGTGACCGGATTGGAATTCCCAGGTGAAGAGTGACGGAAAGGCCTGCTCTCCTCTTCAGGCGAGAAGCGCGGAGCCCAGTGGCGGATTTACACAGGGGCGCCCTGGGGGCAGGCGCCCCTGGTAAATCTTTTTTTTTAAAAAAATTTATTAAGCATTTTCATTCAAAATTTTATGGGTGCCCCTGGTAAAAAAAAATTACCAAGGGCACCCTTAGCCTTCTATTGGTCGTTAAAGGGCCATTATGTAAAGAAATGAGGCTATTTTTTATTAAAGAGAGAGAAAATAAAGTTATATTTTATTAGTGGAGAGAGAATAGATAATAGTTTATTATTAAAAAAAGATAGTGGGTGAATTTTTTAGTGTTTCTAGTCATAGTTTATAGATAAATGTGATTTTTTTTTTTTTTGGCTAAATTTAGATTCTAGTCTCTTTTATGTAGGCTTAAACTCTAATATAATTTATGTTTTGAGATTTGAGGCTTTTCTAAAAGAAATAGCCGTATGCTAATAGTCCACTAAAAGTACTCATTTTTCTTAGACACTAGTAGTCATTTAATTGTGCTTAGTTTATTTCGTAAGTAGTTTAAATTATTATGTGTTTGTGATGTCGTTAGATAAAGATTTTTAATAGTTACTTTGATTTTTTTTTTTTTGTTGGGTAATTTGATGAGTTTGATTTGATTTGTGATACATATATTATGATATAATTTATTTTTTGATTGTATTTACTGTATTATAAAAAATATATATAATACATAAAGAGAAAAAAAAAATTAATTTTTTACGCCCCTGGTAACTCCTATTCCTAGATCCGCCACTGGCGGAGCCCGAAGACGAGCACTTTGGCGGATAACGGTAGAAGGAGTTACCTTCACGCTTTGCGGCGGACGACCACCATCGAGGTGCCCTTTTAGTGATGAGGCGGACCCAGGTGCCTTAGTGGGGGAAACGTACGCTCGCAGTTCACCATCAGCCGTGGCCAGGAAGAACGAATTCTCCCCAGCCTCGGCTTCCCTCTCCGAGCTTACCCTCTTCTTTTTTATTACTCTGTGCAGGTCCTTCCTGGTTGGTGGGCTTGAGGCCATTGTTATTCAGCCATCCAAGTTTGGCATTAACACTATCATTTCCCAATAGTTCTTAGGTTCTTCTCAAGACCAAGGCAGCCTATATATATATATATATAGAATATGATAACACCAAGGCAGCCGGAAATTCCTAGGTTCTTGTCATATATACTTCGCAGGAAACATATAGAAGTTGATCACTGAAGGGCAAATGAAAGTCTGTACATGAGGTGTGACAAACGAAAAAACATTCGAATTTAGCAAAATGCCAAAATGGCCTACGTGTTTCTTTTCTTAAATTTTGACATCAAATAGTATTTTAGGCCTAAAATTTGTTTTTGGTGTTTAGCTTAATGAAAACTAGCTTGCCATATATTTTTTATATTTTTATATAATATGATGAGTTGCGAAGAAGGGAGAGACAACAAAAAAACAGATCATGAAGAAGATAATGTGTCTTCAAGTGTTGTATTAGATCCAGATCAATTCTTGTAGCTAGAGCCCACTTATCAGGGTAAGTGTTCAGGCATGCAGTTTGAAACTTGTTCGGATAAACGCTCTTTGCAATTACCTTGCTGGCACGGGGTGTGGGAGAAGCAGTGAAAATTGTTTACTCAGATAATAAGGGTAAACCATTAAATGTTGTTTTTCTTGGCTAACTAAAAATATATTTAGGTTCATGACCAATATTATTCGCACCGCATCGAGCATTCAAAAATAATAAAAAAACCATATGGTTGAAACAAACTGCATTTAATTTATTGATCAAAATATCCAACAATATATTATTGTGAATGAATACGTACACCACTCGTAAAGTCTACTATATATATATATATATATATATATATATATCAACACTAGAATTACCAGCCTCGAGACAAAAATTATGGGCTCAGAAACGTAAAATTGGAAGGGAATATGCTAGTCAGCCCTAGCTCTAAGCGCATAATTACGTTCTTCAGTTAATCCTGATCTTGAGACCACCCGGCCGGCACAAACGTTGGTCAGCTCTTGTTGAAGTCTGTCGATCTCAGCTTGAGCATTTGCCCTTGCCTCTGCGTTGTTTGAATCTAGGCTTGCTGTCAAGCTTGATATTTGCCTTTGAATGCTTTTAACCTGCATCTACCAAGAAATATACACCATAAATTGTATGCTTTGCCAATATATATGGATATGAAAAAGAAAAGGAAAAAAAAAAAGAACCTTTCTGTGGGGCCATCGATTCATCCCATCTCTTCGGCAAATCTTCTTGAGAACAGTGGGGCATAATTTCATCCTCCTAGCAGCCTCTTCAATAGGAAGATGGAAGTAATGGCTGACGTCTTTCAAAGTCAACTTTCCTGCTCTTTCCCTCTGCACTACTCCACAGCGCAATACAATTAACTATGTTAAACAAATTAAATCGAATTAGCAATACTATCAGTGTGCCCAAAGGGTTAAAAAAAAAAGGCTGGCAGATTATTATTAAAGGCTCTAATTTATATTAAAAATGGTCTTTTATATTTAAAAGACTTTAAGAAATATAAAATGAGAATATATAGGTAATTTGACATGCTACAAGGGTTTAGAAAAGAAGTGAAAAAATAAGTGATGTAGCATGCATGTTTAAAAAATTATAGTATATGATATGTAATGTATATGTATATATTAAAAAAAAGGTGGGGGGAGTAGCAACAACCTGTGCAGCAAGGGAAACCTTAGTTGTCCTCCCTTTCTCATGCTCGGCATCTGGTTCAATGTCCATTTGACGTGCTCCTTCTGCAATTTTAACATTCAAGTCTCATAAAACATAGTATTTCCGACATATATATATATATTCAAATGATCATAGAGGATTTTAGAAAAAAAAAAAAAAATGATCATAGAGGAGGAAGAAACCAATTAACCTGAATTCGCTGGGGATTGTTGAAAAAAGTCATCAGCAAGCGGGTCTTCGTCCCAGTCCAGTCCAACACAGAGGGCTTCATAAAAAAATGCAAGCGGATCTTGCACCATTACATACCCCGCAAGCTTTTGCTCTACACAATAGGTCACTAAAAACTGCTTCACATCTTCTATGCTTTTCTTGCAAAAACTGAATTAAATTTAATGACCAGAAACCAAGAAAAAAAAAAAAAAATCAACCCATTATTTAGTTGATATAAATTGTTATTTTTTAATTCAAAAGTTTTTTTTTTCTTTTTTAAAAAGGCCATTTTTTCATGGCTTGTTTTTTTTTTTTTTATTTACACATTCTTCATTGATTTTAAGGAAAAAAAAAAGAAAAAAGAAAAAAAAGAAGGAAAATCTTACTCAAACATTTGATATTGATTGCTTGAAGAATTCACATTGACATTTTGCAGATTCTGAAGAATAGCATGGCAGATCATACCGAGTCTGCCGTGAATCTCAAGTTTCTTGGTAATGGTCCCTACCACCATGCATGGATATGAACAAAAATACAGTGATCAAATTACTGGATCAAAAATGTCGAAAACCCCTACGCAAAACAAATTAATTACTACCATTTGTATAAATTATTTCCCTGAGCACTTGGCAACAACTACAATTAAATGGGGTCGGTGCCACCGGCCAAAATGAAAGCGGCCTCATGTTCCAATCACGTGCGCTCTGTGGGTCAAAATACGGGCCCTCTGTATTTCTAGTTCCGGCGCGAACCTCCGACGGACCCGCCTGAGAAGTTCCGGCTTCGTTATTAGAGTCATTACAGATATCCCACATAACCGGATCCTCTAAGGGATTGAAATCAGACGGAGGCAATGTCGGATGAGAGTAGGATACGTCGGCAAGTGTGGGATTTGCGTCATCCATGAAAGTGAGAATGTTTTCGGGGAGTGGACCGTCGTATGGGTCAAGATAAGGCACGAAAGCGCGAGGATCTGCCATGTTTGAGAGTTTTCGGTGTGGATATTTTGCGGCGCCGGAGGGTAAGCGCCGCTCCGGGAGAGAGAGTGCGCCGTGTTGGGGTCGAAAGCACCAATTGCGTTGGTTGGTGGGGTGCTTGAGAAAGAGTGAGAGGACGGAAAATTTAGTGAAAGGGTTTAATGTTTGAATCGGAGGAATCATGGGGAGTTTTGAAGGGGTGGCAATTCCCAGGAGGCGCGAGGGCCGGGCAGTTAATGACCGTTGGAATGGAGTCGGTTGGTGGTTTTGAAGGAGAAAATGTGAGCGGGGGTTTGGTGGTTAGAGCTACAAGGTAAGGAGCCTAGACCACCACCTCCTGTTGATATCAAGGAATGGCTTGCTAGCGTGATGGTCCGAATGCACATAATCCAGTAGAGTAACGGTAGATGGCGCTATCAACTAACTCTTAATATTAATTATTGTTAAATAAAAAAAATCAATAATTAATTAAAATATTAAATGAAATTTGAATAAAATTAAGGGAAAAATCCACTTTACCCCCCCTCAAGTTTCAGGAGTTTTTCAATTTGAACCCCAAAATTTAAAAATTGGCAATGTACCCCCTAATGTTTCAAAAATTTTCAATTTAAACCTTCCGTTACTAATTTCCGTTAAATTGGACTAGAATCTATGAAATTACGTAATTATTCTCAGGCATTTTTCTTTTTTAATTTTCGTCCAACTTAACATAAATTAGTAACGGAAGGTTTAAATTGAAAATGTTTGAAACATTAGCGGGGTACATTGCCAATTTTTAAACTTTGAGGTTCAAATTGAAAAATTTCTGAAACTTCAGGGGTTAAAGTGGATTTTCTCCTAAAATTATAATATCTAACATTTCTCAGTTAAGTATTATTGGGTTCACAGCTTCTTCAATTTGCAACGGGATGAACCAATTGAATTCCTAGAAGCTAGACTTGGATATGATGGTGCTAGAGTTGTGTTAAAAGTACGAGCTTAACTATCCATACGACTGGGACATGATATGATAATAAAAATTAGCCCTTAATTTTTTATTTTTTTTTCTTATAAGTCATTGTTGATTCAAAAGTTGATTTTCATTGCCATGTTATCCTAGTTGTATGTCAATTGCATAACGTACAATTTACTAAATTACATTAATCTTTCAAAAGTCCCAATGATATTTTGTGTTAGAGAGAGTGCCTTAAAAACCAATTTGCATGACATTTTTATTTAATAAGTGTTTTATTTTCTTAGAACTATTTGAGCATTTACACATTGCATATTCATTTGATAAATGTAGTTCTTAGGTTACATTGTATGTGATTTAAGTGTATTAGTACAATTAATGAATAGAAGATTTAAATCACAAATTCTTTGTAACTTATTAAAATTAGTTCGTAGTAGTCATGATGAAATTGTGCATTTCATTTGATAAGACTCTAATATATTAGGGAAAATTACAATTTATCCGCCTAAAGTTGACAGCATTTTTCAATTCGAACACTAAAGTTTCAATTTTTGCAATTCACCCTCACAAAGTTTCAATTTTTTTCAATTCGACCAATATTATCCCTGAATTCTCATATTGCCCCTAATTTGTTTTTTTATTTTTATTTTTTATGGAAAAAAAAAAACAAATTTGGGGATACAAAAATGGCCAAATGGCCAAAGGGGTGGCTACGGCCACCCTGAATTTTTTTTTAAAAATAAAAATAATAAAAATTAGGGGCAATACGAGAAGTTTTAAATACAATTGATCAAATTGCAAAAAATTAGAACTTGGGGGGGGGGTGGATTGCAAAAATTGAAACTTTGGTGTTCGAGTTGAAAATTCTGTCAACTTTGAGGGGGTAAACTGTAATTTTCCCAATATATTATTTATGGTGAATTTGTCTTGATTATGAAAATTGAGACTTCTATTTGATTTGTTGGTGTGTTTGAAATATATTGAATTGAATTACCGTGAATTATTATTCTAAAAACACAGTCAATTGAATAATTAAACTCACAAGCGCTAATATTTTCCGTCGTGTATTATGCTATGTATATGTGATGTATGTAATTGTCCTACAACATGAATTTCCATTCCATGTAGAAAAAAAGAAAAAGAAAAGAAAACAAATAGTTAAGGATCACTCCTTTATAATAGCCATCATTTCTTATGTTTTAAATATTGAAAGTTTTGTTTTGTTTTGTTTTGTTTTGTTTTTGTTTTTTTTTTTTTTTAAGGAAAGATCAATATAATCCATAGAATCACTTGTTGGATAAAGAAAATATCTTTATGAAAATTACATTACAGATAAATTCGGGAGTTTCCTCCGCTTAGTTTCTATCTTCAAAAAGAAAATTGTGAACAAATTAGTGACCAGTCTTTACAAATTATATTGTTGCCATTAATTTAGTGAATGTAACCCTTTTATGGGCTTGAAGAGACTCTATGTGCCTCCATATCCCACCAAATGGAGTCCGAAAGGTCAAAATTTAGTTGTCATGGGTCATTTTATGAATTAGTGAGACAAGAGAATATACCAGCATGAAAGTTGTAGATAGAGCATGAATTAGTGATATCTTTCCTTTTTTCTATTCGATTTTTTTTTTTTTTTTTGAAGATGAGAGATAAATTGACCGTTATTCGTTCACCTTCGTCACGCACCTACCTTTTCAATAACTTCTTCATCCCAAATCCACCACGGGCCTTACCATGCACATGGGAAGGAGGGAGGGGTACTGGCATAGGTCATGGCTCTCCCTTCTATTCTTAAAAATAAAAACGAAAAATTAAGGTAAAATATATATATATATATATATATATAAAGGTAAAAA
>NC_081546.1:7542230-7571157 GCF_901000735.1 Corylus avellana | reverse complement strand
ATGAAAGTTTAAGAGAAACTGTTTTTGGTTTTGCTTAACCAACAACAGCAAGTGTATTAAGTATTTACAGCCATAGGCTCAAGAGTAATTACAAGGTATGGTGATTACAAGAGGAAAGACTAAACAAAACTTTACAAGATTGATAAACCACAAAATGACTAAAATGGTAGAGAAAGGAAATTGAGGAACTCAAAGGTGTGCTGAGTTGATGGCATTGCTTGGAGGAAAATCAGCAATAACTTAAGGAGTTGGATTTGCAGCAAGAAATGGGGATGACAGGCTACTGCAAGTCAGCAGGGATAGGCTGCTGTTGTAGTCTACTGGTGTGTGCAGAAGTGGGGAACAAGTTTCCATGAATTGAAGTCCTTCTAGTGGCTGCTGTAGGTGTCAAGGTTGCATGAAAACTATGGTGTTTGTCACGTGTATTAGATGCAGTTTCTTGATTATCCTTGGACTTCATTTGATCTTCTGGTTTACTCTTAACACAACATTTATTTTGAAAAAATCGTTTATATCAAATGCTTATTTGATATGATTTGTTATAATTTGAATTTATAATAAATGATTAATTTATTTTGTGTTATATGTTATCACAATCAAATTCTTAATTAAAAAATATTCAATTTATTTTAATTATTTAATGAGTGCTTTATTGCTTTATCTTCTGATTAGGAGAATTGATTTCTACCTAGTTGAGTTATAATTATATGTCTCGAGAATACGTAATATAATGCTATGTGGATTCTTGAAACCTTGATGCTTCCCATAAATTTTCTCCTACACCAATTTATTTATATTTATAGTTTCGTAATTTAATTTTAGTTTACATCCTAATCTATTGCTCCACTTTATAGTAGAAAACCAAAATCAACTCTTTTTACTTTTCTGCATAATAATAGGAATCTTGCTTTAGTGTTTTAGCATTTCCTGTTGATCAACCTCGTACTTACCGAGAAATTATTACTTACGATAGCCTGTACTTGGGTTTGCACTCTGTTTGGCACAACATTGTAGCTACTTAGTCTTCCGCTACGTCAGTTGGTATCAGAGCAGACTTTATCATGATCATGGCCAATCAACGCAACTGTGACAATCTTCTCCAACAACCCCTCTTATAGAGAAGGGGCTATTTCAAGAGCCAAATTCATGGGGTATTTGAGCCAGCGTTATCTGGATTCAATAGCCAACTTGTACTACAACAACTTCTATAATGATGCCGTTCGTGAGAGAGATGTTGTTTCGAGAGCCGAATTTCAAGAGTTTCAGCAGATGACGTAACAATCGATATGCCAGTTGCAAGAGATGATGGAGTGCATGCAAATGGGTCCTGTTCGTCATGATGACAATAAGATTCGAGTGAGGCCCATTCAGTTTCTTTATGTCGACAGGTTCCTTTAAGATGACATAAGTTGCATTCAACTTATCTGTAACAGTATTCATGAATCTCCTAATAGATCCTTTGTCTATGAAGAAAATATTAATTATGGTGAAAATGATGTCGATGCGGTTAATTTGGCTGAAAAAGTGGAGCCACCGTTAGAGAAACAATTTGTGCAGCAACAACTATTTGTTCCAACGACTACACAAGTAGAAAAACAACCACCACCTCATCCGCCACAGGTGCAACTCATTAGGATCACCATGAAAATCAATGATTCTTTTGAAGAAAACGATGAAGTTGAAGATAACAACCCAAGAAGAAATCGTTAGAGAAATTTTTGTAAAAGTAGATGAAAAAGAAAAATCGTGTTTTGATGTTATCTATGTGGATTTCTCCAAGTACCTTTCTTCGGAGGAGCTGTGCATGCTATCTCCCAAACAAAACTAGAGGATGAGTTTTTTTTCAAGTGGAGGTGTTTGATGTAGAACGGCATTTACCTATATTTTCGGTAAAAACAAAAATAAGAAAAATGACAAAATTAATATTGGAACAACGTAGCTTGATCAAAATTTTACTAATTCTCAAACAATGGAAGTATAAAAAGAAAGATTTGTCAAAATTCGAGTTGATTGTCAATTATATTTAATTTTCTATTTTATATTAGGATTTTATTTTATTTGATTAGGATCTTATTTACTGAAGAGCTTATTTATTTTATTTGGACTTTATTTCCTTTTCTTACTAAGATTATATTTATTTTAATTATTTTTCTTTCCTTATAGGTTTACTTTTTCTACAAGTATATATATAAAGTATTCGTTTGGTAAAAAAATTAAAAGCGCTTTTATGGGTCCAAAAAGCTTAAAAATAGCTCAAACGCACTTTTGGGAAAAACTTAAAAATGAAGCTTTTGTCAAAAAGCTTTTTTTTTTTTTTTTTTTACTTAAAAGCTCTATTTCTCAAATATGCTATGTCAGCACCCGTCTTCGTCCTAGTCCACGTCTAGTCCCTACCACCACCAGGGAGGTCCCGCCCCACCTCACCCCATCACTGGCCTCAACCTCTTCATCGGAAGTCCTAGCCAACAAGCGACACCACAACTCCTTCATCTGAAAACGACCATTTGCTCACAACACCGGCAAAACGGCTACTGTCTTCATCCTCGCTGCTACTCATATCGCACAACCCACATGAAGACCTCGCAAAAAAGAAAAAGGGGGGAGAGAATCAAAATGACGAGAAGAAAAAAGAAAGAAAGAAGAATGGAGGACAAACCCTTAATTCCCAATATCAACCCCTCCGTACCTCGCTATAAAAGAGTAGAGGGAAGTGACACGTGGATGAAGTCCCGCAACCTCGAAAAAGTAACCATGCTATCAAAATCTATCACTTTGTCAAGTCACTCATGGAAACGTGACAATGCAACTCCCACAACAAAATCACATTGTTTTTTCCACAAAAACTACCAATGGTCACCTTGCGTGTCCGATCTTAATTATTACCATTATTAAAGTGGTAAATGCCATAAAAAAGTAGAAGATTGAGATCTCCTAAAATTTTCATTAAATTTGAGATTTTTAAATTCATAAATCTCAGCCGTTCATCTCATTTAAGCGTCTAAAATAAGTCATGTTTCAGCATTTAATAAAGAAGCTACTCTCAAAGAATTTAATAAGTCATGTTTTCTTATTAAATGTTAAAACATGATTTATTGTAAACGCTTAGATGAAATGAATAGCTGAGATTTATGAATTTGTAAATTTCAAATTTAAAGAAAATTATAGGAAATTTCAATTCAAAAGAAGAAAGCATCCGCACACAAAACTACAAGCAACAAAAATCAAAGAAAAGCAGTTCCCACAATTACATGCCAGTTTTAAACCAAGAACCATAATTAGGATTACGTTTCCCCAAAATATCCAGAATCACAAAGCCAAATTAAAACTGATCAGGCAAAAGAAAAACAACATAGCCAACAACAAGAAGCACACAAACGGGAGTAAAACATGCTCCTCGGAAACAGCATAGCCACCAGCTCCTCACGGCATCTTGCCTTCCTCCCCATCATCTGAAAGCTGGGAGAAGACAGTCGACCAACCATATTCATTGGCAAGATCTTTCTTCGCCCTGGCCACTTCACCCTCCAGGTGTCCTAGAGCGCGCCCACGGTTGAAAGCACGAGACTCCTTCCCCCTCATAGACAGCTCGGACTCTTTCAGGCGCCACTCAAGCTTCGCAACCTCCAGACGAGCCTCCTGCAATTGCTGATGGTTTCTATCCGAAGCGTCCCCTTGACTCATACTCCTCGTTGTACCCGCTTCGGTGTTCCATTGTTCGCCCAACCAGTCACTGAAACCGAAAAATGAGCTTCTCTCCTCAGAATCAGATGATAAAGTGACCGGATTGGAATTCCCAGGTGAAGAGTGACGAAAGGCCTGCTCTCCTCTTCAGGCGAGAAGCGCGGAGCCCGAAGACAAGCACTTTGGCGGATAACGGTAGAGGGAGTTACCTTCACGCTTCGCGGCGGACGACCACCATCGAGGCGCCCTTTTAGTGATGAGGCGGACCCAGGTGCCTTAGGTGGGGAAACGTACGCTCGCAGTTCACCATCAGCCGTGGCCAGGAAGAACGAATTCTCCCCAGCCTCGGCTTCCCTCTCCGAGCTTACCCTCTTCTTTTTTATTACTCTGTGCAAGTCCTTCCTGGTTGGTGGGCTTGAGGCCATTGTTATTCAGCCATCCAAGTTTGGCATTAACACGATCATTTCCCAATAGTTCTTAGGTTCTTCTCAAGACCAAGGCAGCCTATATATATAGAATATGATAACACCAAGGCAGCCGGAAATTCCTAGGTTCTTGTCATATATACTTCGCAGGAAACATATAGAAGTTGATCACTGAAGGGCAAATGAAAGTCTGTAAATGAGGTGTGACAAACGAAAAAACATTCGAATTTAGCAAAATGCCAAAATGGCCTATGTGTTTCTTTTCTTAAATTTTGACTTCAAATAGTATTTTAGGCCTAAAATTTGTTTTTGGTGTTTAGCTTAATGAAAACTAGCTTGCCATATATTTTTTATATTTTTATATAATATGATGAGTTGCGAAGAAGGGAGAGACAACAAAAAAACAGATCATGAAGAAGATAATGTGTCTTCAAGTGTTGTATTAGATCCAGATTAATTCTTGTAGCTAGAGCCCACTTATCAGGGTAAGTGTTCAGGCATGCAATTTGAAACTTGTTCGGATAAACGCTCTTCGCAATTACCTTGCTGGCTCGGGGTATGGGAGAAGTAGTGAAAAATTGTTTACTCAGATAATAAGGGTAAACCATTAAATGTTGTTTTTCTTGGCTAACTAAAAATATATTTAGGTTCATGACCAATATTATTATTCGCACCGCACCGAGCATTCAAAAATAATAAAAAAACCATATGGTTGAAACAAACTGCATTTAATTTATTGATAAAAATATCCAACAATATATTATTGTGAATGAATACGTACACCACTCATAAAGTCTACTATATATATATCAACACTAGAATTACCAGCCTCAAGACAAAAATTATGGGCTCAGAAACGTAAAATTGGAAGGGAATAAGCTAGTCAGCCCTAGCTCTAAGCGCATAATTACGTTCTTCAGTTAATCCTGATCTTGAGACCACCCGGCCGGCACAAACGTTGGTCAGCTCTTGTTGAAGTCTGTCGATCTCAGCTTGAGCATTTGCCCTTGCCTCTGCGTTGTTTGAATCTAGGCTTGCTGTCAAGCTTGATATTTGCCTTTGAATGCTTTTAACCTGCATCTACCAAGAAATATACACCATAAATTGTATGCTTTGCCAATATATATGGATATGAAAAAGAAAAGGAAAAAAAAATGAACCTTTCTGTGGGGCCATCGATTCATCCCATCTCTTCGGCAAATCTTCTTGAGAACGGTGGGGCATAATTTCATCCTCCTAGCAGCCTCTTCAATAGGAAGATGGAAGTAATGGCTGACGTCTTTCAAAGTCAACTTTCCTGCTCTTTCCCTCTGCACTACTCCACAGCGCAATACAATTAACTATGTTAAACAAATTAAATCGAATTAGCAATACTATCAGTGTGCCCAAAGGAAAAAAAAAAAAAAGTCTGGCAGATTATTATTAAAGGCTCTAATTTATATTAAAAATGGTCTTTTATATTTAAAAGACTTTAAGAAATATAAAATGAGAATATATAGGTAATTTGACATGCTACAAGGGTTTAGAAAAGAAGTGAAAAAATAAGTGATGTAGCATGCATGTTTAAAAAATTATAGTATATGATATGTAATGTATATGTATATATTAAAAAAAAGGTGGGGGGAGTAGCAACAACCTGTGCAGCAAGGGAAACCTTAGTTGTCCTCCCTTTCTCATGCTCGGCATCTGGTTCAATGTCCATTTGACGTGCTCCTTCTGCAATTTTAACATTCAAGTCTCATAAAACATAGTATTTCCGACATATATATATATATTCAAATGATCATAGAGGAGGAAGAAACCAATTAACCTGAATTCGCTGGGGATTGTTGAAAAAAGTCATCAGCAAGCGGGTCTTCGTCCCAGTCCAGTCCAACACAGAGGGCTTCATAAAAAAATGCAAGCGGATCTTGCACCATTACATACCCCGCAAGCTTTTGCTCTACACAATAGGTCACTAAAAACTGCTTCACATCTTCTATGCTTTTCTTGCAAAAACTGAATTAAATTTAATGACCAGAAACCAAGAAAAAAAAAAAAAAATCAACCCATTATTTAGTTGATATTAATTGTTATTTTTTAATTCAAAAGTTTTTTTTTTCTTTTTTAAAAAGGCCATTTTTTCATGGCTTGTTTTTATTTTTTATTTACACATTCTTCATTGATTTTAAGGAAAAAAAAAGAAAAAAGAAAAAAAAGAAGGAAAATCTTACTCAAACATTTGATATTGATTGCTTGAAGAATTCACATTGACATTTTGCAGATTCTGAAGAATAGCATGGCAGATCATACCGAGTCTGCCGTGAATCTCAAGTTTCTTGGTAATGGTCCCTACCACCATGCATGGATATGAACAAAAATACAGTGATCAAATTACTGGATCAAAAATGTCGAAAACCCCTACGCAAAACAAATTAATTACTACCATTTGTATAAATTATTTCCCTGAGCACTTGGCAACAACTACAATTAAATGGGGTCGGTGCCACCGGCCAAAATGAAAGCGGCCTCATGTTCCAATCACGTGCGCTCTGTGGGTCAAAATACGGGCCCTCTGTATTTCTAGTTCCGGCGCGAACCTCCGACGGACCCGCCTGAGAAGTTCCGGCTTCGTTATTAGAGTCATTACAGATATCCCACATAACCGGATCCTCTAAGGGATTGAAATCAGACGGAGGCAATGTCGGATGAGAGTAGGATACGTCGGCAAGTGTGGGATTTGCGTCATCCATGAAAGTGAGAATGTTTTCGGGGAGTGGACCGTCGTATGGGTCATGATAAGGCACGAAAGCGCGAGGATCTGCCATGTTTGAGAGTTTTCGGTGTGGATATTTTGCGGCGCCGGAGGGTAAGCGCCGCTCCGGGAGAGAGAGTGCGCCGTGTTGGGGTCGAAAGCACCAATTGCGTTGGTTGGTGGGGTGCTTGAGAAAGAGTGAGAGGACGGAAAATTTAGTGAAAGGGTTTAATGTTTGAATCGGAGGAATCATGGGGAGTTTTGAAGGGGTGGCAATTCCCAGGAGGCGCGAGGGCCGGGCAGTTAATGACCGTTGGAATGGAGTCGGTTGGTGGTTTTGAAGGAGAAAATGTGAGCGGGGATTTGGTGGTTAGAGCTACAAGGTAAGGAGCCTAGACCACCACCTCCTGTTGATATCAAGGAATGGCTTGCTAGCGTGGTGGTCCGAATGCACATAAAGCGTGGTGGTCCGAATGCACATAATCCAGTAGAGTAACGGTAGATGGCGCTATCAACTAACTCTTAATATTAATTATTGTTAAATAAAAAAAATCAATAATTAATTAAAATATTAAATGAAATTTGAATAAAATTAAGGAAAAAATCTACTTTACCCCCTCTCAAGTTTCAGGAGTTTTTCAATTTGAACCCCAAAGTTTAAAAATTGGCAATGTACCCCTTAATGTTTCAAAAATTTTCAATTTAAAACTTCCGTTACTAATTTTCGTTAAATTGGACTAGAATCTATGAAATTACGTAATTATTCTCAGGCCTTTTTCTTTTTTAATTTCCGTCCAACTTAACATAAATTAGTAACAGAAGGTTTAAATTGAAAATGTTTGACACATTAGCGGGGTACATTGCTAATTTTTAAACTTTGGGGTTCAAATTGAAAAACTTCTGAAATTTCAGGGGGTAAAGTTGATTTTCTCCTAAAATTATAATATCTAACATTTCTCAGTTAAGTATTATTGGGTTCACAGCTTCTTCAATTTGCAACGGGATGAACCAATTGATTTTCATTGCCATGTTATCCTAGTTGTATGTCAATTGCATAACGTACAATTTACTAAATTACATTAATCTTTCAAAAGTCCCAATGATATTTTGTGTTAGAGATAGTGCCTTAAAAACCAATTTGCATGACATTTTTATTTAATAAGTGTTTTATTTTCTTAGAACTATTTGAGCATTTAGACATTGCATATTCATTTGATAAATGTAGTTCTTAGGTTACATTGTATGTGATTTAAGTGTATTAGTACAATTAATGAATAGAAGATTTAAATCACAAATTCTTTGTAACTTATTAAAATTAGTTCGTAGTAGTCATGATGAAATTGTGCATTTCATTTGATAAGACTCTAATATATTAGGGAAAATTACAGTTTACCCGCTTAAACTTGACAGCATTTTTCAATTCGAACACTAAAGTTTCAATTTTTGTAATCCACCCTCACAAAGTTTCAATTTTTTTCAATTCAACCAATATTATCCCTGAATTCCCATACTGCCCCTAATTTGTTTTTTTTATTTTTATTTTTTATGGAAAAAAAAACAAATTTGGGGATGCAAAAATGGCCAAATGGCCAAAGGGGTGGCTACGGCCACCTTGAATTTTTTTTAAAATTTTTTATAAAAAATAAAAATAATAAAAATTAGGGGCAATACGAGAAGTTTTAAATACAATTGATCAAATTGCAAAAAATTAGAACTTGGGGGGGGGGGAGGTGGATTGCAAAAATTGAAACTTTGGTGTTCGAATTGAAAAATTCTGTCAACTTTAGGGGGGTAAACTGTAATTTTCCCAATATATTATTTATGGTGAATTTGTCTTGATTATGAAAATTGAGACTTCTATTTGATATGTTGGTGTGTTTGAAATATATTGAATTGAATTACCGTGAATTATTATTCTAAAAACACAGTCAATTGAATAATTAAACTCACAAGCGCTAATATTTTCCGTCGTGTATTATGTTATGTATATGTGATGTATGTAATTGTCCTACAACATGAATTTCCATTCCATGTAGAAAAAAAAAGAAAAACAAAACAAAACAAATAGTTAAGGATCACTCCTTTATAATAGCCATCATTTCTTATGTTTTAAATATTGAAAGTTTTGTTTTGTTTTTTTTTTTTTAAGGAAAGATCAATATAATCCATAGAATCACTTGTTGGATAAAGAAAATATCTTTATGAAAATTACATTACAGATACATTCGGGAGTTTCCTCCACTTAGTTTCTATCTTCAAAAAGAAAATTGTGAACAAATTAGTGACCAGTCTTTACAAATTATATTGTTGCCATTAATTTAGTGAATGTAACCCTTTTATGGGCTTGAAGAGACTCTATGTGCCTCCATATCCCACCAAATGGAGTCCGAAAGGTCAAAATTTAGATATATATATAAAGGTAAAAAAATTTTATAAGGTACTGGCTCCTAATAACAAATTTTTTTGCCTCATATCCACAATAATTTATAGCTCCGATCCTGCATGGGACCCATGCGTGGTCTACTCGACCTATGAGGCAGGCGTGTTTCGCTTCTCGTAATATTTAATTGTGGGATATAAATGCGGTATGCATTTTTCCTTTGTTTTTATAACAAATTGTGTTGCTTAAAAGTTTTAATCGAAGAGTAGTTCAATATTACGTTTCATGAAGTGAAGGTTATTAGTTTAAATTTTTTTACTTTTTTTTTTCTTTTTTTGCAAACATGTCATAAAAAATTCAGGTCAATATATATATTTTTAATTTTTTTTCATCTCATCTCATGTTAATTATTAGATTTGTAAAATTATGTTGATCGCATATAAATTCAATAATGAATTCATATATCTAATTGACCTATTAAATTTAAAAAAATAAAAACAAATTATTGACATAAATCATTCCTTCAAATTAAAAAAAAATATATAAAAAAAAAACGTCAAAAACTTACAGTCGAGAGTAGGGTGGACGGTGGGTGGACCAACTCCAAGCCGAGCGTGTGCCAATCCAAGCCGGAGAAAGGGAAATGAAAGCAGCATTATCATCCTTGCTCACCTCCAAATCTCTGAGTCTCCACCACTCCCCCTCCTCTCTCTCTCGCTCCATTTTCCACTCCAAATTCCTCTCTACCCCTCCGATTTCCCTCTACCCCAAACACCACGCTAATTCCACCAATTTCACCCGAATCCACACCGGCTTCTCTCCGATAATGGCCGCCTCTTACAAGCCCGAACAGGCCAGGGCCCCGCCTGCCCTTCCCCTGCCCACTCCCCCTCTCACCAAGGCAAGCCTCTTTCTCTCCTTTATCCTTAATTTCTGTTTCTTATTTTACATAAACGAAAAACGTCAATTCTGTTTTCTGGTGCGCTGTCGTTTCAGTTCAAGATTGGGCTGTGCCAAATATCGGTGACGCCCGATAAGCAGAGGAATATCGCGCACGCTCGCAAGGCGATCGAGGAGGCCGCTTCAAAGGGCGCCCAGCTTGTTCTCTTACCCGTGAGTTCACGCCCAGATTTTGAAACTTCAGAACTTTCAAATCTTTTGTTATTTTTTTTTGACGTGAAAGAATCTGATAAATTCTTGTTCAACATACGTAGCATTTAGCAAGATATTCCCTGAAATTGGAAATTTGAGATTATGACTGGGTTTTGTCGTGTCAGGAAATATGGAATAGCCCGTATTCGAATGATTGCTTCCCAGTCTACGCTGAGGACATTGATGCTGGCGGTGATGCATCTCCTTCGACAGCCATGTTGTCTGAAGTTTCTCGTCTTCTGAAGATCACAATAGTTGGTGGTTCCATACCAGAACGTTCTGGGGATCGAGTGTATAATACTTGTTGCGTCTTTGGTACTAATGGAGAGCTGAAAGCTAAGCACCGGAAGGTACTTGTTGCGTAAACTTCTGCTCAACAAGTGAAGTCCAATTAAAATGGGGTAAATTGTAGAGTCAAGTTAAAACTCAAAAGCTGAAACCACGTTAAATTACCAATTATTATAAAAGTTAAGTTGATGAAAACGTTGAATTTAATCATTTAACTAACATTCCAACAATTCCCTTTCAAAAAATTTGATGTCACACTTAGACTATGACGCTGGTATTGGATAATACTTTGCACCCCAAATTTAAAAATAGTTATGTAAATTGTACTAAGCTAAGCTAAGTTACTTTTTCTTGTTATTTTGTGATAAAATAAGATGTAGTTTGGAGTTTACTTGTAGATGCCTGATATTGTTAGACTCTTTTTAGGATTATGGATGATCTCATAATTTATGCATATTTCTTTTTCTTTAAAAGAAGAAAGGAACCTAAGTTGTGTTTATATAGCAAAACTACTTGTTCCTTGGCCAGATGTTGAGATATTGTGTCTACAAGTCAATACTTCATGTTTTGTGGAATGAAAATGCCTTGAGTACCATGAACTTAACCTTGTAGAGAATATTTCATATCCTGGGTAGTGTTATTTCTCGGACCTTTTTGTTTCTGGCTGCGACATAATTTTAATTTCTTATGTACATATTCTGATTGCAGGTACACCTTTTTGATATTGATATTCCTGGGAAGATTACCTTCATTGAGTCAAAGACTCTCACAGCAGGAGAGAGTCCTACCATTGTGGACACAGGTAATATCTACAATTGAAATTAATATAATGACCTAGACAAGGCTCTTTTTTATGCCACCTACTTGCTTTAAGTTTCTTGGTAACTTACTGAGTTTGAAAGAGATGGCGTGTGGTAATATTTCTGAATTGGCCTCCTGGAGATCTGCTTCATGCATAATTTGATCACATTACTCTCTGGAGTTTTTGACTGGACAACCCTGCTGTGACTTAATGGTTGGTTGTGGTATATGACCTTTAAACGCCGAGTTCTGTCTACACAATACGTTGGCAACTTATATGATAATTCTAGTATGATATTCATTCTTTTCCATAGCCTTTTATCCATCATTCAGGAAGTTCTCACTTCTTCATGGATCATCGTAATTGTTATTCTCTCATGCAGATGTTGGGCGTATTGGTATAGGCATCTGTTATGACCTTCGGTTTCAGGAGCTGGCAATGATATATGCAGCAAGAGGTTTGTTTATTCCTTCCATCGACCTATGAAAAGTTAAAAGTTTCGCACTACTGGTGGAGTTTATTATTACCAACTGATTGTCAATGACTAGTAGCCAGTTAGCAAAGTTTTGGTAATTATTTTGGTTTATCTACCATTTATATCTGTGAAGCAAAACTTTGGTAATTCTTTTGATTTGTCGTCTATTTATATCTGTAATAAAGAAGATGATATTTCTAGACTATTGTACTCAAAACAATAGTTTTAATCCCAACTACATGGGATCTGCTATGAGTATTATTCTTTCTTCTTTTCCACGCATCTTGGTCACGATCCATTTATTTGTTCTTTTATATTTGTTTTCGGACATGGTGGTATCACTATTTTAAGTTCTATAATCGCATTTTTCAAATATAATTTCATTATTCAGAAAATTAATACAAATGAAACACATGAAACTGTTAATAGAAAAGGTCCCCCACCCCCGCCCAAAGAAAAAAGAAAGAAAAGAAAAAGAATATGTTACTGAGTTATACAATCCCATTCTATGCCTCATAGTCATTCTTATGATTGTATGAAAGACGTCACATAAAGATGGACTGCTTCTATACAGTTGTGAGATTGTGCTTAATTTTTTATGTTTCTCTGTTTGGGTTCTGTTATCCTTGTTTCTCCTCTGTTCATTAGTGTAAGGCACAACCTATATTCCTTTAGGTTGTGATTTATCATAGCAAGTACTGTTTTGTACTGATCAATAGTCTCTAGCACGGAATTTTATGACATCTTTTAACCATTCTAAAATCGGTATTTAAGGTGCATTGACAGAATCAAGTTTTTGACATCAGGTGCTCACTTGCTATGCTATCCTGGGGCGTTTAACATGACAACTGGACCATTGCATTGGGAGTTATTGCAGAGGGCAAGGTAGTGATAAATTTCACTTAAAGCACAAACTTATATCCCCCGAAAAGTTCTACTATTGTAAATCAATATGATAGTTTGAGATATCTTGAGCCTCTTTCTCAATGTCAACTATGTGTGTGTGTGTGTGGGTGGGTTGTTATCTGGCTGTTATTTGGTCTGGTGCTGTAAAATCTAAATAGCATGGAAAACCAGACCATGTGTACCTGTTATTTGATCTTATAATAACATGCAAACTGCTTGAATCTTCCTTCAACAACTACAACGAGACCTTTTTTGTTGTTGTGATGAATAACACGCACAATGAGACTTCACAAATATAATTAGTTTTCAGCTGCGTATAAACTTGAATTTATGTGGATCATTTTTTTTGTGTGTTGGGGGGGAAGGAACGAAATATTGTTTTTGGTTTTTGAACAGAAGAAGAAAATATCTTCCCCTTTACTGCAAATCGCTGCATGGATAATGCTCATCTTTGTAGACGTTGTTCTTCTTTTAGTATCCCCCTTTATTCATTCCCCCCATTACCATTCTGTGATTTCCTGTAATTTTATGCGTAGAAGTGTAATTTATGCTATCTTTAGCTTTACATGATAATTGTAGTAATTCTTTTACTCATGTACCCTGCTTTTCCATGTGTAGGGCTGCTGACAATCAGGTATGCTAACAAAATCCAATTTTCTTGTTTTGTATGGCAAGTCTTGTGGTATTTGGACAGAGAAGGTTTGTTGTTTTCTCAGTCCCCGTCTCTGAAGTTTGCATCTTTTTGAATGATTCCATGCCACTTTATTGATACTTTTCAGTTGCTGTATTCTCCATTTTAAAAGATCGATCTCAACATATAAGAGAATCAAGATCGTTTAATGATGGTATTGGCAAAGATAATACAATTTTTTTTTTTTTTTTTAATGGAAAGAATATATATTGATATTCTGGACAATAGTAGCAGATTAGGGTGCCCACACCATACAGCTAGGACTTGAGTTCTTGGCAGTATTCTTTGGGACAAATTCTGTAATTGTGTCTTACATGCATTTCTCTTCAAAATTTGGTCAAAGTTGGCAAGTTTACTGAGGAAATTTGGTGACTATTAAGTAGTTTCTTCATAAACTTCACAGCTGATGTCTTGGCCAATAAACATGATTCAGCATTTCTTTAGAGTCATAGAAAAGTCTTGCTGCTTCACATGTAATCAAATGACCAGTAATCTCTTGGGAGACTCAAAATTGATTGCGAGCATGTCTTTTTATTTTTTATAAACTGATGAAGAGTGTCTCATGCGTGTTTTTGTTTTGGTTGAAAACTTAAATCACAGTTATATGTGGCAACCTGTTCACCTGCCCGAGATGCTGGAGCTGGTTATGTGGCTTGGGGCCACTCCACTCTTGTTGGACCAGTAAGTGGATATTGACATATTGCTTTTCTTTGTACAAATAGCCATTTACTTGGCAGATTGATGTGTACTATATGCAGAATACAAAGTAATTTTTCTTCAAAGTTGATTTCACACTTTATTATGTGCTTAGCCTGGTGAATAAGATAGGATTAGAATTAATAATCCAATTAGGGATAGGTGATTAGATTAGGAGAAATAATTTGAGTAGGGTGATTAAATGATTATTGTATCTTGATAGGGTTTGGTAGTTGGATTAATTTTATCTTATTTTATTTTCAAGTCCATTTATAGACTTGTTTGAGATCGATAAGGTATGCTGGAGAATTTTTATAAACAAATTCCTTGTTGTGAGGCCCAAGTTCCCGCTGAAGAACCTGCCCCAAGTAATCCCACTACACACTTTCAAGCAAGCACCTAACAAAAGGATATAAGAGCTGGTTATGTTGGATCCATGTTTAGAGCACAAAGAGCAAGAGCTGGATTATGTCAAAACTACCATGGAGCCGAATGAGCAAAAAATTTGAAGAAATGATCCTTGCTATCAATGCTTTCATCGACAATATTTTTATTGCAAGGGCAATGGGACAGAAGCTGATGAAGGGTCGTCTGCTTAATGATCTGAAGACCAATTTAGATCTGACAAGGACGCACAGTATTTTTGTGCGTAACTACTAGAGTCAGTTTGAGAAGTTTCACAACCACGTGGGTTAACTGTCGACCAGGCATTAGATAAATTGTTCTGAATGGCTTGAAGGACTCTGTTAGAACAGATGTGCAAGCCACCAGGCGAAGCACGCTGACTTCATCGATGGGTCTCGCACGTGTGTACGAATCACGCCTACTCTTTATTGAGCCACTGCTTCCCTTGCATTATCACCCTCACACATCCTGTCCGATGCCGCCCTTCTCGGCAGCCACCATCAATGTCACCCCCGAACCTATTGCAACCATTTGAACCAAAGACGCCAACCATCTTTTGCCATAGCTCCACTGAACTGTAGGACCAACACAACCATGGATTTTGCTCCAATTGCGATGTGCAGATTGAAAATGGCCACCTCTGCGGCAATTTGTTCTTCAAGGAAGGGGAACACGCAGGAAACAGGGAGGTCAAGAGGGAGACCCAGATGCAGAGGGATCATCACAGTGCGCCGCCGTTCGTAATGGAGTGGAACTGTACAACGTTGTCTGCCTGTGACTGTACGTACTTGTGCGTTGTCAACTTGGGAGCTCCATCTTCGCATACTCGTTCGCCTTGTCACTACAGTGCAACGTCGAGTGAGAAGCAGACCAGTGTTCGTAGATCACTGGAGATGAGTGGGTTGCGTGAGGCAATCTACTGAGCATTGAAGAGGACTCATGAGTTGTGATCTGCGCTACACCGGCCATACGCTAAACAATGGGTGTGGTGTGAGTTTCTTTCATAGAGCACCCGTGTGCTGCAACCTGCTCTACACCAGCCACTTGCATAGATCTGGGCACGACGTGCGTTGCGCCAAACACTCACGAAGATCTTGGAGGGAATAGAGGCGTCGATGGAGATCCAACTGCGGGAAAAACATATGCAGCTTGCGGAGACAGAAGAGAAGCTGCTGGAGAGTCAGCTGTGACAAAAGTGTCAGAAGTGCCTGAAACCCATAGCGGAGAAAGGGGAGTCGACGAAGATGCAGTGGGAGAAGAAGAGGACTTTGGGGGATGAAGCAGTGAAGGACGAAAAGGAAATCGATGTGGAAGAGCCACCATGAGAGGACGCCAAGCCGATTGACAAGCCGGCATGTTTATTTGGGAGAGGGAGAGATTGGAGGAGCTACGACAATGCATGATAGTAACTTGCCAGTGGTTTTATTGGCCTGAAGAGGCAAAACGACAAGACGGTGGAAACTGGGAGTCACGAAATACAAGAGAGCTATTTTATAGTTTTCATTGGATGATGTCCATGCCGAGTCTGTAATGCACAAGTGTGTAGTGCATTTTGTTCCGCTATACAAGCAACTACCAAGTCGTACAGAACACTTTGGTTTTATTGTACAAAAAATGTACGACAATGTCTAAATGAAACTGTGGGAACCAACTGATAACGACTATGAAGAAAACAAGCAGCTAGAGATTTGAGCTTCTTCAGAAAACGTTCTCTCATTTTGGGACTCTTCTTAACATTAAGATGAAAGCGCATAACGGGTTTATTTAGGGTAGGTTTTTCAGAGAGAACCTGACCCTCACAACAAAGAACTCGTTAATAAAATTTCTCCAACATGCTTTATTGATCTCAAACAAGTAATCCTACTAACAAACCCTATTGAGATAAAATAATCACCCTACTTTCAAGACAACTACTCTTGAACTATTTCTCCTAATCTAATCACGAAGCCCAAATTGAATTATTAAGGTTAATTCTAATCTTATCGCCAGGTTAGCATAACACCTATTTATTTATGAATTCAGCAAAGCTCTTTAGGGTTGTAAGTAATATTAACACATAAGTTATTACAAAACTGTGGCAGTTTGGAGAAGTCCTGGCAACCACCGAACACGAGGAGGCTATAATCATAGCGGAGGTAGATTATTCACTAATTGAGCTCAGGAGGTAATGTTTTGTCCTATACTTGTGGAAATGTTTTTACTGTGCTTTATAGTATTCTTTTATCCTAATTCTGTGATTAAAACATTCAGGACAAACCTCCCATTGTTAAAGCAACGGCGGGGTGATCTTTACCAATTGGTAGATGTTCAGAGGCTGAAGTCTCAGTGACTGGAGTGAGGAATTGTAGAGGACTGCTCTGATGCATGGAAGGATTTTCATCCAGAAAGGTTACTGCAATGAAAAATGTGAGACCATTATATTCTGAGACTCTATTGCACAAACCATTTCAGGTGTTGTATAATTGTATGTGGTGAATTGGAACTTGAATTTCTGGCTATAGAATAATGTAGTATCAAAACAAAGGTTCTGAGTTCAAACATTGTTTGTCATTCATTTTCGATTGAATATTCTATGTGCCGAAGTCTATACGTGAATAAGAGTATTATAATACAAATTAGGGGAAACTTTACTGAAAACTCCCCAACTTCCACTCATTTTGAAATACCCTTCATAAACTTCAAAATCTCTCAATTTAGTTTCCCGAACTTTCAATTCCTCTCAATTTGGATCCTTCCATCAATTTTAGCTATTAAAAGTACAAAAAAATACTAAAATATCCATGATTTTTTTTTTTTTTTTAATAAAAAAAATGTTTTGAAAGTTGGAATTTTATATAAAGTTGGGGGGTATAAACGTCATGTAACATTTAAAATTTGACGGAGAGATTCAAATTGAAAGCAATTGAAAGTTCAGATGATTAAATTAAGAGATTTTGAAGTTTAGGGAGGGTTTATCAAATCGGGTGAAAGTTCAGGGGTCTTCAGTGAAGTTTCCCCTACAAATTAAATTAAATGATTAATTTAAGAGGAAACTTCACTTTAGACCTCTGAACTACTACCCGATTTGACATACCTCCCACAAACTTTGAAATTTCTCAATTTGGACCCCTAAACTTTCATTTACAACCAATTTGAACACATCTGTCAAATTTTAAACGTTAAAAGTGATACAATGATGTTTATACTCCTGACTTTTTTTATAAAATTTTAAATTTACCTTTAATTTCAAATTTAAAAAAAAATAAAAAAAATCACAAGGTGACCCACGTTGGGCCACCTTGTGACTCCTTTTTTTATCAAAAATTATTTTTTCATTATTTTCAAATTTTTTTAATAAGAAGAAAATTGAAGGGTAATTTTATCTTTTTAAGGGTTTTAACGGCAAAAATTGACGGGATTATTTAAATTGATTGCAATTAAAAGTTTAGGGGTTCAAATTGAAAGTTTAAAAGTTCGAAGAAATTATGTCAAATCGCATGATAGTTCAAGAGTTTAAAATGAAATTTCTCCTTAATTCATTCATTTTTCATCCGACAAAACAGGTCGGCCTTCTAGGCTAGACAACTTGGGGAAGGTGAACATGTCAATCATCAAGAGAGACGTTTTTGGAGTCATGCGACAACGTGCTTCTTCCTTCTCCTCTCCTTCACATAGACGTCCTTTTTGAATTTCCATGTTGATCAGCAAACGGGAGGCAACCTTTGTCATGAGTATTAATCCAAAACAATAGGAATGCAGAAACATCACAAGTCATCATTATTTTTATTTTATTTTTTTTATTTTATGATGACGGGGAATCTCCATATGGCAAAGCCCTTCGGACTAACTATTGTAAAGTAAACCTCGATCCCGTGTACCGTATTCTCGAAAATTTTCCTACATGAAATAAGGTACTTTACTAGTTATTTACGAGATAAGTGTAACCCAAGAAACAGTTTGCACTCAGTGAATTTTAAATCGCAGACCTCTACAGCTGCTCAAAGACTTACGAATCAATAGGCACCACTAAGCATGTGTGTTGCTAACCACATGCTTAGAGATCAGAATTTTCCGCCCTGTCCAAATAAGGAGATGGACAACTCAAATTTTGCTTGACAGGTAAATGATATTAGCTCTATCAACTTTACTGTTTGATTATTAGTAACTTTTAACTGTAAAATTGTTGTGAATCTCGATTCGCTTAAGCGTTTGACAGCTGACTTGGCAGCTGGGCATTTAGATAAGAATTTGGAAGTTGAATTTCATCATAAAGAGAGAAGAAATTCGTGATTAGAACGCTGTCGCATGCTGAGTTGTTCTGAGTGATGAGCTTCTGCTTGACGAAACTAAGAAATTGAAGTTGGCCCCCCCCCCCTGCCTCACAAAGGACAACCCTACGCCAATAGCGGTGCACGTGGCGATTGAGACCCCCAAGAAAGCAGCCTTGTCATGCATCTGCACGTGGGTGCACCATGCACAAAGCATCACACGTATAGAAAACCTAATTAAGAGAAAGAATGAGAGACACTTGCCTAGTCAGTAGTCACAAACAATAAACACCACACCTAATAATTCCGTTGCTTTCTTGCAAAAGAACATTCTTCCTTTGTTTAACGAATAAACAGGCCAGGCAGACACAAAGGCCTTTGTCCCTTGAAGTTGAAGTTAAATTTACACCGTCGGATAATTCTCATAGAGGGGGGCGTCATGTGTGGTGGTGATTAATGACGGACCACCGTGGAGTACGGTGGTAAAAAGTTCACCAGCAACGTGAAAAAAGATCCAGTGGCGGGCGGGTCCAGGACTAGCTAGGAGTACAATTATTCATATACGTACCCTACGCCTATGAGGTGTTATAGCGTGTGGCCATGCCTGTTCACGTGGTACACCGTTGAGGAGGCAAGGGTGTGGGTCCAAGGGAGGTTATGTTGCCCCAAGATTGGACTTCAAGGGATGCTCTACGACAAGAATCACCTATTTGTCGCCAATTAAACACCGGGATTCCTACGATTACATATTAATTCCAACAATTTTTCCTATCTGAATCTACGTCAATAAATAAAATATATAGATATAAAGAGAATTATATATAGTAGAAAGCTAAATCATGTAAGGATTTTTTTTAAACAAAAAAAAAAAAAAAAAAATTTGAGGTTGCTAAAGATTTTTCAACCATTAAGATAGGTCTACCCTAGCAGGTAGGTGCTTGTTAGGTGCTCTTGAGTCTTGATGAGCCTTCTTGCCAAAGCAAGAACTCTTTTACCGGAGCAAATGGCCTATTTGCTTGAATTGTTATCAAAAGCCTCCTATCTGGGCGGGAGTGCAATTGAATCCTTACAGTTGTATAGGCTGCAAGCCATCATGGCCTTCCTAGCCATGCCATGCTACTTAGCTATAGATAGTTGGTTGCCGGTGTGTTTGGCAAAGGAATGGACTGGATCAGATTCTAAATCTCAAAAAATATTTCTCAAAATCAATCACAACATTCTTACTTTTTATATTACATTAATCACTTTTTATTACTATTTAAATAAAAAAATTACTACAAAATAAATTTTTTTTTTTCACCTTTTTAATTATACAAAGCATTCTTACTTTTTTTCTCGCTTCAATCAAATCTGCTACAGTTTCGGTCCACTTTCTCAAGTCCACTCATTTGCCAAACATAGTTAAATTCCTCGGTTATGGACCGACGGACCTTTTAACAACTTCAATGGATGAGTACCTATTTGGAGCTCGTTGGTAACTAGTGATTTGCCTTTACACTCGGTATTTTCTCTTCTTCAGTTTTTAGCGTTTATCGCGACATAATTGAAACTTTCTATCCTTTTTATTTTGTTCTTCAGTTTTATTGTCCTGAATTTTTGTTGTTGGACTAATGAATCAGTTCCGCAGAATATTTTATCCGACCAAGTTTTTCTCCCCCTTCCAAATCTTTTGCTGGAAAACTTGAATTAAATGGAAGTACAATAATCATATGAATTGACAACGGTAACTTATAATCCAAATCCTCTAAGTGAAAAACACTGGCATCTGCCCTTCATTCATTGGTTCAATTCTTATTCAACCCATGATCGATACCACGGTATGCAAAGGAGTAAACTTTTCTTCAGCACGGTGAGAGAGAATCTAAAAAAACGTGGCGAGAGATGATTGGGCAAGATGTAAGGTTGATGTTCCCAAGGGGGGAACTGCATGAGCGAGAAGGTGTGCGTGAGTGTGAAGGCCAGAGTACAAGCGCGTCAGGCGCTTGTGTCATGCGACAGACACTGCAGGACCAGTCAAATGCTTCACGTCTGGTCCCACACGTTGCCAGTACTATTCCTCGGGTCCCACGCACTACGCGTGATGCAAGATCAGACCGTCAATTATTGGCGGCCGTGCAACGTAGATATTTCTCGCGAGTGCGTTGTTTCAACTGTTTTTATATTTTCAACTTAGAATGTGTTAAGAAAATAGTTTCACTCAATCAATACACCCATTAAATTCTGAGGCTCAAGGTTAATGACAGGTTTATAGAATTGTCAATTCCGGGAGATAAAATTCGAGTCCAAATGGGACCATACTAAAAGAATCTGGTTTAACAGTGATACTTCAAGTTGAATTAGAGTAGGAGTGATTGGGTCCAATTTAAACTTTCAGACTGCCAAATCAATTTGAAGGAGACTCAGAATAGGTTAACTCTACTTCTTAGCCTATAAATAAATAGCTACACTAGGATTTAAAAAAAAAAAAAATCAAATTTTGTCTATTAATTAAGGCTTAGAGCATTTATAATGGAGGAGCTAAATTTTATGCAAAATGCATGGTTTCTCAAAACGTACTTTATCTATTTTAACTAATGAATTTTTAAAGGTATCATACATTCAATTAGCTATATTTTTGTCTATATTATTTAAATATTATTAAAAGTGATAAAAGTCTTGGGAAAAGTTTCGAAAAAAAAAAAAAAAAAAAACATATGAGAGGAAAAATTGGAAAAGTTTTGAGAAAAAAGAACATATGAGAGAAAAAGTAGGAAAATATTTGGAAAAAAAGAGAAAACAGGTGAGATAAATAATAAAAACAGCTCTTCCAATCAAATATCTATTTTACATTTTTTTTTTTTTTTGCTAATCCAATATAAGGGTTTTTTTAAACATTTGAAGAGTCATTTTAGATAAAATTAACATTTAGCTCTTCTATTGGGAATGCTCTTACACTCTTCTCCAAAGAACTGACTTAGACACCGAAGTTTTCTCGCGGCATTGGAGTGACTCGAAGAACGCGTGGTTTACACCATACCATAAACTGTTCAAACATAATGAAATTTTAAATGTTAAAAAACTTCAGCCTTTCTTTAAAAATAAAAATTGATATTGATACTATTAAAAATTGTGGTTAAACTGAAAACAGTTAATCAAAAAACATTTTTTAATTCTTATAAAAGTTGTTTTTTCATTTTAAAACCGTAAACCATTTTTTGAGAGTTTAAGCTTTATTTTTTTTTCAAATTGCGATTGCTGAATTTTTGCCAGAACTCACCGACATTTTTCACGGTCACTCATTTATCTTAAGACTTAAACGCCAAAAAATATTTTCAAGAAAATCATTTTTCATATGATTTTCTTGAAAATATTTTTGGGCCGTTCTTAGGATCGATCCTCATGCAGACACGTACAGTATCGGTTGATTCTTAGGGTGTTTACTTTATTGCTCACATTATTAATTTTGTGTTAGATGTTGGATGAGAAGTAGTTCTTCCCCCTTCTCCCTCACCCTCTCCCTCTGTAATTGTTTAGAAAAAAAGGAAAGTTGGGAGGATTCCTGAAAAGGATCGATCCAGAACCAAGAATTATAAACGTGGGTCTGATCACTTGGAAGGTCTCCATCGTACCATTTAAGTTAGAGAGGAAAGTGGGTTTGTCTAGGTGCATATATATCTCCAATTTCGACCACATTCCAACAGGAGGCCGTACCATATATTTAATCTCCCAAAGATCCATCGCAATCAGATGTTGAAAGTACATATGATCATTGTCGACCTGTTTGTTCAACCCACCTTGTTTTAACCAAAACCAAAATGGGCATCATTCTAACTGGAACCAAATCAAGAGACCAAATCCACAACCTTTCTGCATCACCCTTTCTTCTTATCTTCAGGTTAGGGCACATGAAGAGTTATATATGTTGAATGCATTGTACCTTTGTGTCTTGAGGTGGATGAAGATGAGCAAACCAAATATGGAAACACATGCATGTGATCTTGGGCCTTGGCAACGATTATGGGGGCACAATATCCTTTCTGCCCATGCACTCTAAGCCATTGGTGGGGTTTCTTGGATCTTAATGTACCTCCAAAGCATCCTTTTCATCCTAATTAATGATGTTGGTCTTTCAAATGCTATAGAGAAACAATTTGGGTCATCAACTAGGTTACAAATATGTCAATGTATCGGGGAGAGACAGTCCCCATCTTCTCCCACGGGTGGGTCTCGGGAGTCCCCATCCTCATAACTCACCTGAAAATCTCATTTTCTCTCTTTTATTATTATTATTATTATTATTGAGGTGGTAGTTTGAGGGGTTAATGCACCCAAATCACATACAATATAACTTGATTACTTAATTCTTGTCGTGAATAATAATAAAATATCCCAAAAATCATGAAACTCAAAATAAATAACTTTTTATTTAAAATAAAATTAAAGTACAATTGATTTTTAGGACACCAACCCTAACAAGATGAGTAATGGCAGATTAATTTGTTTTAATTTGTCATCTTAAAATGGTCCTCCTATCCATAAATAGCATTCTTACTTCCCAGTTGGTGTCCACATTCATTAGATGATATCCCATGCACGTAAATAAGCAACTATTCAAAAAATCAGGCACTTATTTAGCCTACCAGTTGTATATATTATGAAGAATGCCATTTATTTTGATTGTGACAACCATAGTATTTTTAATACCTTTTTTATATCAAGTAATACTAAAAATTATATTTTTATTTTTCAATTATTTCATTCTATACTAACGTGATAGTGTTAATCCAAGTTTCGATTATTCCTTATTAAAAAAAAAAATTGAAAAATTGGCAGCGGCATATTGTGGGATTAAAATGTAGTTTCAAACATTATTCATTTGCTATAATTTGGAATTTTTGAACAAACAGAAAGCTTTAAATCTTTGATTTCTTACCAAGTTTTGAGAGGTGCTTTCTATCAATTTGAAAAAAAAAACCCACAAAAAGCAAATGGATGGCAAAAAAGTTGAGAGTTAATAATATTTGTATCAATTTTGGAGAAAATCCTATATATGGTGATCACTTAGGTTACTCAAATCACCCTTTACTTGGCTTTCAATATATATATATATATATATATGAACAGAAAAATATAGAATAATTAATTAAAAAGTCCCTCACATTAATAATAATTAATACTTATTTCTAGATTTAAAACACATATATAATTTTTTTTTTTATAATCTCCATCGTTTTGGTTATAGAAAAGCATATTTACCTCTCTCCCTCTCTCTCTTTCTATCTCTATCTCTATCTGGGTGAGAGAGAAGAGAGAGAAGCAGAGAGGTAGGAGGCTCCTCCATGGCTAATTTGCCATGATTAAAGGTTAGTAGTAAAATCCAGGCTTCTTCGATAATTTACCAAAGGTGAAACGCCAATTTTGCATCATTGAAGGAGATCTTTCATCCACTTGTGTTCTTCTCTTTTTAACTGTCATTTCCATATTTTGGTAATGGAGCTTTCTATACCACTTTCAAAATTCAAACAATCATGATGGCCTTCACAAAGCAAAATGGGCCCATCAATTCTCTTAAGGGGTTTTGTAGAATCTTTTATCTCTACCGCCTGTAACTCTCATGGGTGCATGGTGAATCCTTCTGTAATTTTGTATGTCGATCTCTTGGATTCGAAGATCAAAATGTTATCCAATCATTATAAAGTTTTACCTTTTGTCCCATTGGGCGCTCCATAATTTTATTTTTCACTCATTTTATATCGATTGATATTGGGTGTTTTAAATGACTTCTATGTCAGTACGTCAAATAACTTTGATAAATGAGTGTGAACAATATCATTACGCAATCCAATCAAATTGCTAGAAGAATATATGCAGCAAAATTTTTTATTTTTATTTTTGTTAAAAACAATTATATGCTTGGACCATAATAATTGAAGTTTTGGCTTCTATATATGGAGGGTACGGAAATAATTATATCAAATCACAAATTTTATATCAATTTCTCCTTGTAATCTATATATATATATACTAAAATTAAAAATAAAAATAAAAAATAAAAAAAGAGGTTGAACGTGTGATTTTATATAGTAGAAAACAAATAATTCGATAATAGACTCTATAAATACCAAAACAAAAAAAAAAGAAAAAAAGAAAGAAATCTGACTAAGTAGATTTTATCTACTAATATTTTTCTTGTCGTTATAACATATTATAGTCGTTTTGAATAACCAACGACCCTTCTGCCAGCTCGATCAATCGGATTTTCATACCTAAAACGCTGAACCTTCCTGTTTCCTGCCAATTTATTTCGTTAAAAACCCTTCAATCCTTCCCACCAAGAAAATAAAACCTTTTAATATTCTGATTGGGAGGTTGTTAATGGTGTAAGATTTATCATCAACTTAGACAGAAGTCGGTTCTAATTAAATTTTACAGATTTAATTAAATAAAAATAATATATTATATAATAATATAAATTTTACAGATTTTATTATTATTATTATTATTATAAAATTAAATTAAATATAACAAAACAAAATAAAATCTAAAATAATTTCTGACCATTTAATATACCATCACATGCAACTACCTAACACATAGCCTCATTACAATATTCCTGTTCCACCCAACTGTAGAATTAAATTATTCAACTTAATTCTGCAAATTCCGTGCTCTCTTCCAAAATTTTCTCCACCTTCAATGCCCCATCTTTCGTTAATTTCTAAAGAAATGCTAAATAGTGTTTTTTAGGCCACCGATAATTTAGTATCTGCCCAAAAATGATTCACATAATTGCTAGTAATTTAGGTAGATAAAATGAAAGACGTAATCACGGGCAGCTAATATGAGAGATTATATATAAGATTTATCTGCCTAAATTGGGAGTAGTTTGAGGTAAGTAATATATAATACCTAATATGGAGCAGCTAATGTGAGATTTTACGGAAGATTTATCTGCCTAAATTGTCAGTAATTTGAGCAAATAATGTGAAAAACCCCTTATAAGATTTACTTAAATAAATTTTAAATTGTGGGGTTACATATCCAAGGAAGTTGGTCTTATTATATGAGCATTTATAACGAATTTTCTCCTTCTGGCTTTTTTTTTTACAAAAAAAAAAAAAACTCACAAAATACAATATTTAACAAATTTTTTATTCAATGTTAAATTTAATTCCTGTTAATAATGCTTTCTAAATGTAAAGAGCCCAGAAGTGAAAGTTATTTATTTTTTTTAACGTTATTTCTCTTCCATACTTCTTCTTTTTTCCTCTTAACTGAAGTGGATTTTTAATGCAAACAGTCCAAATGTTAGCAATAAAATTAAATATTTAGTTAAAGTAAGAAAATATTTAAAGAATTTGAAAAATGGCTAACTAAATTTACTAGAGTATATTTTTAGAGGAATTTTGAAGAGTTTATTGTAAATATTTTAGCATTATTTGTCTAAAATTATAACAATTCATACAATTAATTTCGGTAAATCCCAGTCAATGTCTGCCACCCACAGTAATCTATTATCCCCACACCAACATGTGGACCCGCCTGACTGACAGTGATCGGTCTGTGCACCTAAATTTCTCTGCAGCGGAGCGCATGCTATAATTACCCCAATCTCTGGAACTTGATCAACGGCTTGAAATTCGAATTTGGAAGGTGAACATAGAAGGAATGCAGCGTCGTTTCCTGATTGGGAGGAGGGATAATTTGGGGGATTGAAAAAGGAAAGATCGTTGCCACGTCACGGAATGCCAAACTGGCATTGGCTCCCATTCGGATGGACATGCACGCGCGTGAAGAGCTTTATAAAGTCTCTCTCTCACTCCCTGTTCCCCTTCATCTCCAAGGCGTGCCATTTTGCTCTCATTACCCTCTTCCTCTCTCTCTCACTCTCTCTCTCTCTCTCTCTCTCTGTCTTTGTCTCTCTCTGAGCAAAAACTCTCTCCGGCGACAAACATCAATAGCTCTGCTACTTCATGTTTCCTTCTCTCATTCCCATTACCAAGAATTTTTCAGAGAGAGAAAAAGCAACCGAATCACTGTATGCTCCAATAATGGCCGCTTTCTCTAGCTAGCTGTTTCCTTCACATCATTTCGATCGCCATCTTTGCCAGCTTTTGAGTCTACCTTAGCAGACAAAAACTGGGAGACAAGCTCGAAATCTAAACTTCCCACTTGTCACACTCTCGGTTCCATCATTTTCTTTCACTCTGCCTCTGCCTCCCTTTTGTTAAATCTCCATCACATTTTCCATACATAAAACATGTATAGGAGGGAGAAAATACTGAGAGAAGATAGGTACAGCCTAGAGAGGAAAAACCCATCTTTCTCTTCAACTCTTCTCGACAAAATTTACCGTTCCATCGACGAAGGAGAAACAAGCACTGAAGAATTGAAATTTTACAGGGAAACAATGGGAAAGAAACAGAGCAGAGCTAGCAGCAAAAGCAGCAGAACTCTGGAAGAGGATGGTGCGGCGAGTCTTCGCGGAGCCTGTTTGATCGAGAAATGGATGGATAAGAAGGCCAGCGCAAAGGTCGGTTCTCAACGACGGCAGTATTTGACGGAACTGGAGAGAAAACCGCAGCACGATCGTGATCATGACAATGATGTTCTGTTCTTCAGCTCCGCTTCAAGCTCCTCAGACTCCAGTTCCGGAGGATTCTCATCCTCTGATACGGAGTCCATCTACGGCCTGAAGTCCAGTTCCTCGTGTTTTCTACCTTCAAGGCCGAAGCCGGTGAGGACCAGCGTCTCGACTCGGTCGGAGAGATCAGAGAAAACAGAGAGAAAACAGAGGGCTCTGTTTCATGAGCAGAGGGAGGTGCATATGTTCGATGATTATCATTATAGTTCTGCTACAGGGGATGCTCCAAAGCATGACGAAGTTATGATCAAGTCAAAATCGACGGCACTAAAGATTTATGCCAATCTAAAGAAGGTGAAACAACCAATTTCACCCGGTGGCCGCCTCTCCAATTTTCTCAATTCTCTCTTTACAACTGGGAATACAAAGAAAAAGAAGAACTCGCGGTCCGTTGGAGGCTACGAAGATGCAGCTGTGGAGAGGAAATCTAAGTCGGTTCAAGCCTCAACCTGTTCCTCCGCATCTTCATTCTCAAGATCATGCCTAAGCAAAACTTCACCTTCTTCTAGGGAAAAGCATCACAATGGGGTTAAAAGGACGGTCCGATTCTGCCCTGTAAGCGTAATTGTCGACGAAGATTGTCGGCCGGTCGGGCAAAAATGCCTGTACGAAGAGCAAGACTCCAGTCTAATACCGGTGTCGGTACCAACCGCGTGGAAAATCGGACGGTCAACAACGACAAGAAAGAACGAAGAAGAGCTCAAGTTCAAGGTCCTCGAGAAAACCCGGCGAGTGGAAGAGTCGGCGAGAGAGTTTTTGAGAGATTATCATCAAAATCAGAAGAAGAGCGAGTTAATAATGAGAGATTTTCGCGGGAACGATCATGTCGGCGACTATGAAGACGACGACGCTGCGAGTTGTTCAAGCTCCGATCTTTTCGAGCTTGATCACCTCGCAGTATTGGGAAACAATCGGTATCGTGAAGAGCTTCCGGTGTATGAAACTACTCATGTTGAAACTAATCGGGCCATTGCTAATGGCATGATATTGTAATTCTGATTATATCATACAGAGCAAAAGCAATATAATTTTCTTTTAATTGGGTTTTAATATGAGTTAAATCAATGCATTGGGTTTCATGCATGGTAAAATTTTCTATATGATCACTTGAATTGATTTGGATTAAGATGATGTTTTTGTGGGTGATTAAGATGAACAAATTGTTTGAACTTTTTCTCCTACATGTGTATACAATGTGCGGAATGGAGCATTTTTTTGGGAAGAACAAAGAAAAAAGCGAGTTGGGAGATTGATTGATTTATTTTTTTCTGAAAAGAATGATATGGGGATGCGTCAATTCTTGATCATGATCTAACTCTCAGGTAGATACTGACAGTTCAGTTTTGACAGGGAAGGAGGAAAAGAAAGCAAAGGAAAAAGAGGAGGAAAACGAAAGATTCGAGATCGAAATCACAAGCAAAA
>NC_081546.1:7524382-7542130 GCF_901000735.1 Corylus avellana | reverse complement strand
TAATTCATTGTTCTGGGTGTCTATCTCTCCAAAAGCCTCCTCAATAATTTATTTGGAGTGGTAGTGCGGTTGAAAGTTGAGGAATTAGGAAGATAATAATGATATGTACGTAAAAACAAGAGAATTTGGTTAGAATTAGCCCTAATTTTATAAAAGCTATTAAAATATTCTCTTCATATAATGTATATACAATTTTAGGCAGTACAGATTCTCTTTCCCTCTATAAATTTATTCATTTATTTTTCTTCCTTTTTGGTAGTTCAAAAGTTAATGTAATACATATTGTAGTGTACAGAGTTAGAAGAGAATAATCAGAATATGGGCTCATTCAAGCAAGATGCTGGGGTCCCCAAAATAAAAAAACCTTCTACTCCAAGGCATTCTTTTATAAGACCTCTGCTCGTAAATGGTACTAAAAGCTTGAGTAATTCGAGAAATTGGTAGCTAGGGTTAGGCCACCTCAGATCGATAATTTATAATGGGAAATAAATAGTATAATATGAAATGAACTATAAAAATAACATGTGTAGAAATAAGGCAAGGACTAGAAATATATATATGATATTAACTATGAAAATAGTATAATGGGAAATAGTACAATATGACATTAACTAAGAAAAGAAGATGTGTACATATAAGGCAATAAAGGCAAGGATGATAAATAAACATATAAGGGGTAATTTGACCGGCCGATTTGGGGTGGCCAAATCGCCAACCTTTTTGGGGTGGTTTGACCATCTTCGGTGGCCTGTTTAATGGTGACTGAACTACCCTTCTTTGGCCAAAATGAGTGATTTGGTCACTCTCAAATTAACGAGCCAACTAATGAAGGTGGTTGAACAGTACTCTTGTGGCAAAGGGAGATGGTTCGGCTACTCCAACAGTTATTATTATTTTCTTTACTTTTTAGGATTTGAACTGTTTATTTGATATAAATGACCTAAATAAGAGATATTGCATCCTAGTACAATATGCTAGGTATATGGTGCATCAAGCCACCCGATCTTGATTGTGTACAGTTTGATTTACTCATTACCTATGAGTAATTCTCTAAGAGAAATGCTTTTTCACATTCTAATGTATATCTCGCGTACATTTCCATTTCATCTATCATTGTTGTTCTTTTTTGGCAAAATAGAGTACTCTAAAATGCAAAGAAGCATTTCTCATTCTCAAATTCCCTTTTGCTTTGAATTAAGTCTCTTGCGGGCCTCACCAAGGCAACCAAATTGCAGTTAACTCCATGGTGAAATCAAATGGCGCCGTAGATTCTTGACGATGAAAGAGTTGAAACATGGTTAAAAAATGGACATGCTTAAGCAAATATAGAAAAGAAATCCCTACGGCCGTTCATCGTTAGTAGACCTAATAATGGCCTATCAATATATTATTAACATGTTCATTAAAAAAACCGAGCTAATTATATAATAATATAAGATTACTACGTGACAAGCATGCAGACTGTTGTTAAATGTTAAAGAGAAGACCCACTTCGAAGAATCTTTTTCTCTAGTCAAAAACCAACATGATCATCCCATTAAAAACTGAAAAAACAAATCAAACCTGTTTTTGTTTAAGGTGGTGGTGGATTTGTAACTTATTCGGTAAATGTTGGTAGACCACAATCTTAAACTTTTTTTAATGGGGGCTTTTATGATTGGCAGTGTTGACAAATGGTTTGTTGTGAGATTTATAATGAAGTTTAACAGGTTAGATAACTTAGATGAGTAGATTGGTATCAAATTCTTTTAGAAGATCATTTCTCTAATCTTTCTTGGTGCTCTGAACAGCTTATTCAATTTATCTAGTTTGAACAGAGTTAAAAATATTTGATTCCAATCCAGTCTAGCAATGATGAGAAGAATATTGTTTGAGGGGGAAGAAGATTGTTAAATACACAAACCCCTCTATACGAGTGGATCAATTTCTATATATGCCGGCGAAGGTAGGCGGGGTCTCCACACTTCCCATCAACCCCCTCTCTATAAGGGTGGAGCTACCTCTACGTCCTCTTCTGTAGGGATGTAGGGTTAATCTTACCTTTTTTTTTTTCTTCTATTTTTTTTTTTTTTTTGGGACTTAATTGCCAATGTGGCATGATAAAGTGGAGTTAAAACTCGAAGTTTGAAAGTTAGACCCTTATTTGTTGTAAGGATCGACGCAACTCAAGAACTTATAGGACAATTTCATTTTAAGATTTTACATAAAACCAACCACAACATAATAATATTAATAATAAGAAACAAATTAACCAACAAAAATACCACAACCTTCTCGAAACGTTGCTGGCAAAGACAATATTAATTATTGCAGCAAGATCGATTGTCTTAAAGAAATGACACTTAATCTTGTTTGAATGATTGAGTACAAAAATCAATGTGTGGTGATGGGAATAAGGTTCATGTTCTCATTCAAACTTGGAGAAACCACGTAAAAGTTGTACGTCAAAGATACGATCACACTCAAAACCAGACACTGGTTAGAGAGATGGACCACCAGTTTCCACTTTTGCTTTGCTAGTAAAAGCCAGAGGTATGTGATGGGCGATCCCAAGGTGAGTTTCCATAAGACTTGTCAGCAGCTTTCCCTTTCTCCTACAAAGTAGCTAGGCTGGGAGAAATTAAGATAATCATATTTAATTGCTCTACACAAAAAGAATCTTACGAAAGTGGCAACAAACAGAACTATGATCGATCGATTTGGACAAATTAAATAAAAGAATCTTCACGATTAATTTTCATCCTTTGGAGATCACTATTATGATTCTAACCCTTGAAGCTTAATTGACACGTACTATCAACAACAACACTCTTTCGCAAATCTTATCAAACGCTAATTAGCATTTTTCAAATGGCACGTTTTAGACGGTTGCAACAAACAAAACATCGTTGTTAATAAAAGGACTGCCGGTTGATATATACTAGAACTTACAATGAAATTTGCTAAGTTTCTAACCCAGAAAGGGTTCAAAAATCATTTGCTTGAGATTTGAGAATGAACACTGCAAGATCATTTACTGCTGATATATATATATATATATATCAACGTGCAATTTTATCCATCTAATTCTAAGCCAGCCCAAATGTTGTTCCCATTAGTTGTTCTCCTCAGATAAATGTCGGAAATGTCATAGAAAGTGTCGCCTGTTATTTAATAATGTACGTAACGTAAGGCTAGGTTCTAGCTTAACAAAAATTACATCTTTGTAACAATCGTTCTCAAAATTAATTTAATTTTAATGGGAAAACTTAAAATAAAAAAAACATGTAATACAAGCATATATCGTTCTATCCTTCCTGCATATATAATATATAAAAGAATTTAACACATATTATATCGACGTACTAACATAGACGTTTGTATTTAAAAGGAAGAAAAAAAAAAAAAAAGCCATACATTTATTTTTTTTTCATAACAATTCCATATGTATATATCTTGGCTTAAATATGAAATTCCTGAGGTGCCGGATTGGCGTTATGGCATATATGCTTGTCACGTATTTGGAAAGCTCATCACAAAATCCGCCCTAGATGTCGTTTGCAGCAGTAAGCAACAAAAGGTGCACATATATTATAAGCACCAGTACATTAATTTGATTTAAGATGAACACTCTCAGCTGGTTCCTGATCATCAGGATATATAATGATGAACATCGGAGGCAGTAGTACTAGTAGTACCTCTCAGCAGAAGAAGGCCGCTGCCGCCGCCACCATATTCAGGCCTCCAGCTGCAGCGAAGCAAGGATCATCAGGTAGATTTTGTAGGGGACTCATCAACGACTGCATGTGCATGGGCTCTATTGTCTCCACAAACCAATCTCCCCACCACGCCCACCAGCAGCTCATTTCCAAATTGGTGCTGCAGGTAATTTATTTGGATCACAGTATATATATAGTAGCTAGCTAATTAGACGAATGAATCAATACTATACATATCATTATTATTACTATTATAAATTTATGATCATATACAATTACACTTATTATTATTATTAAATAGACAGCCAATGTTTTGGGGTTCCACATATTTGAAGCCTATAATTACAACCTGAATCCTTTAAAAGAAAACGTACTTACCAAGCTAGTATATGTTGGTTCAAAAAAAAAAGTTTATGATCATTTTGCAAATTAGACACTATTTTGAGTCACTTTTCCGATCAATTTGACCCAATTAATTGCTGCCTTTCAAATGATTAGAATGGAATGGAAGAAAAGGCGCCAACGTAATTAATTACTTAGAGGTGTCAATGCGGTTACGGTTAACGGTTATTAGCAAAAACCGCTAAACATAACGTACCGCCTTAGCGGTTATTAAATTTTACTAATCGCAATCGTAACCGCTTAGTAGTTAGCGGTTAGCTATTAACCACCGCGGTTAGTAAAACATGTAACCACCCACTATAACCACTTTTTTTGAGTTTTATTTTATTTTATTTTTTATTTTTATCTTTTTGGACTTTCTCAAGATAAACATATAATCAATTTTCAGTTTTGGCCTTTTTTTTTTGGGATCACTGTAGCATTTTTCCCTCATTTGTTTTTTGCATTTTTAGTGTATTCTTGGGCCAAATTGCTATAAAAAGAACCCATATTGAAAAATCAAAAATATTTGACCCCAAATTTACATTTACTTGTACTTTTAAAAAAATTCCTTAAATATAAATCATAACCTGTTAAAATTTAATATGATTAACTTGAATAAAGTATTTGAATTGTTATTGAATCATATGATTAAGTATTAATCTTATACATTTATATTATTTATATGCATATAGGTATAGTTATAATTTATAACATATATATATAGACTTATAAGTTTATAACATACATTGAAATTAAGTCTCTAGATACTTAATTGTTGTATTAGTATGAACTTGCATGCTTATGACTTACGAGTTATGTCATATTATATATGTATAATTTGTTATTATATCATCAAATCAATTGATCATGTGATATAATCATATAAATTATAGTGATAATATATTAATACTAAAATTTTAATTTAATCATCTCAAAAAAAAAAAAATTGTGATTTAATAATAAATTGATTATGCTATATGTATAAATATTCTTATAATTATAATTATAAAAATATATTATATAAAAAAACGGTTAGCGGTTAAGACGGTTAAGCGGTTAGCAGTTAGTTGTCAGTTAAAAAACCCTAATAATCTCTACAGTATTCTTTGCTTTTTTATCTACTCAATAGGCTACAGAAGGAGTAGTTCACCCAATTGCACCATTATGTGGAAGGTGGCTAAAAGCCTAAAACAGAGCAAAATTTAAGCCTTTTTTACATCACTGACAATGGTGGCAAACTCCCTGTGATCATTTAGGTGACTTGAATTTCCTTGACCATTTTATGTCACCGGAATCAGACAAAAAGTTTCTTACATTTTGGCAGCTTGCCTGACAAATTAATAGCTGGGGAAGTAGTTAGGGGGGTGTGAAATGGATGCCGGCATAGGCATATTACTTGAATTGAAATTCCATAATCTTCATACTCATTCAGAGATATCCCCTTGTTAGGGTTCATGGGTCGGGTCTTCACTGTTGTCCATTTTGGCAACACCATGTCTCTCTTTTATTCGGGTTCGTTTGCGTTTGCTTGCGTTTGCAATTTCAAAAGGTGTGATAGCAATTTTAAAATGTAAGATTTGAAAACATGATTTTTAAAAACGCAAAATCATAGTTTAACCTTTAAAATCGTAGTTTAATTTTTAAAATTGTGTGTTTTCAAAAAAGCATCAAGATTTGAAAACGCAGATTTATTATGTTTTTCAAATTGCGATTTTTTAAAAACGTAAACCTAAACAATCACTTTTTTGCGATTTGGTTTAAAATCCCATTTTTTATCTATAAAATCGCAACGTCAAATGCACCCTTAACATTTTTATTTCATAGCATCTCATAAGAAAAATGCAAGGCAAACTCCCACTCTCCCACTCACATTCTCACACTTTAAGAGTTAATTAAGACTGTTACTTCAGTATTGTAGAATAGTTGTGAAATAAAAATATAGAATTAAGCCCAAACATGTTTTTTAAAAAAAAAAGAAAAAAAAAATCACACCCAATCCCACCCCATTTTACTAGATTGAAGTGGCACTGTTCATCCACTTTTTTTTTTTAATTTTATTATTATTATTATTTTTTATCATTTTAATAAAGACCGATAAGGACTGTCACCTCAATCTTCAATCCAATAAAATTAAAGTGTGATTTTTTATTTTTTTTAGGAGCACCATTTTTTTTTTAAGGTGAAGTGGGGAGGGGTCAAAACTAAGCCCAAGCTCAATGACAAATGACAATAACATCATGGAGATTGGGCTTTTATGCATCTCAGGTTGGTCCACCTTTAGGTGGTCATCCGTTCTTGAGCCTGATCGTAGTCTACTTTTCTCATCTAGTGATTATATTTATTCCGCTCTTTCATTTTATGAGAGCGGGTTTGGAATTGTATTGAAAAATGAAGTTTTTAAGGTAAAAAATAGCTTTTTATGAACAACTTCATTTTTAAATTTTTTTCCAGAAATGCGTTTTGACCATTATAGTGAAAAAAATAAATAAACAAAGAAGTGCTTTAAATTTTTTTACCAAATGTGTTAGCTTTTTGTTTAGCACAACTTTTTAGGTACTAAAACTACTTTTTAAGTTTTCTAACACAATTTCAAACATGATTTGAATTGATGTAGTAGTATTTATCAGCTCTTGAATTTTTATTTTTTATTTTTTATTTTTAATAAATGTTGATGCAATAACAAATTGGCACTGCTATATTAGCCCATTGGTATGAGAGTGTGACAAAAAAGTGAGTATCTAACATTAATCTTAATTGAATGATTCATCAAACCAAACAAAATAAATAAATAAATGCATTAAATGAAATCAACATATCTAATTTTTTTTTCTAAGCTAGAGAATTTTTAAAATTTATATTAATAAAGAAAGAAACATTAACAAAAACATACCCGATAAATGGTATACCTTTAAAAGTATCATCATGAGTTCCATTTACATAGGAAACTTAATTAACCTTCTTTGTCCTAGTATGTAACTATGTATAGCATCAAATCCTATATATGTTTGCTGCCCTAAAAAAATGATTGGTGTTAATAATTTGCTTATATTTTTCTCATCTCATTTTATAAATTAATCATTAAATTTGTAGACTTACGTAGACCCTACATAAGTCAATAGTGAACTGTACAAATTTAATGGTTGATCTATTGTATTTGTAAAGGAATATGAGAAAAATAGACAAATTATTGACGTCAACCATTTCTCTTCTCGAAATTAAGCCACCAATTTATGAACATCGTATAGTAGATCAACATCCAAATTCTTCAAGGCACATTAGTCTTCATTTATGAGATAAATTTAAAATTTTACTAAATGATGAATAGCTAAAATGCTAGCGAATATAAATGCTTTAAAAAAGTAGAAAAATGTATTCCCTAATTAAACATTTCGAAGCCCATATACGTGAATACTCGAGCTTTCCTCCCAATTTATATTTCTTCTTTTTACAAATTATGTGCTTTTTTTGGTATACAAAGGTAGCCGAATTGGAAAAGGAGGTAGAAAATCAGAAAGAACATCGGCTGATGTACAAGAAAAGATTGGAAAGAACACAGGACTATTTAAGGTACTGTCTCCAGTCAGCACAAGAAAATGGATTCTTGCATCTCATTATTGACGATAAAGATGATGGACAGCAAAGTCTTCGTCTTTCCTCCGACATCGTTAATGCTCCCAGCCCTCAACTGCCAACCCCGCTCCACCAGCATTCTGATTTAGTGGCCATGGTTGATCAAGCCAAGCTCAATGGATGGCACATCCATCCACATCAGGTCAGTCGACTCTTCAATGAGTACGTTCCACAAACACACCCACAACGCATGTGAATGAGCACTTTCTTGATTGACCCCTGTGGGAACAGATTGAGTTGCAAGAAAAGGTAGGCCACGGGAGTACCGCAGATATTTACAGAGGAACATGGCGTGGACTTGACGTTGCGGTGAAGTGCATTTATCCTGATTATTTTCTCTCAAATGTGAATGGTGTCTCCTTTTTCGCTCAAGAGGTGGAAACCTTATCTCGGCAGCGCCATCCGTTTGTGCTCCACCTACTGGGCGCGTGCCTTGAACCGCCCAATCATGGGTGGGTGGTGACGGAGTTGTTGGGCATGACACTCAAGGACTGGCTTCATGGACCGGGAAAGAGACAGAAGGAGAGAACGGTGCCGTGTCCTCCAATCCAAGAGAGGCTTGGTGGGGGCGCTGGAGATAGCTCAAGCAATGCAGTATCTGCATCAACAGAATCCCAAGGTTATTCACCGCGACCTCAAGCCTAGCAACATTTTCTTCAATCATTCCAACCACGTCAGGGTGGCGGATTTTGGTAATGCCCGTTTCTTGAGTGATCAACAGATGGCGCTCACCGGTGAAACAGGCAACAAATCTCACCTATTTCGCTCACTTATAATACTATTTTTTTATACTGACATAAGTAATGTTATAAACTATATTTTTATCGTTCACTAATTCAGGAGTGGTTGAAATTGCCATGCATATTAGTATTGTAGGATAATTATGGAATAAAAATATAATATATAGCATTACTCTTGAATACACTACAAAAAATGATTTTTCTTTTAAGGGTGTTTTTTACGTGTTAGGTGATCTGACACGTCTCTAAACTTTATTGACGTGTGTCAGGAATTAAAATTATGGATGTCAAAAATGAGAATTTTTTTACGTGTCACTGTTTGACATGTCAATAATTTATACGTCTCACTCTTTAATGAAATAATATATATTATCTCATTCACCTTCCATTTCAATTAAGAATAATATTATAAATTACATTTTTATTCTATAATTATTCCACAATACTAACGTGGGTGACAAACTTGATCAACTGTTTAAAAAAGAAAAAAAATTAATGACCGATCTGATAGTTAGTTAGGACTGCCACGATAACATTACGAAATAATTGTGAGATAAAATGTAATTTTTAACATTACTTTTTAATTAAATATTCTACTTTGAATAAAATCCCGGTTTAATACTATATATCTACGTAACCAAAGTTTGATACGTAAAGCATTCCGCCCTTTTTACTAGACCAAAAAAACATGTTTTTTTTTTTTTTTTTGTTTTTTTGTTTTTATTCCTTTTATATTTTCAGGAACACTAGTGTACATGGCACCAGAAGTAATCAGATGTGAGCCCTATGATGAAAAATGCGACGTATACAGTTTTGGTGTCATGCTTAATGAGATCATTAGTGGGGAATATCCATATATTGAGACAGATTACAGTCCCATTCAGGTAAATATTATTCAACCTTATCCATCTCAACTTCAAAAATTCTACCATATTAATTAAAGGAATCTCTGTTATATATATATAGTAATGGCTGAATTTAATACTTTTTAATAAGATGAATTAGTATAAGTCCGTTTGGGGTTGTGATTTTAAAATATGCATGATTTTTAAAAACGCAATTAAGCATTTGGCAGAATCACAATTTTCTATTTAAAAGCATAATTTAGTCTTTAAAATTATGCGTTTTCAAAAAAATATGTCATTATCTGTGATTTAAAAACGCAAATTTTAAAAAACGCAATTTCAAATAGTTTATTTTCTGCGATTTAATTTAAAATTGCATTTTTTTTATTTATGAAATCGCAAAGACAAATGCATCCGGTATAATTATTATTTTCTTTTCATGCAATGAGTAAATATTTACATTGTTTCTTATTTCTACATTAGATTGCCATGGAAGTTGGAGAGGGTAACCTGAGGCCTAAGCTTCCTGAGGACGATGGTCAACTTGGAGGGCTCATTGACCTCATTTGCCTTTCATGGGATTAGGGGTGCAAAGGCGGGCGGTTAAAAACCGCCCGCTAACCGTTAACCGCTCTAACCGCTAACCGCTCTAACCGCTTAACCGTATTAACCGCTAACCGCCTAACCGCTATAACCGTCTTTTTATATAATATATTTTTATAATTATAATTATAAAAATATTTATACATATAACATAATCACTTGATCATTAAATCACAATTTTTTAAAAAAATAATTAAATCACAATTTGAGTATTAATATATTATATTATCATTTATATGATTATATCACATGAGATTGATCATTAAATCATTTGATTATATAATAACAAATTGTACATATATAATATGACATAACTCATAAGTATACCAATTCATACTAATACAACAATTAAATATCTAGAGACTTATTTTCAATGTATGTTATAAACTTATAAGTCTATATATGTTATAAGTCTATATAAGTCTACATATGCATATGAATAATATAAATGTATAATATCAATACTTAATCATATGATTCAATGACAATTCAAATACTTTATTCAAGACTTCAAGTTAATCATATTATTAATGTACAATGATGATATGATTCGTATAATATCAAATTAAGTAATTGACATTGGATTAAACAATGACCAATGTGTTACTTATAAACACAATTTAAGTATTAATGTATTATTATTACAATTTTAGTCATTTATATATTATCACTGTAATTGATATGATTATATCACATGATGACTTGATCATTAAATCATATGATTATATAATAATAAATAATACATATATAATATGACATAACTCATAAGCCATAAGTTTACAAGTTAATCATATGATTCATGTACAATGATAATCACAATTGATTCAATTGAATTAAACAATATATTATTTATAACTACAAGTCTACAATTTAATTAAAGCATTATTAGATACTTTAGGAATTTAGAATTTAGGAGTTTGAACATTACCATTTACCATTAGATATTAAGTTCAATTCAAAGAAAAAAGATTATAAGTAAATATGATAAGAATTTAAATAATTAATCATGTGAATCATATGATATAATTTAATGAGACTATATGATTATATAATATCAAATTAAGTAATTGACATTAGATTCAACAATGTGTCACTTATAATTACAATTGAAGTATTAATGTATTTTTTGAACATTTTTTAGAAAAAGAAATTTAACCATTTTTTTTAAAAAAAAAAAAAAAAATTAACCATTTTTTGAACAATTTTGAATTTTTTGAACCATTAGTAACAATTTTTTTTTTAAAATCGAATCATTGATAATTAATAGTTTTATCCTTCAACCCTTTTTTTTTTAAAAAAAAAAAATTATATAGAAGGCAAAACTACATCGTTTTGCACCTGTATATATTCATCTCTTTCTTCCAACCTTAAATCTCACGAAATCTCAAAATCACTCAAAGTTGCTGAGCAGTCTCTCTCAAGTCTCAACTCTCTCAAACTCACCCGCTGCTCATGATCGGCTCAACGAAAATACTGGGTAGTTTTTTTCTCAAATTAGACAGCCAAGGTCAGTGATTTTGGGTTCATTTTCTTGGAGTTTTTCCCGAGCTACTTTGATTTTTGATTTCCTACTATTTTACAATTATTTCCAATGATTTTGGGTCATTTATTGTGTATTTGTTGATTATTGGGGTATGATCGGAATGGGTTTTGGATTATATTGGGCCCAATAAGATATTAAAAATATAAGAAAAAAAAATGAGGGTAAAAAAAAGCTCAAAAAGCCCTAAAGAAAGCAAAAAAAAAAAAGCTCAATTTTAAAAAAGCGGTTAGCGGGCGGTTATCTATTTCGCTAACCGCTAACCGCTAACCGTTAGGCGGTTAGCGGTTGCGGTTAGTGAAATTTACTAACCGCTAGGGCGGTTACAGTTAGCGGTTATTGCCACTAACCGCTAACCGTAACCGCCTTTGCACCCCTACATGGGATAACGATGCTAATAGTAGACCATCCTTCGCAACAATCACTTCTGCTCTGAAGAAAATTCAAAAGAGTCTTGTAGATACTGTTTAGTTTTTTTTTACCCCCCGAACTTTTACACATTTTAAGAATACTCTCTAAAGTTTAAAAAGTCTTAATTTCAGCCTAATTTGATGTAATCTCTCTCTCTCGGGCGTTAAAACAAATGGTAAAAGGGATTAACCTTTATAATCTTGCAAATTTTATCAAATTCTAAATTTACCCTTAATTGCAAATTAAAATTTTTTTAAAAAAATAAATGAAAATTCAAGGATATTTTGATATTCCATTAAGAGTTAACACCAAAAACTAACGAATGGAGTAGATTGCATCAAATTAAAAGTTCGAGAGAGTGAAATTAAGAGAATACTAAGAGAATACTAAAAAAACCTAGTATTCCCCATCTTTTAATCTGGTCGATTAATTATAATTTTAACGCAAGAGTGGTATCACATTAAGAGCATGTTTGAAATTGTGTTTGAAAAATAGAAATTTTAACTTAAAACGCGTTTTTTTTGCAAAAGCTTTATTTTTAAGTTTTTGTCAAAAATACGTCTTGGCCATTTTTTGGCTTTTTGAACCCTTAAAAGTTATTTCATTTTTTTTTTTACCAAAAAAAAAAAAAAAAGCCTAGTGGATTCAGATCAAAAAAAAAAAAGAAGACAAAAGGTAAGTATAGTAAGTATAGTGATTTCAATTTTTAGCCTAGTGGTGCTACAGTCGGTTTCCAAGTATAGTAAGTAGCTAGCAAAAGGCAATACTAGTTTGGGTAAAGAAAAGTTATTATTAATTAAATGATTTATCAAGAGACTTTCTATGTATTTCTTAGTGGATTCAGATCTTTTGCTGATGGATTCTAGAAGCCTTTCCACTGCGTTAATGGCTGGCTAGATGTGTAAATACAGAAGCTATTAGATTAAATTTATTATTTTTTATTTTTTATTAGTTTAAATTTTTTTTGGTTAATAACTTTTTTGGTACTTAATTTTAATGTTTTTATTTTTTTCTTCTTAAGTTTTAAAAAGACAAATATAGTACTTCGAATTTTGAAAAAAACCGAATTACTACCTCCGTTCCGCAGGGGTTCGGCCACGCTTTTTTGGCTGGCCACCTTCTGCTGTTAATTGGAATTGACGAAATTAATGGAGATGGTAATTCGGTCTTTTCTAAAATCTGAAGTACTAGATTTGTCGTTTTTAAAACCTAGGAAAAAAAATAAAAAGATTAAAACCCAAGTATCAAAAAAGTTATTAACCCTAAATTTTTAAGACAATTAGTTGTTAAATATGGTTTAGAACAAATTTTATCTCTTTAATTCACTTGTTAAAATTCAACATTTTACGCGTTGAATTTTACTTTGAATCAACATTTGAGTAAATTGTTAAAATATTTATTAAATTATTAAATTTATCTTTATCTTTAAGCTTTATAACAAGGGTTATTTAATAAATGAAAATAACTTCAAATAAATTTTTTTTTTTTTTAAAAAAAAAACATTGCCATGAGTTTTTTTTTTTTTTTTGACATGTCCGCATAAGAAGGAGGAGGGGAATTCGAACTAGTGACCTTCACTTCATTAGGCGTAGTCCAAGCCGATTGAGTTACCTCTTGAGGACACATTGCCATGAGTTGAATAGTGGTCAAACCACAAAGTTTTTCCAAGATGGGTAACGGCTATGTATCCATACGACGAATATTGATCTTTATTATTATTATTATTATTATTATTTATTTTTTTTAAGCTCCATCTATCATCGTATCTCTTATAATTTTTTTTAAAAAAAATGTAGATTTTTAAATTAAAAAATTTAGGCTATTTTTAACACTTAGAAAATGCGATCTTTTAAAAAAGTGGTATATTACAATTGAGAATTGAATATATTTTCATAAGGTTCTTACTATATATATATATTGTGAAAAAAGCTTTAAGCAAAAAATTGTATTTTAATTTTCTAAAGAAGCGTTTATGCAAAAGTAAAGAATAAGGTTTTTTTGAGGGAAATTTTTTCTTGTGCCTCAATAACATGCCACAATTTTAACGGCTGGCATTTTTCAAGCTTTTCAATATAAATAAATGGCTTAAATCCCATGATAATCTACACTTTTTTTTTTTTCCCGAAATTGTATAAGATCCTACTCACTATCAGGATGGGCTATAAACAATAAACCCCTCATTTTACAACATCAAATATTAATTTGACAAATAAGCTTGAAACACGAATTAAAATACGTACGTACAAAAACACTGGATCAACAACCCATCCTTCATTATTGACAAAAGGGGTGTTGCTTTTTTTTTTTTCTTCAGAAATCAGATCTACCTACTTCCTATTAAATTACTACTTGTTTCAAAAGCTTAATTGGATAGAAGATGTAAATTTAATTATTTAATTTATACTTTAACACCCTCCCTCACGTGTGAGTTCAAACTCTTTTTCTCCTATCACGTGTGAGCTCAAATTCATTTTTAATAGGTAAGATCTAACACGTGAAATATTTAATTTAAATTGTGGTGAATTGATGGAGTCAAGGTTCGAACTCATGAGTTAAAATTAATTATTTAATTTATACTTTTAACACTTACCACCTAATATTGCGGCTGAAGCCACTGCACCGCCTCTTATATATGTATATATATATAACCACTCCTATTTTTCTGTCACTCACCCTTCTCTTCAACCCTAACTCTCTCTCAAAAAGCCACCAGTACATCATCGTTGCTCTGAACCCACCTCTCCAAGACCTCCATAACCACCTCCCTGGCCTTCCAAACCCATAAGATGTCAAAGCTAGACATTAGCTCCAATCCAAACAACCCCAAGCAATCATTGTCACATGTATTATCTTCACAACATGTCAAAACAAATAATTGCAAAAAAACAAATGGAGAATAATTTGCCCGACACAATTATAAAATACATGCTACACGGAACAATCATATGAAACAGACAAACCGAATGGTGGCTCAAGACGATGGCCTTAGCTAGGCAGATATCGGCGACATCATTTGGCAAATTAATGGAGAAAGAGATGGTTTCTCTTGAATGAGTGCTTTGTTTGTTTGTGGACGTTCTCTTTATTATTTATTATAAAAGTTGAGGTGTTAGTTTTTATTAGAGGATGTAAAATACCCACTTTATACCAAGAACTAATTGAAGTTATTTTTTTTTCTTCTATTTAATAGAGGGACAAACAAAAGTTAAAATGAGAACGTCTTTCTTACTTTTGATCTAGATAAAAGAAATAATAAATATTAATTGAAAATACTTTTCAAACATAAGAGAAGAAACAACCCACTTAACTAACCAATTTGCACTAAAATTAGCACTACCAATATTGATCTTAATAGTCTTTCTTGATGATTCGTACTCCTCTAATATCGTGACTAAAGTCAGCAAGTTGATTTAACCTTTTCAAGTGGCACACAAGTACGAGATTAAGAAGTATTATATTTGGACATAATGATAATATATGGTCCACTACCTAAAAAAAAAAATAATATATACAAGTAGTGATTGACAATCACATCATATGAAAATATATATATATGAGACATGCTATACATCATTTTTTTAACTATCTCTTAATTATTTATAAATTTGTATGTGAATCTTATAAATTCAACGATAGGTTTACTATTCACGATAAGAAATGGAGTTAGCTTGTGAAAGATTTGTGAGTACGACAAGTATGTAAAAGTAATATTATCTTAAAATATAATGATTTTACGTGTATAAATTGATCAATCAACTATAACATACATATAGTAGCGTATGACAACATTATTACTTTTTAAAAAAAGTCAAAATATAATTAGAAATAAAATTTATTCACATGTTGAGTTATAATTTAAGAATTATTAGAAGTGGCTTTGTTCGTTAAATCATTTTTGTTTTCCGTTTTTCAAATTTAAAAAATTAATAAACAATTTAAAACACTTAAATTTTTTTACATCATAACACTTCTTCAAATAAAATATAAAAAGCACCGTCCAAAAACTAGGGGTGTCAACCCGGTCCGGTTTCCCGGTTTTTGGCCTAAAACCGGAACCGGAACCGGGGTACCCCGGTTCTCAATTTTGAGAAACCGGGACCCCGGTTAACCGGGGTCCCTGTTACCGGCCGGTTCCGGTATTACCCGGTCCGGTAACTGGTTTTTTTAAAAAATTGATTTTTGGGCTTATTTTAGGTATTGGGCCTAAAATAAGCCAATTTTTTTTTCATAAGTTGGCCCATTTTTTAAAAAAACTATTAGTTTCTTTGTCTAAATTAAAGGGGCTTTGTTGTAATTGTTCCAAATAATTAAAAAATAAACCTTAAAAAGTCCAAAAATCCTAAAAAATCATTATTTTTGCCTATTTGGGCCTTAGAAATAAAAATTTAATTTTTTAAAATACCCTAAACCTAAACCTAAGTGTAAAAAATATTAATATATATAATATATATATTAATATATAAATATAATAATATATAAATATTATTAAATAAAATGGAAACCCGGTTCCGGTATTCCCGGTAAAAACCGGGTACCAAAAACCGGTACCGGAACCGGGGTACCCGGTTTTTAGATTTTTCAAACCGGAACCGGAACCGGGACCCCGGTTTCCCGGTTTCCGGTTTCCCGGTTTCCCGGTTTTCCGGTTCCGGTTCCGGTTCCCCGGTAATTTTTGACACCCCTACCAAAAACGTATTAAAAAACAGATCGAGACTCCCTAAACTATCCTCTCATCGCCACGAATAACACCAAACCAGATTTTTTCTGGTGTGGAAAGTTTTGTTTCAACTACAAGCAAAGGTCAACCCAATTGAGTGTTGCACACTTGTTAGGTTTTGAAGAGATAGATGTGATGCCCAAAGGCAAATGCTTTTATGCATTCTCCCACCCATCTCCCCACCATCTCCGCTCTCTTTGACCTTTTTTTTTTTTTTTTATGAAAAAAAGAAGATGAGAAGATGGTGGAGAGATTGATTGGGGAATGCATTGCAGCAAACCTCGATGCCCAAAATACCAAAACTCTAAGAAATAGATGGGATGCCCCAAAATACCAAAACTCTATGAAGATGATTTATTAAAAACAATAATTTGTTTTAATCAATAAACGCCTCATTAATTTTGAAGAACTTTGATCATTTAAGTGCAAGCTTTTTGGGAGAGAACCTTTTATTTGAAAAACAACCAAAAGACCAAAAATAGTTTATGGCTAAACGTTCACTGGGGGACCACCAAACATTTGAGACCAATCCTAGCTAGTGTAAGTGTTCCCAAAGGGACCACACCAAATGTTTGTTGACCAAATTTAGAAGAATCTTTTCAAATTACGTAATAGTTCATGTATCATTTGTAAAGTTTATTCTTAATTTTAACTTTATAGCAAGAAATGATATCACATTAACCAAGAGTGGGAGCTACAGGCACTTTCCACTCTTGGTTAATGTGATATCATTCTTGCTATAAAGTTAAAATTAAGGATAAACTTTACAAAAGATTCATGAACTATTACGTAATTTGAAAGAGGAGTGCTATACATCCCAAATTTTCTTCCTAAAAGTTAGTTCCCAAATGATGTGTCGCCATCTCATAAGATTTATTATTTTGGGAAATGTGTTACCAACTCATGTGATGGTGACACATTATTTGGGAACCAACTTTTGAGAAAAAAAAATTGAGATGTAAGCATTTCTCATTCACTTATCATTTCAATTCAACATTTTACACGTTGAATTTTACTTTGCATCCACCAATGAGTAAATTGTTAAATGTTTATTAAATTATTAAATTTATTTTTATCTATTCGTATAAGCTTTATAACAAGGGTAATTTAAGAAATGAAAATAACTTCAAATAATATATATATATATATATATATATATATATATATATATATATATATA
>NC_081546.1:7513761-7523677 GCF_901000735.1 Corylus avellana | reverse complement strand
GTAGTTGAAGAATTCGACGGAGCAGGGGAAGAAGGTGGTGGAGGTGAGGTGATAGAAGAAGTTGGTGAATTTGCAGAGGAGAGGAGGCCGGGAGGGGTTGTGGAGTCCATCTTCCTATGGATCTTTCCTAACAACGACAATGCACTACTACAGTTCCATTGTCATATTTGAATGATTAGAGTAATCACAAACATCCAAACCTCCAATTTTTCCTCAAAACAATACATAATTACAGAGCACAATCCAATGCCAAAAAAGGTCTTCCTCAAACCAAACAAAGTAAAAAACACTCAAATTTTCTCAGTATTGACAACCCCAGAAAAAACGCAATTCCATCAAACCAGGCGCTACCAATCTACCAGAATCCCTTTTTTAGATGTGCAATTTTGATGTAATTCCCTTTCTGAGAAGGGCTATTGAAATTGGGCTCCTGAGTCTTGTGTATGAGAATCCAACATCTTAAGGGACAATGTTATGCATGCCTCTACTAATGTGTTTTAGCCGTCTTAAACAAGTTGGAATCTTTTGACGCCTGTGGAATTTTTTTAAACCTTTCTGATGCTTGCTGTAATTCTCCTTGAAGGCAAGAGGGAAACAATGATCAGATTGACTTGGGTAAACGTTAGCTTGGCTCTGAGGGAAACAACCAGATTCTCCAAACGTTGACATCTGACAAGCTGAAAAAATCCCATATACTAGAAATAAAAAGAAAAAAAAAAAAGACTAAGCAAAACCCATTCAGAAAATCCTTCTACCAACAAAACCCAGAGCAAGAAACCAAAAACTTTGAGCAATGATCAGATCGACAACAGTCTCCTTTTCTCCCTTTGGTAATTGCAGTAGAGACCCTGAAATTGTAAAGATAAAAGACCATCAAGATATAATAACAAGAACCAACAGTAAAATTCTCTTTTTCTTGTTCTTCAACTTGAAAAATCAATTTGAAGGCAAGAAGTCACCAACTGGAAATCTAACTGAGAAATCAATTGTTCTCCAACAACTGGAGAAGGCACCACCGAAGCCAAACCACCGTTGATGTTGCCGGAGAGATTCGAGAGCTGGGGTGTGTTCGCCGGGGTTGAGGAAAGAAGTCGTGAGTTGACAAAAGATTAATTTTTTAATTTTTTTATTTTTAGATTTAAATTTTAAAATTAAATTAATAAAAAAAAATTAATATTTTAATAAGGTGAAACGGTGCGTTTTGAATTTGACTAACGGCTGTTAAAAATTTTTGACGGCATGGATTTTATTGTCATTTCCATTAACCCAGGGAGTAAATTTTCGAAAAAAAAAACCCAAGGAGTTTTTAAAAAAGGCGCGTTTACCTAAGGATTTTATATACAATTTCCCATAAAAAAAAGAAAAAAAAAAAAGGAGAATATCGTTTGGTGTTGTAGCTTATATATATATATATATTTGGTTCAAGCTTAAACTTGTCTAATTGAACAATGATGTAAAAAAATTGAGGAATCAAACTAATGTTAGTTAGTATCCATTTATTTATGCTATTTATGAAGCTGTACATGGTGAAATAATATTTTTAGGCATCAAATTTTATGTTTATCACAAATTTCATATTAGTAAGATCTTGTTTTTAAATAGTTTGTGGTTTAGCTGGTTGATGATTGGTTTTTTTAATTTTTTTTATAATAGCAAGTTCAAGTGATATGTAGTATTAAGTTATAGGTTTCTATATTACATAGTTTTTTTTTTTTTCTTTCATTAAATGGATATTCAAATAAAGAGAAAAAAAGATAGGAAATTAAATTACATGAGCACCCTTGATGAGGAAAGAAAAAACAAAAAGTAAAAGCTTCAAAATACAAATTGTATATAAATTGAAGCCAAGGATCCTTTGTGTTTTGATTTTCCTGTATTTTTAAGCATTTAAATAAGAATAAAACTAAACTTTTTATAGGAGCCTGAGTTTTTTTTTTTTTTTTTGATCTGTTCCAGCCCTTGTTATCGGAGAGTATCAGGATCAATGATAAAAACTTCAATTACAGAAATCACGTTACAATAGTCACATAATTTGTCTTGCATTTAAATCCAACTAACTATTCAAAAATTCATAGGGAAAAAAAAAATCAACATGCCTAAAATCACACATTTCATATTCTATTAAGCCCATGAGAATATAAAATAAATTTTCAAGAGTGTTGCAAGAGTGTTCTCCCAAAAACAATCATCAAGGACAAAAGGGTCATTTCAGTCTCACGGTACTTATTTATAGCTTTATATATATATATATATATATATATATATATTAAAACCATTGTGACGAGCTGAATAGTGGCCAAACCACAGTTTTTCCAAGATGGGTCAAGATCTCTTATAATTTTTAGAAAGTGTAGATTTTTAAATTAAAGAATTTAGGTTATTTCTTTAATTACATCGAAATGTTTAGAAAATGCTATCTATTAAAAAAGTTGCATGTTACAATTAAGAATCGAGTATATTTTCATTAGGTTTTTGCTATCTCTATTGTAAAAGAAGTTTTGAGTAAAAAATTGTATTTTGGTTTTCTAAAGAGAAGCGTCTCAGAAAAAGTGAAGAATAGGCTTTTTTGAGAAAAATTCTTTCTATATACTTCAATAACATGTCATAATTTTAATAGCTTGCATTTTTCAAGAGTTTCGATTTAAATAAATGGCTTAAATTCCGTAATTTGGGAATTTACACTTTTTTTAAAATATAGAGGATCCTAATCACTATCAGGATGGGCTATAAACCCCTCATTTTACATCATCCAATATTAGTTTGACACATAAGCTTGAAAAAAAATAAAAAAAAAATAAAAAAATAAACAGAGACTGGATCAACAACCCATCATGAAATATTTAAGTTAAATATTGATGAATTGATGGAACCAATGTTCAAACTCATGATCTTTAGCTCTTATACCATATTAAATTACAACTTGTCCTAAAAGTTTAAGTTAATACGAAGAGGTAAATTTAATAATTTAATTTATACTTTAACATTGCCGCCTCCTCCACCTAATACAGCCCGCCGAAACCACTGCACCGCCTCCTATGCATAAAGCCGCTCATCTTTTTCTGTCACTCACCATTCTCTTCGACCCGAACTCTCTCTTTTAAAAAGCCACCGGCACATCATCCTCTCTAGTACCTCCCTAATTAACCACCTTCATGGCCTTCCAAACCCATTAGCTTCTACTCCAATCCAAACAACGCCAATAGTGATCATTGTCATATGTTTATCTTCACAAAATGAGGAACTAGATAATTGCAAAAGAACAAATGGAGAATAAATTGCCCGACACAATTAGACAAACCATGCAAAATAGAACAATCAAATGAAATAGACAAACCAATTGGTGTCAATTTTTTATTAGAGGATGTAAAATACCCACTTTACACTAAGATTTGGTTAAAGTTATTTATTTATTTTTTTTATTAAGATTGTTTTACTTTCATCTAGATGATGAAAGAAAGAATAAAAAATTAATTGAGAATACTTTCAATCTGCAGTAAAGTTATTGATCTTAGTAGCTTTCTTAATGATTCATACTCCTCTAATAAAGTGAGTAAAACCAGCAAGTTGATTTTACTTTTTTACGCAGCACACAAGTACGAAATTAAAAGGTATTATATTTGGACATAATGATAATATATGGTCCACTACCTACAAAAAATATATCTTAAACCTAAAGCTATAAAAAGCCACAGATTCCCTCGTTATTCTGCCCTCCATTCTGACAAAGATACAACTTCTTCTCTTACCTCCTAGTGAGGGCTTTTGTAAGTTTGTTCTTTCTCTATGAAACAGTTGGTTAATGTTAAAAGAAAAAAAAAAGCACCGATGCCGATGTCGGTGGAATAGTAAAAATTTTGTTTGAAACTAAAATTATTATTTTAACCTTACTCATTGTTTTGTCATCTTAGAAAATTATGGGCATTGAGTGTCTTATCAAATATTTAGGTAATAGGTACTTTTTGCTTTTGGATTGCACAGAGGTAGGCGTGAAACATGACTTTTGTAGACTAAAGTTACTATTTTGGCCTTGCACATTATTGCTTTGTCATCTTACAAAATTATGGTCAGCATTAGTATCTTATCATATGTTTGGATGACAGGCACTTTTTTGATGGCTTAGAGATAAGCGTGAGAGAAACATTTTATGGGCAATTTGGTGAATCACCCTCAAATGCATCATTTCAGCAAAGCACAGCAAGTTCGGTTATGAGGTTTTTGAAGATTTTTTCACACCTTCATGATCTCCATCTTGCACGCACATACATGGAAAGAATAGATAGAGAAGAGATATGGATTTCCATTCTTTTTGCTGCAGAGAAATATAGTACAAAGAACCGTAGATTTGATTTTAAAGAGGCGAAATACATAGTAAGGCAAAAATCAATTGTTTCAGAAAGTCGGAGAGATGCAGGCATGCAGCTGGATTTTCGCAGCCCTTTCATATATATATATTTCAGCTATTTTTTGGGTCTTATATATATTTTTTGGGTGTTCATATCATCTCTGTTTCTACGCTTCTCTCTGACAAAGAGTTTTTTTTCATTATAATTTTATTACTACTACTTCTCAGTACCAAACACATTCGTGTACCAAAATTTGTGTCTGTTACTGGGTCTCTGTGCATTTCTGCTAGAGCAGTAGATACTGATTTTTGTGATTGTTGTTCCCTGTCCCTGTGCGTGTGGTGATTGATGTTGGGTTTTATGTTTTTTCAAATATATAGTTCCTACTTTAAGATTGTTTTGGCAATGGATTTTGAGTTTCTGTCTTTTGGGTTTCAAGAATCCTTTTGTAAGTTTGGCTCTGCCGTTACCTTCGAGGAAGTTATGAAAGAAATAATTAATGCTTGCTTTCTGCTAAGAAATGTCATTTGGGTGCAATTGTTTCTAGTTTGCTTAAGTAATTATAGCTCCTTTTTCTTCCCGGATAAGAGATATGTATGCTTTTGAAATACCTGTCCATATATTGTACGTGTTGCATAATTTTCATACTATTAATAGACTTGCTAAATTGGGTTTAGTTTCTTAGGGATCATGCGATTGATGTTTGAAGAAAATATCATGTTATGTTATGAAACTCTTGGATGTTTAGCAATGAAAGAAATAAGTATTAGATGGGAGGTGATCGAGGATCCGGTTGGCTATAAAAGGTAGATTTAAAAAGACTAGAGAAAATGATATTCTTTGTAGTGCTTGGGATATAGATGGGATATTGGTTTAATCTTGTGGGTTAATTTTTTGCTTGTATAGGTGTTTTTAGCTTTAGCTAAGTGATTTAGCTTTTCTTTATAAAGTGTTTAGTTGTTGGTTAATGAAAGTTACTCATTCATCATAAAAAATAAAAAATAAAAAATAAATAAAAATTGGATAACATTAATGGGTTTAAACTCATATTTGTTAAATTACGTCAAACAAATATGTGCTCCTATAATTGTGTTTAAACATTGTTATGGTTTTCAGACGACAGCTCATCTTGGGCCTTTTGTTATTGCACACAATTTTTTTTTCTTCTCATTTTTCCGTTTGCTCTGATGTAAATCATGCACGAATCTCTCTTCTTCTTCTTCTTCTTCTTTCCCTGCATGTAATTAATATTAATATAGGTGCTATTTATGTACTTTATTCTAATTTTATTTAGGTTCCATTGCAGTTTGAGGCCTCCAATTGTTCTCAAGATATCATCGCCCGTTCTTGGATCGACTACCTTTTAAAGTATGTTATATTATTGAATGTAGTCTAAGTCTGTTCTGTTTCTATTTGTCATATTTTATATAGAAATCCATCTTTTCTTGCTATTTATCATGTTATATGTACAAATTATGTTCCTTTTTTTTTTTTTTTTTTTTTTCCCTTGTGTTCAATAAATAATATCCACTTCTTTTCCTTTGAAATTTTACTAAATGAGACATATTTCTTTACCTGATTTTTTGTTTGCTTGGTGATGGTAATGTGTGTTTATATTTGTAGTGTTTTATGAAAAAAACAGATGTTGTATTTCTTAATTTTATAGTCAAATGTGTGTGCTATATAGTCATTGGGTCCAATAGTTTTCGTGACCGGCTCAACAATGTTTAATTGGCGGGTCACTACAGGACGTATATTATTAGTAGTATAGACCACCAGAGGTCAAATTCGGTCAAACTATTAATTATAGATGATCACATACAATGAATGGGGGCACTAACATTGTATTACAGGTCCTTCGGGACATCGCAAACTCTACTGAGAATGTGTAATATTTCGGATAGATCATACATGATAGTTATGACTTATTAAAATATTAGTTTTCTGTATTAAAACTTATAGGCAACTGTTGTTGGGATTACACATATACCTCTTAGAAATCAAAACTATATTTTGTGGTATAATAACAGAGGCAACACCTCATTTACTTGCTACAACGAAATACATGTTTATTTATGCCAATAACAAACTCATTTCATACTCGACTATGAGATTTATTTACTAAGTCGTTACACTTATGCACTTACTGCGGCTTGTAGGTTACCTATTTTGAGGGGACTTCCTTATGAGAAGAGGCCTGTGGTGTGTTCGCTACATCACGTTTGATTAGAACGATTACTTTTTTTATTCCCAAAGGTAAAGGATTCAGAGGTCCCATAATACTTATTTATGTGGTAAATAGGTCTTGTGAGGCAATTAGAGTTAACTACTCGTTAGCTAAATTTGAAGGCATTACAATATCTTCTGCGACATTTGGTGGCTTTCCGCCTTAGTTTACAGCGGTTGATGTTGCCTACCAAATCGAACTCATGATTCGATTTTGTTGTGCATCACACTTGATTATTGCCCTAGTTGAGTTCACATCCAACCTTTTGTTGATGTCGTGTAGGATTGCAACCACTTTCATCAGTCAACTTTTTTATGCATGCCACGTTAGATCCAAATTAGGAAAAAAAAATTTACATCCTTCAACTTCAAACTCTAGCTTCCAAAATCTTCCACATTGAGTTTAACCTTGAGTTTGAAGGGATGTTAGAATTTGGACGAAATAATAATTTGAGGGGGTAAAAAAAAAAAATGAGGGGAGAAATAATACATTTTTTTAGAGATTTACTTTATTAAAAAAAAAAATGTTAAAAGAATTTGAAAATTTTTGAGGGACTTCGGCTCCCACTCAAAAGTTTGGGTCTACCTCTGTGTTATAATATATGATACATTCCATAGACTAGTAGTACTATGTACCACACCCAATGTGAGCGAATAGTATTTACGTCGGGTGAACAGTATGTACGGATTTAAAAGAAAAGAAAAAAAAATGGAAAACAATGAATTTTTTTTTAAAACCGTACATATTGGTCACTCTGCATGAGTACTATTAACTCACGCCGGGTGTGGTGTATAGCACTATTGTATTTCATAACAGGTATGTATTTTTTATTGTATAATTGCGTTCTAGAATTACAATCAAGTTTGATGGTAATCAAATTAAAATACTTATTTTTATCTTCACTTATCCCAATTCTCCTATAAATATGAGCGATTTGTAATATGAATTTCATCAATAATAAGAGCACAATGTAGTGCTATGGGGCTCTTTCATAATGGATGATATAGATGTTTAACACTGAACCATTTGTAATTTATTATCTCTATTTTTCACTTTCTTCAACTTTTCCCAAGTTTCTTTCTTGTTTTCCTATATATTATCGAATCAACATTACCTTCTCCCACTCACAACAAAAACAAATGACCAGCACCACCCCCAGCAAAAGCTTCCTCTCTGCCGTAATTTCCAGTGGGTATCCCTGATCAAGTGGCTCTTACCGAAAAGGGGTTCCCGAAATATATTTTGTGAGATTCGGATATTTTTCGGTGAGCCAACCCATTTACATATATTTGTTTTATTTTAAGTAAAGTCGCATGCATCCCCCCTCCCAGGTTCTCATTCTTTCTTCACCTACAAGCCATATCAACCTTTCGATCACAAGATGATTCCACTTTAAGGTTGTGTATTTTTTTTTTTAAAACGGGAAACCTCAGGGCCCTTTGGATCGACTCTTGTAGAGTAAATCTCGGACTCGTGCACAGCACCCATGAAAGTTTCCCTACACAGATCAGGATTGTAACACTCCACCTCAATGACACACAATATTGTCCACTTTTGGCTCTCCAAAACCAGACTTCCCAGGAGGTTACCCATCCTGGTACTATTCTAGCAGAAGCACGCTTAACTGCAGAGTTTTGATGGGATCATGATCATCACGGCTTTAAAACGCGTTGTTGTCATTAAGGGTGGAAGTATACACTTAAGTTCATTCCCATCTCCATACACAGGCGATGTGGGACGTCACAATCACCCCCTCTTAGGATCCAGTGTCCCCGTTGGCGACCCTCATGGGATTAGCCCATTCTTGGCATCCATCCCAGCGAGTACCCGCTAGCGACCTTCATGGGATTGTGCACGCTCCCCCCATCTCAGGATGGGCAATGGCTCTGATACCATTTGTAACATCCCACCCCAATGACACAATATTGTCCGCTTTTGGCTCTCTCAAACCAAACTTCTCAGGAGGTCACTTATCTTGGTACTACTCTAGCAGAAGAATGCTTAACTGCAGAGTTCTGATGGGATCATATCATCACAGCTTTAAAGCACGTTGTTGTCATTAAGGGTGGAAGTATACACTTAAGTCCATTCCCATCTCCATACCCAGACGATGTGGGACGTCATAAGGATTACTCCTTTAAACCACCAAGCCAACCCCTTGGGGTTTTGTGTTTGTGTCTTTGATTTTTCAATTTCATGATTCACCCCGGCAAGACTAAGGCTTTGGATGTTAAAATTTGGTTTATTTCAATGATTGATTTTTTTTTTTTAATTAAGCATATATGATTTAATTTCTTTTTTCGTATTTAGGTCTGAGATCAATTGTCCACGTGCCACTCCCAACTGCTGGGCTTATAAGGTACATTGTTATATTGAGTAGGTGCTTTTGTGATGCTATGAGAATATCATATTAAGATTTTGACGTAGAAAAATTATACAAGTTTTTGTTTTTAGCTTTCATTGTTAGATAATTTTATAGGTTTAAATTCATTAATTTATTTTGATTCTTTCACTTATTAGTGGTAATAAGAAATGTTTCACTTTTTACATAAAGATGCATAAACACATACAAAGAAATAGATAGAAATTTCCTTCAAACTAGTTTAAAAGAAATTTCTTTCAACATTATCTAATAAGTGCCAAGTGTTATCCTTCACATGTTTTTTTTAATATTTTAAGAGTAATTTATTGTCATTTTACTAATTAATCTAGGAACTCAAACATTAATTTTTTATAAATTCAAAAAGGTTGAATGACACTTGTCACTTATTACAGCAGTTTGGAGAAAATTTGTGTCAATTTAATAATGACCATCTTATATTCAATGGTGATTTCAAAAGTCACGTCACTTTTTACCTCTATTTTTCTCTTTCTTTCACCTTTTTAATTTTATCGTAAGTCTCTTTCTCGTTTCCTATATATTATATTACTGGATCAACATTTCCTTGTCCTACTCAGAACAAAAACAAACGACCACTACCACCCCCAACAGAAGCTTCCTCTCTGCCCTACTTTCCCGTGGGCATCCCTAAGTGGCTCTTACCGAAAAAGGGTTCCCGACAAGTATTTTGTGAGACTTGGATATTTTTCGGTGAGTCACCCATTTACATATATTTGTTCTTTTTTTAAGTAAAGTCACCTACAGGCTACAAGCTATATATATGGCAAAATTTTGTTGTGCACAGTATTTTGGAGCGAAATTAAGTTCACTTTGATATTTTTTTATTTTTTTATTTTTTCTAAGCAGGAATTTTATTGAAGCAAAATCCCCAACAGGAGTTTTAATTGTATGATTCGGTAGGTGGTTAAAAAAACTACACCTATAGTTTTTCAACAAATTAAGATT
>NC_081546.1:7418784-7513661 GCF_901000735.1 Corylus avellana | reverse complement strand
CATGATCTCCATCTTGCACGCACATACATGGAAAGAATAGATAGAGAAGAGATATGGATTTCCATTCTTTTTGCTGCAGAGAAATATAGTACAAAGAACCGTAGATTTGATTTTAAAGAGGCGAAATACATAGTAAGGCAAAAATCAATTGTTTCAGAAAGTCGGAGAGATGCAGGCATGCAGCTGGATTTTCGCAGCCCTTTCATATATATATATTTCAGCTATTTTTTGGGTCTTATATATATTTTTTGGGTGTTCATATCATCTCTGTTTCTACGCTTCTCTCTGACAAAGAGTTTTTTTTCATTATAATTTTATTACTACTACTTCTCAGTACCAAACACATTCGTGTACCAAAATTTGTGTCTGTTACTGGGTCTCTGTGCATTTCTGCTAGAGCAGTAGATACTGATTTTTGTGATTGTTGTTCCCTGTCCCTGTGCGTGTGGTGATTGATGTTGGGTTTTATGTTTTTTCAAATATATAGTTCCTACTTTAAGATTGTTTTGGCAATGGATTTTGAGTTTCTGTCTTTTGGGTTTCAAGAATCCTTTTCTAAGCTTGGCTCTGCCGTTACTTTCGAGGAAGTTATGAAAGAAATAATTAATGCTTGCTTTCTGCTAAGAAATGTCATTTGGGTGCAATTGTTTCTAGTTTGCTTAAGTAATTATAGCTCCTTTTTCTTCCCGGATAAGAGATATGTATGCTTTTGAAATACCTGTCCATATATTGTACGTGTTGCATAATTTTCATACTATTAATAGACTTGCTAAATTGGGTTTAGTTTCTTAGGGATCATGCGATTGATGTTTGAAGAAAATATCATGTTATGTTATGAAACTCTTGGATGTTTAGCAATGAAAGAAATAAGTATTAGATGGGAGGTGATCGAGGATCCGGTTGGCTATAAAAGGTAGATTTAAAAAGACTAGAGAAAATGATATTCTTTGTAGTGCTTGAGATATAGATGGGATATTGGTTTAATCTTGTGGGTTAATTTTTTGCTTGTATAGGTGTTTTTAGCTTTAGCTAAGTGATTTAGCTTTTCTTTATAAAGTGTTTAGTTGTTGGTTAATGAAAGTTACTCATTCATCATAAAAAATAAAAAATAAAAAATAAATAAAAATTGGATAACATTAATGGGTTTAAACTCATATTTGTTAAATTACGTCAAACAAATATGTGCTCCTATAATTGTGTTTAAACATTGTTATGGTTTTCAGACGACAGCTCATCTTGGGCCTTTTGTTATTGCACACAATTTTTTTTTCTTCTCATTTTTCCGTTTGCTCTGATGTAAATCATGCACGAATCTCTCTTCTTCTTCTTCTTCTTCTTTCCCTGCATGTAATTAATATTAATATAGGTGCTATTTATGTACTTTATTCTAATTTTATTTAGGTTCCATTGCAGTTTGAGGCCTCCAATTGTTCTCAAGATATCATCGCCCGTTCTTGGATCGACTACCTTTTAAAGTATGTTATATTATTGAATGTAGTCTAAGTGTTCTGTTTCTATTTGTCATATTTTATATAGAAATCCATCTTTTCTTGCTATTTATCATGTTATATGTACAAATTATGTTCCTTTTTTTTTTTTTTTTTTTTTTCCCTTGTGTTCAATAAATAATATCCACTTCTTTTCCTTTGAAATTTTACTAAATGAGACATATTTCTTTACCTGATTTTTTGTTTGCTTGGTGATGGTAATGTGTGTTTATATTTGTAGTGTTTTATGAAAAAAACAGATGTTGTATTTCTTAATTTTATAGTCAAATGTGTGTGCTATATAGTCATTGGGTCCAATAGTTTTCGTGACCGGCTCAACAATGTTTAATTGGCGGGTCACTACAGGACGTATATTATTAGTAGTATAGACCACCCGAGGTCAAATTCGGTCAAACTACTAATTATAGATGATCACATACAATGAATGGGGGCACTAACATTGTATTACAGGTCCTTCGGGACATCGCAAACTCTACTGAGAATGTGTAATATTTCGGATAGATCATACATGATAGTTATGACTTATTAAAATATTAGTTTTCTGTATTAAAACTTATAGGCAACTGTTGTTGGGATTACACATATACCTCTTAGAAATCAAAACTATATTTTGTGGTATAATAACAGAGGCAACACCTCATTTACTTGCTACAACGAAATACATGTTTATTTATGCCAATAACAAACTCATTTCATACTCGACTATGAGATTTATTTACTAAGTCGTTACACTTACGAGATTTACTGCGGCTTGTAGGTTACCTATTTTGAGGGGACTTCCTTATGAGAAGAGGCTTGTGGTGTGTTCGCTACATCACGTTTGATTAGAACGATTACTTTTTTTATTCCCAAAGGTAAAGGATTCAGAGGTCCCATAATACTTATTTATGTGGTAAATAGGTCTTGTGAGGCAATTAGAGTTAACTACTCGTTAGCTAAATTTCAAGGCATTACAATATCTTCTGCGACATTTGGTGGCTTTCCACCTTAGTTTACAGCGGTTGATGTTGCCTACCAAATCGAACTCATGATTCGATTTTGTTGTGCATCACACTTGATTATTGCCCTAGTTGAGTTCACATCCAACCTTTTGTTGATGTCGTGTAGGATTGCAACCACTTTCATCAGTCAACTTTTTTATGCATGCCACGTTAGATCCAAATTAGGAAAAAAAAATTTACATCCTTCAACTTCAAACTCTAGCTTCCAAAATCTTCCACATTGAGTTTAACCTTGAGTTTGAAGGGATGTTAGAATTTGGACGAAATAATAATTTGAGGGGGTAAAAAAAAAAAAAAATGAGGGGAGAAATAATACATTTTTTTAGAGATTTACTTTATTAAAAAATAAAATGTTAAAAGAATTTGAAAATTTTTGAGGGACTTCGGCTCCCACTCAAAAGTTTGGGTCTACCTCTGTGTTATAATATATGATACATTCCATAGACTAGTAGTACTATGTACCACACCCAATGTGAGTGAATAGTATTCACGTCGGGTGAACAGTATGTACGGATTTAAAAAGAAAAGAAAAAAAAAATTGAAAACAATGAATTTTTTTTTAAAACCGTACATATTGGTCACTCTGCATGAGTACTATTAACTCACGCCGGGTGTGGTGTATAGCACTATTGTATTTCATAACAGGTATGCATTTTTTATTGTATAATTGCGTTCTAGAATTACAATCAAGTTTGATGGTAATCAAATTAAAATACTTATTTTTATCTTCACTTATCCCAATTTTCCTATAAATATGAGCGATTTGTAATATGAATTTCATCAATAATAAGAGCACAATGTAGTGCTATGGGGCTCTTTCATAATGGATGATATAGATGTTTAACACTGAACCATTTATAATTTATTATCTCTATTTTTCACTTTCTTCAACTTTTCCCAAGTTTCTTTCTTGTTTTCCTATATATTATCGAATCAACATTACCTTCTCCCACTCACAACAAAAACAAATGACCAGCACCACCCCCAGCAAAAGCTTCCTCTCTGCCGTAATTTCCAGTGGGTATCCCTGATCAAGTGGCTCTTACCGAAAAGGGGTTCCCGAAATATATTTTGTGAGATTCGGATATTTTTCGGTGAGCCAACCCATTTACATATATTTGTTTTATTTTAAGTAAAGTCGCATGCATCCCCCCTCCCAGGTTCTCATTCTTTCTTCACCTACAAGCCATATCAACCTTTCGATCACAAGATGATTCCACTTTAAGGTTGTGTATTTTTTTTTTTAAAACGGGAAACCTCAGGGCCCTTTGGATCGACTCTTGTAGAGTAAATCTCGGACTCGTGCACAGCACCCATGAAAGTTTCCCTACACAGATCAGGATTGTAACACTCCACCTCAATGACACACAATATTGTCCACTTTTGGCTCTCCAAAACCAGACTTCCCAGGAGGTTACCCATCCTGGTACTATTCTAGCAGAAGCACGCTTAACTGCAGAGTTTTGATGGGATCATGATCATCACGGCTTTAAAACGCGTTGTTGTCATTAAGGGTGGAAGTATACACTTAAGTTCATTCCCATCTCCATACACAGGCGATGTGGGACGTCACAATCACCCCCTCTTAGGATCCAGTGTCCCCGTTGGCGACCCTCATGGGATTAGCCCATTCTTGGCATCCATCCCAGCGAGTACCCGCTAGCGACCTTCATGGGATTGTGCACGCTCCCCCCATCTCAGGATGGGCAATGGCTCTGATACCATTTGTAACATCCCACCCCAATGACACAATATTGTCCGCTTTTGGCTCTCTCAAACCAAACTTCTCAGGAGGTCACTTATCTTGGTACTACTCTAGCAGAAGAATGCTTAACTGCAGAGTTCTGATGGGATCATATCATCACAGCTTTAAAGCACGTTGTTGTCATTAAGGGTGGAAGTATACACTTAAGTCCATTCCCATCTCCATACCCAGACGATGTGGGACGTCATAAGGATTACTCCTTTAAACCACCAAGCCAACCCCTTGGGGTTTTGTGTTTGTGTCTTTGATTTTTCAATTTCATGATTCACCCCGGCAAGACTAAGGCTTTGGATGTTAAAATTTGGTTTATTTCAATGATTGATTTTTTTTTTTTAATTAAGCATATATGATTTAATTTCTTTTTTCGTATTTAGGTCTGAGATCAATTGTCCACGTGCCACTCCCAACTGCTGGGCTTATAAGGTACATTGTTATATTGAGTAGGTGCTTTTGTGATGCTATGAGAATATCATATTAAGATTTTGACGTAGAAAAATTATACAAGTTTTTGTTTTTAGCTTTCATTGTTAGATAATTTTATAGGTTTAAATTCATTAATTTATTTTGATTCTTTCACTTATTAGTGGTAATAAGAAATGTTTCACTTTTTAAATAAAGATGCATAAACACATACAAAGAAACAGATAGAAATTTCCTTCAAACTAGTTTAAAAGAAATTTCTTTCAACATTATCTAATAAGTGCCAAGTGTTATCCTTCACATGTTTTTTTTAATATTTTAAGAGTAATTTATTGTCATTTTACTAATTAATCTAGGAACTCAAACATAAATTTTTTATAAATTCAAAAAGGTTGAATGACACTTGTCACTTATTACAGCAGTTTGGAGAAAATTTATGTCAATTTAATAATGACCATCTTATATTCAATGGTGATTTTAAAAGTCACGTCACTTTTTACCTCTATTTTTCTCTTTCTTTCACCTTTTTAATTTTATCGTAAGTCTCTTTCTCGTTTCCTATATATAATATTATTGGATCAACATTTCCTTGTCCTACTCAGAACAAAAACAAACGACCACTACCACCCCCAACAGAAGCTTCCTCTCTGCCCTACTTTCCCGTGGGCATCCCTAAGTGGCTCTTACCGAAAAAGGGTTCCCGACAAGTATTTTGTGAGACTTGGATATTTTTCGGTGAGTCACCCATTTACATATATTTGTTCTTTTTTTAAGTAAAGTCACCTACAGGCTACAAGCTATATATATGGCAAAATTTTGTTGTGCACAGTATTTTGGAGCGAAATTAAGTTCACTTTGATATTTTTTTATTTTTTTATTTTTTCTAAGCAGGAATTTTATTGAAGCAAAATCCCCAACAGGAGTTTTAATTGTATGATTCGGTAGGTGGTTAAAAAAACTACACCTATAGTTTTTCAACAAATTAAGATTTAATCTCAAGCTTAGTTATGGAAACTTGTGGTGTTTGATGTGCCACGGCTTTGACTGATGGATGTTAAGCAAGCACCTCTAAAAGGCAGCGGAGTAGGCATGGTGGAAATCAAGGCCCCAAATGAAGGTCAAGTGGTCGTTGAAATCAAAGGGGAAGAGACTTCGAAACCCATTACAGAGTCTACCCCCAAAGCCCCGGAATCCTGTAAGCAGAGCAAAGCGGCCTCCGAGTCTACTATTGGGTACTCAAAATCGGTCCCTTTTAGCTGCCCGTCTCCAGAGATCTCCAGGCTCTATCCCAGCCCTAATAAGCCTCCGAAAATTCGGACCACCTATCAGAGCATCACACAAAGACGGTCTCCAGCAAGGTCGGTGTATTCCAAACCGAAATCAAGAATTGTGGAACAACCTTATCCTACGTATGGCAATATGTTTGATGAGAATGGTTCAACTCCTAGAAGGGTGTCGATACCTCAAAAGCCGCGATTGATGGAGTCTCCGGGGCAGGATATGGATGAAGAGATTTACAAGGTGATGAAATTGAATAAAGAGAAGCATAGGAGAGTGAAGATTAAGTTTTCACTTGAGGTAATTGCTTTTGGGTGCATATTGGGGTGCTTAGTGGCTAGCTTCACTGCCAATGGATTGAAGACTTTGATTGTGTGGGGTTTGGAGTTTTGGAAATGGTGTGTGCTTGTGATGGTGATCTTCTCGGGAATGTTGATTACCAATTGGTTTATGCGTGTGGTTGTGTTCTTGATTGAAAGGAACTTTTTGCTAAGGAAGAAGGTGCTGTATTTTGTCCATGGGCTGAAGAAGAGTGTTCAGGTCTATATTTGGTTGAGTTTTGTTCTTCTTACATGTGTATTGCTTTTCAATCACGGGGTTAAGCGATCAAAGACCGCCGTCAAGATTTTGGGTTATGTTACCCGGACTCTAGTTTCGCTTCTGGTTGGATCATTTTTGTGGTTAATGAAGACTTTGTTGCTAAAGATTTTGGCATCGAATTTCCATGTGAACACCTTCTTTGATAGAATTCAGGAATCAATCTTCCATCAGTATGTACTTCAGACCCTTTCGGGGCCTCCCCAGGTAGTGGAGGCAGAGAGCATTGGGAGATCGCCGGGCGCTGGTCGGTTGACCATCAGGAGTAAGAAGAAGAGAAAAGTCAAGAAGGAGAAAGAGATAATCGATATTGGGAAACTTCATAAGATGAAACACGGAAAGGTTTCTGCTTGGACCATGAAGGTGTTGGTTGATGCAGTGATGAGTTCAGGGCTTTCCACAATCTCGAATATACTTGATGAGAGTGTTGATGACGAAGATGGTGAGCGGACAGATAAGGAGATTACCAATGAGATGGAAGCAAATGCCGCTGCCTATCACATTTTCTGGAATGTCGCACAGCCTGGTTGCAGGTGAGAAAATCTACCTTTTATACAAGTTTCCTTTCCCCTCTCTCTCTCTCTCTCTCTCTTTTGGTCTTTTCTCAACATCTTATGTTTGTAAGTAGTTACATTGATGAGGACCACCTTCTGAGATTCATGGTTAAGGAAGAAGTGGATCTTGTGTTTCCACTGTTGGAAGGAGGAGAGACAGGAAGGATCGACAGCAAAGATCTTACAGACTGGGTGGTAAGACAATTTCTTTTTCTACTTTTGATTTTTTTTTTTGGTTGTCTTGTGAATCTCTTCGCAGACCATGTTACTAAATGTGTGTGATTGTGCAGGTCAAGGTTTACAAGGGCCGCAAAGCACTAGCACATGCTTTAAACGACACCAAAACTGCTGTCAAGCAGTTAAACAAAATTGTGACAGTCATCTTGATTATGTTGACCACTCTTCTATGGCTTCTTTTGATGGAAATTGCGACAACAAAAGTTCTTCTTTTTCTCTCGTCACAGTTTGTCGTGGTGGCTTTTATCTTTGGAAATACCTGCAAGACCATATTTGAAGCTATAATATTTGTCTTTGTAATGCATCCATTTGATGTTGGAGATCGATGTGTCATTGATGATATTCCGGTAACCTTCAAAGCACTTTTTTCCTTTTCTTCCCCCCTCTTCAATGTATTTCATCTTGCTTCATTAACTTTGTTTGGTGTCTGGTCCTGGACAGATGATGGTTGAAGAGATGAACATTTTAACAACAGTCTTCCTGAAGCTGGATAATGAAAAGGTTTATTATCCAAATTCAATTTTGGCCACGAAACCCATCAGCAATTACTACAGAAGCCCTGATATGGGTGATTCTGTTGAATTTGCGATTGATTTTATGACACCAGTCGACAGGATTGGGATGCTCAAAGATAAAATTACACAGTAAGTTAACTAAACCCTTGCCCTTCCTTTCCTTATAAATAATGATGCAATTATGTGAGACTATTATGTTTACATTGTCGCAATTAAAAGTTTGAGGGAGACATTGTTAATTGGGTGGTAGTTTAAGGATAGGATCCTCTCCCGTTCAAATGAACTGGAGAATATCCAATTAGCTATACCTAAGGGGTATTTTTGTCTTTTCACTTTTTGAGGGAACAAAAATACATCAATATAACTAACTTAATATTCGAGGACCCTAATTCGGTAGTTTAAGGGTATGTGTACTTTTTCCTATATATTATTATAATGCATCAATATGATTACATGCCTTATTTACTCGTCAAAAATGATGCGTGTGATTTATCATGCTTTTATAAAAGATTGAGTTCCCTGCATATTGACATGTTCACTTGTACTTAACTCATTAAGACGTGGGCTTACATTTTATCTTTTACACCTGTAAAACAACAGCTAGTCAGTCTTTAGAAGATGGTTCACAGGGCTTTGCGCAGGGGGATTTCAATGGATGACTTGGCTACACTTATCTTTGTGGCCTCTCTCCATATCTAATGAATAAACACTTTCTAGACTTAGCATCTAGTTTACTCAGAGCATTAGAATTAATATGAACATTCAAAATACAACCAAAAACTTTGAAATGAGAAAGGTTACCCAAAAACTCCTTTCGATAATATGTGGCTCAAGGGAATGGAAGGCCTCCTATTTATCAAGTATGCAACAGTGCTCACTGCATCAGCCCAGAAAGTCTTTGGCAACCTAGCATGCTCATTGTGAGTCCTGTTCATGCACTCAGCCACACCATTCTGCTATGGAGTTCCTCGGATAGTTTTCTCCATCCTAATCATATTCACTGCACAAAACTATTTGAACCCCCCATCTTAGTATTCTCCTCCATTTTCTGATCTCAGACACTTGAGCTTTAAGCTCATTTCATTCTCAACCATGGCCTTCCACTTTTTAAAAGTATTAAATACATCATATTTACCTATCAGAAACCATATTACATGATGCGTGTGATTTATCATATTTTTATAAAAAAATTGAGTTCACTGCATATTGACATGTTTCACTTGTATTTAACTCATTAAGTCTTGGGCTTACACTTTATCTTTTACACCTGTAAAATATCTTTGTTTTATAGCCGGCCAGTCTTTAAAAGATGTTTCATAGGGCCTTAAGTGGGAGGATTTCAATGGATGACTTGGCCAGGCTTATCTTTGTAGCCAACCGTGAGATGGTGGCCTATATTGAGGCCCATCATCGAGAGTAAGGCTTTTCTTTTCTAGTTCTTGAGTGGTAGTGGTGGTACATAAGCATTGTTTGGGACTTATGAGGATTAGTTGATGGACCTAAATTATTTCTTCTGTATTTGGGACTTATGAGGATTAGTTTTTGGACCCAGGTATTTCTTCTAGATTTTGATATGTATTATTTTGGAAACCTAGATTTGATACCTGGTCTATGACGGAAATACTTGATATTATCCTTTGTACGCTAAGTTATGTTATGATGACTTCAGTTATTTTGCTTTGGTTATTTATTCACGTGACTTAATTCTATGACTAAAGTGTGGGAAAAAAAAAGTTGTATCTTCTCTTGCATTTTTCTCTCATTAAGGAATCTATGTAACTCTTTGGGTTATTTACTTGTTAAATATGCTAGGGAATGTTATGGTGACACTTGGAGTTAATTACAATTTAATTAATTTCATTGGCATCACAATGGCAATAATAATGTGAATAGTTCTCACCTAGTTATAAAGATTAATATTTACTCGCTAGAAAGGGATATTAATTGCGAAATTAGGTTGTCATTGCATTCTATATATTATGGTTTGTAGGTTTCATATTATATAGCTTGTTTGTAAAATTACTATACCCTAACCGTGCTCTTGTTTTCCAGATTGAAAGAATCGTCATCTTTTAGCCCTCTTGCCATTATTCTGAATCAAAACAAATTGACTGGACCAAATTATCTAGATTGGAAGCGTAATTTGGATATTGTGCTAATTGCTGAAGGGCACAAGTTTGTGCTGACTCAGCCATGTCCCGAGGTCCCACCTCTAGATGCCTCTCAAGAGGACAAGCAGCGATATGATCGTTGGAATAAGTCCAATGAGATGGCCAAGTGTTACATTTTGGCATCTTTGTCAAATGTACTCCAACATCAGATGCAAACCATGTCACTTGCTTCAGACATCATGCTTAATCTAAAGGAGATGTTTGGTGACCAAGGTCGTGCTGCTAGGCAAGGCATGATGAGGAGCCTTCTTAATGCTAGGATGACTGAAGGAACTCAAAGTCGGGATCATTGTCTAAAAATGATCGCCTGTTTAAATGAACTAAAGGTTTTGGGTGCAGAGATTGATGCAGAATCTCAAGTGGATATGATCCTCCAGTCCCTACCAGATTCGTTCAATCAATTCAAACTTGATCTTTCTATGAATAAAAAGTCTTATACTTTATTTGAATTGATGAATGAGATCGTCGCAGGGGAAGGCATCATGAAAGACAAGGAAAGTGTGAATAAGACTCAAGCTTCCACTTCTAAGTCTCAACTAAAAGGCAAAGACGAAAAGAACATACAGGGAACCAAGCAGGTAGGAAAGCAAGGTACTCCAGAAGTGAACAAGGTTGAAAACAAGGCAACAAAGGGTAAATCAAAGGGGAAATGTTTCAAATGCGGTGATGCGGGGCATTGGAAGAGAAATTGCCCTAAGTATCTAGCTATCAAGCATCACGGTGTGTATATTTCCTTTTTTTACTTGAACCATGTTTGGTGATGAATTTCATGAGTTCCTGGTGTGTGGATTCAAGGTTTAATAATTATTCTGCAATATGTTGCAGGGGTTTCGGAAGACCAAACGATTGAGTGATGAAGAGATGTGCATGACACTCAAAGATGTGCCGTGAGTTCTAGTTTTATCTATTGGAGTTTTTCATTTGTATTTTGAATGTAGAGTTTTAATTTTATCATACTATCTTTATGTTACTTTTATTTATAGAAATTTGACTTCTTTGACTTATTTGGGTAAATGCGATTGTACTTCGATTTGGAAGGATATAGCAATAACAAAGAAAGGTAAAATGTTTATCTATTCTAGTTCTATTACTTATGATCTGTATCTTATTACTCCTTATTCATATACTCCTAATAACTCTGAAATATAACCTAACTCTATCTTTTAGGTTAATTACCTTTTTAGTAGCTAGGTTTGCACATTTTTATTTTTTCCCACCTGGGGTTCAAATCCTATTACAAATGGCATCGGACTTACGAGAAAATACCAACTTAATACCTCTGTTAGGTTATGTTTATTTTTTAGGATATGTGGCATTTGTATGTGACGACACGTGGCATTCTATTAGTTTGAACTAATGGAACCTAAGGGAGGTACTAAGTTGGTCTTTTCCCATAAGTTAGATACCATTTGTGATAGGATTTGAACCACAGGTAGGAAAAAATAAAAATGTGCAAATTTAGGTACTAAAAAAGTAATTAACCCAATTCCTTTCCACTAAAAATAAAATTGCATTCCACTAATGATGAAAATTAATGGTACTTAAGTATTGGACATATTAATCCCTAAACAGGATTCAAAGATTGTTCAAAGACAGGCTTCTAAGCCCATTGGATCTTGATAAGTTTTTAGTCTACGGTTTGGAAGGTAAAATGATCAAGAGATCTTTTGTCACAAAAGGGTATAGAGCTAATGATTTGCTTGAGACAATGCACACTAATGTGTGTAGTCCTATGAGTTTCTGGGTAAGTGGAGGTTTTGAGTATTTAATCACCTTAACAATAACAAAAGAATTAAGAAAAAGTCCACATGTTCTCTCGAACTATCACCCAACTGACAATATCCTCCAAACTTTCAATTGGGACAATGTCCATATCTTCGCTTAAATACCAAATTCTTATGGTGCTTGTAGAAAAATACGGTATCTAAAAATAAGGAACAATTGATTTTCAAGTAGTGCAACAAAGTTACAATAGCCCAATGACTCACAATCAAAAGTAGAAGAAAGATCAAAACTAAATAGGAAAATATACTTCTTATTTTAAATATTACATCAATAGAAAAACTTGGGTCAGACCACACTTGCACAAGATAGGAGAAGGTTTTGGTGAGATATGATGGAATGAGACGCTTGGAAACATGCCTAGAGTATATATAAGGGTTAGGGAAGGGTTCTAGAGTATTCTCACACTTAATTAACAAGATAAGTATGACTTTTCATGTGACCAAGGAAGAACTACGAATTTTGTATAAGAAATGATAATAATGTTTTATGAGAATTTGTAATGTTGAATTGAAAGATGAAACGGGTTGAATGAGGATAGTAATGGTTAGATGACCAAGATAGAAGGTGGTAAGGTGAAAAGGGTAAACAATGAGAGAATTACATGTGTCATCCATCATGTATAAATGAGTCCCTCCACATTTAAACTTACATAAATTCCTCACTACATCACTCAAATCAAAGAGAAGAAAATTAATAAATGTGGATTCTAAAAAATACACTTTTTATTTGGGAAAACTACATTTTGTCCCCATGAACTACAACACATTTTCACTTTGCCCCCATGAACAACCAACTGTGACACCCGACCCCCATGAACTACCATTTTGTGCCCAAAACCCCCTTCTGCTAGTCAAAGGCCTCTTCTGTCAATTAAAGGCGTACGGTTAAAGCGACAATGAGTTGTAGTTTATGGGGGTAAAGTGATAATTTTAGTTTATGGGGGCAAAGTGACGGGTAAATCATTTGAGTTAACGCCTTTGACTGACAAAATGAGATTTTTGGCACAAAATGGTAGTTCATGGAGGTCGGGTGTCATAGTTGGTAGTTTATGGGGGAAAAGTGCCAAGGCGTTATAGTTCATGGGGGCAAAAGGTATTTTCCCCCAAATTTTAACACTCCCCCTTAAAGTGATTTTCTAGAAATGATACCAAGCTTCTCTCTTAGGAATTCAAACAGACCTTTGGAAAGTGACTTGGTGAAGATGTCAGTGATGTTGTCCGTACTTCTCACCTCCAAAACTTCAATTGAACCATAATCACATTTTTCACGAATAAAATGATGCTCAATCTCAATATGCTTTGTCCTTGCATGACAAATTGGATTTGTTGTGAGCTTTAAAGCACTTTAATTGTCACCATAGATAATTGTTGGTGAATTGATGAGTAAATATCCTCGATCAACCGACATAGCCAAGCACATTCTTGTGCAGCAAAAGAAACCGCTTTGTACTCTGCCTCAGTTGTTGGAAGAGATACTGAATCTTGCTTCTTGCTACACCAAGAAACACAAGATGAACCATATGAGAAAACATAACTGGATGTAGACTTCTGGTCATCCAAGTCACCACCCAAATGAGCATCAGAAAATCCATGTAGCTCAAAGACGCCTCTTTTCTTGTAGAAAAGGCCATATCAAGTGTAGAGTATACATACTTCAAGATACGTTTTGTTGCCTCTAAATGTGATTTTCGTGGTGCTTGCATGTAATGGATAACAAGGCCAACCAAGAATGTTAAGTAGATCAAACTTCCTACAAGAGCCTGATAAGGACTAGGATCGAGAATAAGTTTACCTTCTTCATTCCTTGGCTTAATGTTCACATCAAGAGGGGTGGGGCACCAATTGCTTTGGTTCAGCCCAAATCTTCCCACAAGCTTCTTTGCATAACCTTGTTGTGACACAAAAATTCCACCATTGAGAGAACTAACTTCCAAACCAAGAAAGTCACTAAGCTCCCCCAAATCTTTCATCTCAAACCGAATAGAAAGTTCAGCCCGAAGTTTGCAATTTCTTCATCATCGTTGCCAGTAACAATCATGTCATCAACATACAAGAGAACAATGACATGCACCTTGCTTTGTTTCTTAACAAACAAACTAGAATCTGAGTTAGAAGCAAAATAGTCACAAAATTGTAAGTATTCGGCAATCTTACCATACCAAGCTCTATGGGCTTGCTTTAATCCATATAAGTCGTTTTTAAGCTTGCCTACATATTACGGGTGCGCTTGAGAAACATAACCAACCATGTGGATATCTTTGTTAATTTCACCATATAAAAAAGCATTTTTTACATCAAGTTGCCATAGCTTCCAATCATGATATACTACCAAGGAAATGACTACTCTAATTGAAGTCATCTTTGCAACCGGACTAAATCTCAACATAATCCTTCCTATACTTTTGAGAGAATCCACGAGCAACCAACCTTGCCTTTTATCTATCAACACTGCCATTTGCCTTACCTTTGATTTTGTAAACCCCTTTGCAACTGATAGGCTTCACTTCGTTAAGTTTTGCCTTGATTTTTTATGAGAGCATTCATCTCATCATTCATAGCATCATCCCACTCCTTAACACCTATATCTATGTACGCTACCGTCCATAACACTAGCAGCTTACTTGATCGAATCTGACCTCAGGTGGGCCACACTACTAATGATTTACGTCATATTGTGATCCGCCAATCAAACATGGCTGCGCCAGTCACGAAACAACCACTTAATCTAAGAATGAAGTTTATATAGTAAGCTCATGATCATTATACCGCACGTACCGGGATACCATGTCATACCTTGCATCTTTATTAATCAGTTATTAAGGCATTTACGAAGTTGCATGAAAAGTAGTTATGCTCATATATACCGTGCTCAGTTAGTTGACATATCGTACGTTTTTAAGGAAAGCAGTCGTAAATATTTACTAAACTCGTACGCTCGCTCAAATCCTCCGACATCCTAAGTTTCTGCTATAACAAACTTGGTTTATCATTATTCACAGTACTAAATAATCTATTTGAACAAGTAGAGCCCTAATCGAGGACAACTAGCTAGAAGGTCAAAAAACCCTAATTTTACTCATTCTTGACATTGATCGAATGTTTGGTCAGAGAGCATGGAACGTTAGGTTAGAATGCCAAGGTTCATGCAAGGCTCTTATTTTCAAATCAACACGTAGCAAATCTCATCCTAGGCCTTTAGTGGGTTCCTACAAATATACTAGGGCACATCATCATGCATGCTCAGGAAATCATGGAGTGGCCTAAAGCATTTAAAAACCCTTTTGCTTTTTAAAGAAAAATTATAACACAAGCTTAATCATGGTACTGTAAAACTGGCAAAAAGTATGAAAACAACTTACTAGCAGCATGAAAACCAACTTAGTATAGAGGGCTTACCTCAAGGAGGGCAAGGCAAGGCTTAAATCGTCTTCTCTCGACTTTAGGATTCCTCTTTCTAGGTTTACGGTTAGTGGAAATGTGGAAGTGAGGAAAATTGGCGGAAGGGTAGGGTATTTATAAGGGAAGGGGTGGTGCATACTAGACAAAGAGGAGAATGAGTTAAAATTGCTTTTCAGATTGTCATCGAATGTTTAGTACTATGCTCAAACGTTTAGTGTATTATTGCACACTAATTCTAGGGTTTCAGATCGAACGTTCGGTGTAGTCTTTGGTCGAATGTTCGCATTAAGGTTAACATCAAACATTCGATGGTCCCCTACTGAACATCCAATTAGAGGCAAAAATAAGATTTTTTGTTGTTTTCCTTAATTCAAAAAGGGTTTTTAAAACAATTGCAAATAATTGTTGTTTTATAGAGTGTTTACCAAAAATATTTGTTTTTCCTTAATGACCATGATTGGGTTTTTAAAGTTTTTGTGGCATCACACTTATGTTGTTATTTTAGGTGTCAATCTTGGTTTAAGCATGGGTTAATGTTTCATTCTTGTTGGATGTATTTTCTTTTTCATGGAGATGTTATTTTGGGCCAAGAGTATGTTAGGGATCTTGTTGTGGCCTTAGGACTAGCTTCGAAGTGATAAAAGGGTTGTTTGGTTTGAAATGAATTTTCTGCCTAGCAGAAAATGTTCGCTTCCTTCTAGCCAAACATTTGGCTTTGAGCCCAAACATTCGGGCTATCTTGACAAAACGTTCGGTGGTCAAGAAAAAACTTTGTTTTGGACATGTTTAGGCCTATGACTCGTTTTAGCTTAGATTTAGAACAAATGATAGGTCTTTTCACATATTTGAAGAGTGAAACATTTGGACGAATATTTGGAGGAATAATACGTCCCGAGTGAATACAAACTCACTTGGATACTTGTTGCTATTTTCCTGTATTGCACGACTACTTTATTTGTACCAAACATGTATCTTTACAACACTCATGAAATAAAATTTTGATCTATTTTGTGAAAACGTGTGTTGCTTAAGCAAGATAATGAACATTGTGAGATTTGTAAGAACATTCATATAAAAGACGGATAAGACTAATTGCATCGTATCACATGGTATACCAGTATTATAACGGCCATGAGATTACTATATATATTAACTCTAATCTCAAATGTGTTTATGTTATATGTGCCTTAAATCCAATAGTTGTTTCGTAACCGGTGTAGCCATGTTTGATTGGCGAGTCACTATATGACGTACATCATTAGTAGTGTGGGCCACCTAAGGTCAGACTCGGTGAGGCTGCTAGTATTATGGACAGTATTGTACAAAGGCCGGGGCATCGACATTGTATTACAAGTCACTTGGGACAGTGCTAACCCTACTGAGAATGGGTAATATTTAGGTAGACCATACAGTTTGAAATATGATATGACTTTCATATTATAACATATATATTATATCTATATTGCATCCATAATAAACTGTTATCTTATAATGCTACATGTGATTTATAAATAATTGAGTTTATCATTTAATGACACGTACGTCATGTGCATTTTTACTCACTAAGTCTTCGGACTTACCCTTGTTTTCTTTCCCCTCCATTATGTATATTTGCATTGTTTAGCTAGTTTAGCTAAAGATGGACCCAAGGAAACATCTGGTTATTATGAAGGACTTGATTTGGATCATTTTTGAGGACCTAGACCCTATTTAGCTCAAGTCCATGTGGGATGCTAATAGATCTATTCATTAGGAGTTGCTCGAGATTATCTTTATGCTTTATTTGGTAAGTGTAGGCCTTAATTTCATTTAGAATAGTTAGGAAAGATCTATATTATATTTGATGACTGGTCTCTGACCGATACACTTAGTGACTTATTTATGTTCTGATGTTTTCAGTATCACTTTGATTGTTATAATTGTGGTTTTAAATTATTACTATCTTTGTCCCTTAGTCAAAGTCTTCCAATATAGTCTCTCTTTGGACACAATGAGATCCCTAAGTTTTTTTTAAAAGGAATAAGGTTGGGAAGTGAACCATGGAGTCAATTATTAGTTAATTGATTCAACTAGGGCGTTACACTCACGGTGTGCATGTGTAGATTGCGCCACATACCATCAGAGATGAGGGTGAGGATGCCCCACTGCCCTTCACCCTACTAGCGGAGGGTACACACAACCAATGAGCATTGGTGAGTCACAATCCACGTCCTTTGCCAGATGGCAGTGGGGTAATGGACCGACCCTAACCCCTCCTCCATTGTTGATTGGGTTCCGACCCACCCACACCATTTTAGTCAATGGGTGGGTCACCCCACTCACCTACACCCAATGGTGACGTATGTGGGTGGGTAGTGAGTCTAGTGACTCACACCCTCCACCGGTGGACGGAGTGGGATGATTGGCAACCCCCATCCATGGAGGGTGTGGGTCATAACCTATCTATGTCCCCTTCATTAGTAAGATGGTGAGTGGGTCACCCCGCCCATTCAAGCTACTAGTATGGGTGGGGGCCGTTGGGGCTTTTGCTAAATAACTTAATTAACTACATGATAATGATAACCTGTATACTATGTGTATTATTACTCACTAAGTCTAGAATTCCATTTATATGGGACATTGAAATAACCTTCCAAAATTGAAAATTATCATTATTTATCCTAGTGCGTATACCATCAATTCCTCGGTTATGAGAAAAATTTAAAATTTCCTGATTAATTTTACCTTATTATGCTGTTATACAGTCTTGTGTTCTTCCCAACCTTTTCCTATACCTGAGCCGATGCTCTTTCTGATTTGTATAACAGCATAATAAGGTACTGTGATCTCCAAAAAGCACAAAAAAATGGATTCTTGCACCTCATTATTCACGAGAAATTAAGACGATGGACATCAAAGTCTTCTTCTTTCCTCCGACAATTAATATTGTTAATGCTTCTAGCCCTCTACTGCCAATTACTCTATTAATTCCACCAACATTCTGACTTAGTGGCCATTGTTGACGAAAGCCAAGATCAATGGAAGGTACATCCACCCACATCAGCCATCAGGTCAGTCGACTCTTCAATGAGTACTTCCACAAACACACACACAACACATGTGATGGAGCAGATTGAATTGCAAGAAAATCTAGGCTTCCAGCGCATAAAAGAGATAGAAAGATGAGGGATGGCACATGGCTTCCAGCGCATAAAAGAGTCTTGTATAAACTGTTTAGTTTTGGTTTTTTAAAGCTACATTTACCGACTGATGAGAGAATGAGAGCATTCCCACAGCTGCCTTTTCTTCCATGTTTTATGTGAATTAAGACTGAAGAGTAGCAGCTCAAGATCACGTGCATAAACCTATAAAATTAGCTTTTGAATCATATGAACATGCTATATTATGATTTTTTTTATAAAAAAAAGACTCACTAAATATATTAATCTCCCAACAACCGGAGATAAAATAAAGAATCAACTTTTGGCATTTTTTATCTGGCTTCTCTGCAACTGGCATGACTTGGAAACGCTACAACGGGAACGTGTCAGCAAAGCACGGCAGTGATGGTCATCACGACCAGTCCTCCTTTGTCTTTTTGGCTTTTTTCCCTTGGAGACTGGAGTAGGTGAATATTTCGTGTAAGAAAAGCAAAGCATCCATCCTCATGATCCGTATTCACATCACATGGCCATCCCATTTGCATCCATCCATTCAAATGATCCATCCACACCACAATGACTTTCAACTTTCAAATCCCGTGAGCAAAATTTCAGTTCTACCTCCTTAACGTTTACTTATGTAGCATGTTCTACTTTTTTCAGACATGTTTGCCTGTACAATATAGTTATCTCAAGCATAAAAACAAAATTTACAAACAATTTTTAACTACCCCATGAGCCATGGGGTCACTTTCTGGGTCCGCGTTAATTAATTTCTTATTCATGTTGACTCAATTCATATTAATATTATACTTGTTTAGTTATTTTCCTAGAATCATGTGTTTAAATCTATCAATTTTCCTACTGATCTTCCGACTTCCTCGGCATGTGGACTCTCCTGAGTCCTATCTCTCTCAAATCTCAACAATTTTCTACCTTTCACACTGTTTATTCGTAGCAGACCATCATAATCCATTTATTTAGCAATAATGGTTAGGGTTAAATACTAAATTAGTCTCTAGGGTTTTATTACTTTATTTTTTCTTCTCTAGGGTTTCATTTTTATCATAAGAGGTCCATGTGATTTTCATAATAGACCAAGTTAGTCCTCCATCAGTTGACCGTTGGTTGACTTAACGAAATTCCACATGGACCAACCAAATGTTGATACATGTGACACCTACTTAATTTTTTTTAAAATTAAAAAAAAAAAGGATTTTCGAAAAAAAAAAAGAAAAAAAATTGGTGGTGGCTAGATCCAAGGGGGTGGCCCTTGATGCCCAAGGAGGTGGCCAAAGCACTGGGGGTGGCCGAAACCACCCCCAATGGTGGTTGGGGGTGGCCATCTGGCCAGATGGGGGTGGTCAGGCCACCCCTATGGCCAAAGGGGGTGGCTTGATTTTTTTTTTTTTTTTTGGAAAATAAATTTTTTTTAAAAAAAAAATTTCTAAAAAAAATTTTAAGTAGGTGTTACGTGTCAACATTTGATTGGTCCACGTGAAATTTTGTTAAGTCAATTAATGGTCAACTGACTGAGGACTAATTTGGTCTATTATCAAAATCACATGGAGTTCATGTGATAAAAATGAAATCCTAAAAAAAAAAAAATAAAGTAATGAAATCCTAGGGAGTAATTTAGTATTTAATCCTAAGGGTTACCCAAAACCAAACCTAACGTTATAATATATGAACATTATTAAACAATCAATTACAATTACAAAAAAAAAAAAAAAAATGATTAAACAATCTCTGCCTCATGTTGGATTTTTGTGAACCTCGTTATTGCATCAACATCACTACCTTCTCCCACAAAAGAACAAATACCTGCCACCCCCACCATTAAGGTTTTCTTTTTGGCCTATTTTCCCGTGCTGGGCAACCCTGAATGGCACTTACCCAAAAAGGGTTTCTTTCACATATCTTGTGAGACAAGAAATTTTCCGGTAAAGTCAGTTACCCATATACATATGTTTGTTTTTAAAGTTTTTGTTCACAGTATTTTGGCGCGAAATTAAGTTTAGTTTTGATACTGAGGATTTGGTAATCTTTTTCTCTCTTTTTTGTTTTGTTTTTCTAGGCAGGCATTTATTGAAGGTGAAACTGCGAAAGGAGATCGCAGGAATGAATATTCAAGAAGTTTTAATTCACTCAACAACCGAAAAGTGCGTATATTTAAGTTTGATTCTGATACGGTGACTCACTAGCTTGGTGCGTTTGATGCGCCGGGGCTTTTGACCGATGGATGCTAAGCAGACAGCTCTAAGAGGCGGCGAAGTGAGCATGGTGGAAAACAAGGCCCCAAACGATGGCCAAGTGGTTCTTGAAATCCCAGAGATCAAAGACGCAAAGGGGTCTTCTCCCAAAGCCTCTGAATCCTGGAAGCAAAGCCGGGTGGAGTCGCCTCTCAAACCGTCCACTGAGTCGACTACTGACTTCTCAAAATCGGTCCCAGTTAGCTGCCCGTCGCCGGAGATCTCGAGGTTCAGTCCCAGCCCCAATAAGCCTCCTAAAGTTCCGACCACCAATGAGAACCTTACACGAAGACGGTCTCTGGCAAGGTCAGTGTATTCCAAACCGAAATCAAGATTTGGGGAACAACCTTATGCTACTTACGGAAATATGTTTGATGAGAATGGTTCGGCTTTGCAAGAACAAACTGGCGCCGGCTCGCCTTATAGGAATTCTTTTAATGTGGCGTCGCCTAATAACAAAATGTCAAGGAGCACTACTAGAACAGCGTCGATTACTCCGAAGACGCCGTTGATGGCGTCTCCGGGGCACGATGAGGATGAAGAGATTTACAAGAAGGTGAAATTGAATAAAGAGAAGCATAGGAAAGTGAAGACTAAGGCTTTGGTTGAGCTAATTGCGTTTGTGTGCATTTTGGGGTGCTTAGTGGCTAGCTTAACTGCCGAGAGATTGAAGACTGTCGCGGTGTGGAGTTTGGAGTTTTGGAAATGGTGGGTGCTTGTGATGGTGATCTTTTCGGGAATGTTGGTTACCAATTGGTTTATGCATGTGATTGTGTTCTTGATTGAAAGGAACTTTTTGCTAAGGAAGAAGGTGCTGTATTTTGTTCATGGGTTGAAGAAGAGTGTTCAGGTCTTTATTTGGTTGAGTTTGGTTCTTCTTACATGGGAATTGCTTTTCAATCGCGGGATTAAGCGATCCAAGACCGCCACCAAGGTTCTGAGTTATATTACCTGGACTCTTGTTTCACTTTTAGTTGGAGCATTTTTGTGGTTATTGAAGACTTTGTTGCTAAAGATCTTGGCATCGAATTTCCATGTGAACACCTTCTTTGATAGAATTCAGGAATCAATCTTCCATCAGTATGTACTTCAGACCCTTTCGGGGCCTCCCCTTATAGAGGAGGCTGAGAGGGTTGGGAGAACAGCGAGCACTGGACAGTTGAGCTTCAGGAATACAAAGAAGAGTAAAGGAAAGAAGGAGAAAGAGGTAATCGATATGGGGAAACTTCATAAGATGAAACAAGAAAAGGTTTCTGCTTGGACCATGAAGATGTTGGTTGATGCAGTGATGAGTTCAGGGCTGTCCACAATCTCGAATGCACTAGATGAGAGCGTGGATGACGAAGGTGGTGAGCAGACAGATAAGGAGATTACCAATGAGATGGAAGCAACTGCCGCTGCCTATCACATTTTCAGGAATGTCGCTCAGCCTGGTTGCAAGTGAGAAAATCTACATTTAAGAGAAGTTTCCTGATGTCCTAGTCCTTTCCTCTCTATATTGGTCTTTTATCGAAATATTATATTTATGAGTAGGTACATTGATGAAGACGACCTTATGAGATTCATGATTAAGGAAGAAGTGGATCTTGTGTTTCCACTGTTGGAAGGAGGAGAGACAGGAAGGATTGACAGAAAAGATCTTACAGACTGGGTGGTAAGACAATTTCCTTTTGTACTTTTAAAGGTTCAGTTCGGTTTGCAGTTTCTTTTGTTGTCTTTTGAATCTCTGTGCTCATATCATGCTTGTAGTCCCCGAATACTCTTTCTTGGTCACTAGGATATGCAACACGGAAACTGCAAAAGTTTTTCACCTTGTATACTTTGAGAAAGCATATAAGAAGCATATTGTAACAAGGGAAGTCAAAAGAGAGGTTGATAACCTATGCTTGTGTTCCAAATTTACTTTCTGTTTTCTTAATCTTTTAGGTGACAATACAGAGATAACAAAAATTTTGAAGTTTCTGATGTGTCTAGTTGATTATTCTGTTTGCTCAAATCTTTCATGTAACTGCAAGACATTGGAAACACCATTTCATAATTATGCATCGGTTTTCAGTTGTCGCAACATGGTGTTTCTCAAGGTTAACCTGTATGGGTTTCTACCAAAGAAATACAGTAAAAAGAGTTGACGAACTTAGGAGGTGTTCAACGTAGAGAGCCATGTTACTAAATGTAACAGCGACGGAAAACTTTGGTAGTGGGAAAACTTTTTCATTCATATCTGTGATTGTGCAGGTGAAGGTTTACAAAGGCCGCAAAGCACTAGCACATGCTTTAAATGACACCAAGACTGCTGTCAAGCAGTTAAACAAACTCGTGACAGTGATCCTGATTGTTGTGACCATTCTTGTGTGGCTTCTTTTGATGGAAATTGCAACAACAAAAGTTCTTGTCTTTCTCTCATCACAGCTTGTCGTGGCGGCTTTTATGTTTGGAAATACCTGCAAGACTATATTTGAAGCTATTATATTTGTCTTTGTAATGCATCCATTTGATGTTGGCGATCGATGTGTCATTGATGGTGTTACGGTAACCTACAAAGAACCTTTTTTTCTTCTTTCTCCTTTCAATGTATTTCATCGTGAGGCGAATACTTCATTAACTCTGTTTGATATCTGGTCCTTGACAGATGATGGTTGAAGAGATGAACATTTTAACAACAGTCTTCCTTAAGCTCGATTTTGAAAAGGTATATTATCCAAATTCAGTTTTGGCCACGAAACCCATCAGCAATTACTACAGAAGCCCTAATATGGGCGATTCTGTTGAATTCTCGATTGATTTTATGACACCAGCAGAGAGGATTGGGATGCTGAAAGATAAAATTAAGAAGTAAGTTAACTAAACCCTTGCTCTTCCTTTAATTATAAATAATGATGCAATTATGTGAGACTATTATGATAATTTGAAACTAATGTCTTTGTGCTTATTGGCTTTTAAAAGTAAAATTGGGGGAAATAGATAAATTGGGCATAATCTAGTGCAATTATGTTCTTTTAAAGCAAGTTGTCTGAGCATCAAAAAGGTGTTGCAGATTTATTCCTACTAGAAGTAACTTCAACTTAGATGTACACTCCCCCTCAAAGGGTGAGTAACAACCCCTCTTCTAAGCATGTTCATATTCCCTCTAGGAACATCTTGTGAAACATCTAGCTTGTCCAGCCTAGACTCAACATCTTTCATCATTATGACAAGCTTATCTAGATTAGTCCTAGGAGGGGGACTCTCTCTTTTAGGTTGGCTAGAAATAAATTGGTAACAATGAGGTTGAAAGTTATTCATTTTACCACAGTGATAACATTTAGGGACAAACCTTTGCGGGGGTTGTCTCCTAGGAGGGTTGATACCCTCAACCTTAGACTTTAAGGCAACCCTAACACTATTCCCTTTGTCTACCACCTAAGACATCCTTCACCTTATCCACATCCTTAGGACTAAGATCATCAAACACAAACAGGAAGCACAAAATTGATCTTCCCTTGGTGGATAGGTGTCGCTTTGGAAGAAGATGCATTCTTATCAAAACCAAGGCCACACTCATCACCGAGAGGGAGAGGCTTCTAGAATGGCATTTGTGTGAGAGACAAGAGTGAGTTTGGTTGGATATGCCTCTTTGGTTTACCGACCCCCTAAACCCAACTCCCAACCTGTCTGTTTCAGAAATCCCTTTTCCCTACCAACCAATTGATTGGGAGAAGAGGAAAGCCAGCCAAACCTTGTCAGTACAAGTCAGAAGTGTTGGGTGGATTGGTTTGGACTGACCCAATGACAGCCCTGGTGGTGACTAGGACATATGGCTTATCAAAGTCCAAAGAGGAATAATTTACATAATAAGATGAAAGAAGAGGAAGAAGGAAAACCACAAGAGGTTGCCATTGAAGAGACTTCATTTAATTATGGAGTATGTACCATTAATGATTTGGAGGAAGACGAATAAGATGCTTCTTTCCTTTCTTGTTAGGCGCATTCTAACTACTATTGTTTTTCAAAAGCTGGTCCGATGTGGAAATCAAACTTAGAAACCTATTGTTGATGGTGAAAGCTGCATGAATGTTGTGCCAGCGTGTAGGATTTATCACCTTAAGCTTCCAATTGAACCACTCCCTCAACCATACAATACAAAGTAACATGGATTGATAACACCTTTATTCCGGTAACTCAACTTGTCTTGTTTCTTTTTCTTGTTGTACTTATAGTGATTCTATATTATGTGAAGTGATTCGCATGAAAGTCACACATATCCTTCTTGGTCGACCTTGGCTTTGTCTTAAGGCCTATATCTAATGCTGAAATCAAGAAACAGGGTAAATTACACTTTGTACCCCTCCCTAAACTACAACTCCATCTGCACTCACACCTCTAAACTTGGTCTCACTGTAACTTGACCATTTTGTTCCAAGTTGCATCCTAGGTAGATTAGGTTGTTAAATGTAGATGGAAAACATGTCACGTGTGTGGGGCAAGATGCAGTGAATCAAACTTTAGAAATGTGAGTGCAAATGGGGTGGTAGTTTGAGGGGAGGGGTACAAAGTGTAATTTACCCTACAAAATATTTTGTATTGTGTATAATAAGAGTCTACGCCACGTGAGACCTATGTGTGATGGATTCTGTCAACTTTAATGACCCAATTTGACCTGCAGTGCAACTCGGAACAATATGGTATTTCGTAGGAGGGAGTTGTAGTGAGTCAAATTTTGGAGGTATGAGTACAATGAGGTGATAGTTTGAGGGGCAAAGTGTAATTTACCCAAAGAAATATGAGGAGTCATGCCACAAAAGGTATTGTTAAAAATGAGAAAAAGTCTTCTGACCTACTTTCAAAGAAGCAGTTTGAAATCAAAAGCAAGGAATCTAATGTTATTTATGCCATTGTGACCATAGAAGTGAAGAAATCTACATATGGTTTTGAATCTAGTATGCCTTTATAAATGCAGAAAATTGTTGTCTAAATTTTGTGATATAGCGCCAGAAGAGTTGCCTAATGAACTCCCTCCTATATGTAGTTCCAGCATGCAATTGATCTTGTACTGGGGTCCCAATTGTCTAGTCTTCCAACATATCGCATGAACCCAAGTGAGCATGCTGAGTTGAAAAGACAGGTGGATGAGCTGCTGTCCAGGGGTTTTATTTGCAATATTTTTAAGTCCATATGGTTTCCCTGCTTTGCTTGCACCGAAGAAAGATAGTACCTGGTGTGTGTGTGCCAATAGTTGTGCTATCAACAAAATTACCATAAAGTACCGGTTTCCTATCCCACGCCCGGATGATATGTTAGACATGATGACTGGTTCTATTATCTTTTTGAAGATAGATTTGAAGAGTGGATATGATCAAATACGCATAAGACTTGGAGATGAGTGGAAGACTGCTTTCAAGGCAAAAGATGGTTTTTCCAATGCACCTAGCACATATATGCTTTTTATTACCTAGGTATTTCAGCCTTTCATTTGTCACTTTTTAGTTTTTTATTTTGATGATATCTTAATCTATAGTAAGACCAATGAGGATCATCTCTTTCATCTCCAACAAGTCATGAGAGTTCTTTACAAAAATATGAAGTGTTCCTTCATGAGTCATAATCTGGTGTTTTTAGGCTTTTTTATTTCTTCCAAAGGTGTGGAAGTTGATCCAGATAAAGTCAAAGTTATTCGAGAATGGCCAATTCCCTCTCCTTTGAATGAAATTTGTAGCTTTCATGATTTGGCCACATTCTATAGGCGTTTTATTCTAAATTTGAGCACTATCGTTGTGCCTATCACCAATTGCATGAAGAGGGGACAATTTATTTGGACCATGGCAGCATCACGAGCTTATGAAGAGATAAAGAAAATAATGACTGAACCTCTAGTATTGAGGTGGCTTGTTGACGCATCACATGTTGGAATTGGAGGTGTTTGGTCAAGAAGGCCACCCCATTGGTTATTTCAACTAGAATTTAAATAAAGCCAAACAAAAGTACTCCACCTATGCAAAGAATTCTATGGTGTGGTTCAAGCACTTCATTATTAACTTCTTTATCTCATTCCAAGGAGTTTCTGTTGTACTCTGACCATGAGTACACTTTTGTTATCAACATAAGGTTGGTGTTGAGAACAAGCCAGCTGATGCGTTGAGTCAAGTGGTATTTATCTTTTCCTTGATGTCTATTCAAGTTGTGTGCTTTGATTCGCTTAAGAGAGACTACCCATCTTACAAGGATTTTACCATTATATATTTTGATTAATGGCTGGACACAGTATGCTGCATATTCTGATTATTCCTTTCATGAGGGCTATCTCTTCACGGGAACTCGGCTTTGGGAAATACTTTCTAAAGGAGCAGGTCATTTTGGGAGATATAAGACCATCACAATGTTTGGGGATCGTTATTATTTGTAAAACTAGATGTGGCAAGAGTTGTCTCCCGGTGTTGTACTTAGATATCAAAGGGAAGGAAAAAAAAATACGGGTTTATACATGCCATTACCAATTGCCCATAAACCATGTCAAGATCTAAGTGTGGACTTTGTCCTATGATTGCCAAGAACCCTTTTGTGTCATGATTCTATTTTTGTGGTGGTGGATCGATATTTAAAGATGGCTCACTTTATTCCTTGTTTGAAGATGTCTGATGCTGTCCATATTGCTTAATGTTTCTTTGAAGAAGTTATTTGACTTCATGGGCTGCCTAAAACCATCATCTCGGATTGTGATGTGAAGTTTATGAGTTACTTTCTGAGGATTTTATGGAAATTTCTAAATACAAGGCTGGAGTTTTCTTCTTTTCATCCCCAAACTAATGAGTGAACAGAAGTTGTTAATTGAAGTTTGGGTGATCTCCTTTGATGACTTGTTGGAGATTGATAGAATATAGGAGTTTTCCATTTTGGATTTGATTTAATTTCCTTATTGAACTCTTTACAATAATTGTGTGTTGTAATCAAATCCTAAAGATTTGATTATCTATCTTCTATTCTCTTCACCTACCACAGTTCCCTTATAAATAGAGACTTTTGTATTATAAACATATCAAATTGAGTAAGAGAAAAATGTAGCCCTTGGGAGTGGTAGCTGTAGGCCTCTAAGGTTGAACCACTTCAAATCTCTTGTCTCTCTTTCCTTCTGCTATCTTCCCCAACATTCTCATTAATATTACATTTTATTACAAAACTTTACATGGTATCAGAGTCTGATTTTGAGTTCGAACCTTGTTTCCGTCATTCGAATCTATTTCTATTAAATATTCTACATGTTAGGCTTACTTATTAAAGAGGATTTTGAGCCTACACGTGAGGAGTGTTAGAATATTAATTAAAGGATTACATTCACCCATTCTTATTAGCCTAAGCTTTTGGAGATAAATGACCTGTCTTTTGGCCCAAAGTTGACCCATTCTCGGCTTTGTTTTCAGCCTATAGTTTGCCCATAGTCGGCCCAGTTTCTACCATTGTCCGATCGTCACCTCCAGCCACCGACTATCATCCACCTCTTGGTCTTACACCCAGAATTGGCTTTGCGTTGCACTTAATTCAAGCCCCGTCCAAGCTCACATCCGAGCTTTTGTTCCTGCTGCACAGAATTCTCATAAGCTTCATCAACAGATAAGAAGGCTGACCTCACGTTCAAACATTGGTCCTTGTTGCACTAGATCCCTTTCAGAATAAATAAATTAAATTATTTCCTTTCCAAACTCAAGTTTCCACCTTGAATTTTAGGTGGGGGTGTTAGAATATAGAAATTTTCCATATTGGGTTTGGTTCAATTTTCCTATTGAACTATTTACCAAATTACCATAGTTGTGTATAGTAATCAAATCTCTGGGAGTTGATTACCTTTCTTGTATTCTCTCTACCTACCACAATTTCCCTGTAACTAGGAATTTTTTATTGTAAGCATATTAAGTTGAATAAAAGCAAAATGTAGCGCTTGGTGAAATTCCAGTGGTGGATGTAGGCCTCTAAGGCTGAACAACTCCAAATCTCTTATCTCCCTTTCCTTTTGGTATCTTTTGCAATACTCTCTTTAATTTTATATTTTATTACAAAACTTTGTAGAGACCATGTTGATTGGCATCAAATACTTCCTATGGTTGAATTTTGGTCTACAGGTTGTAGCCCCTTCGAGAGTGTAATGGGGTTTACTTCCTAGGAAGCCAATTGATTTGGTTCCTTTACTTATTCAAGCGCACCCTAGTGTAGAAGTTGATGCTTTTGCAAAACATATGTGTGAGATACATGATGATGTGCAATATAAGATTGCAATCAGCATCGAGAGCTACACAGCACATTTTGGTTTGGAGAACGTTTATTGAATTCAAGGAATCAAATATGGTGATGGGTCGAACTAAGAATGAAAGATATCCGAAAGGCGTGTATAAGAAGTTTCATTCAAAGTGTGCTGGCTCTTACTTCCATTTGAAGAGGATTAGTTCTTGACGTGCCGGAACATACGGGTATAAGTAATCTCTTCAATATTGAAGATCTCACTTTATGCCGAGGGCATGATGAGGATGAACCTAATGATGCTATTGTTGTTAAACTCCCTCCAGCACCCTGTGTGAAGGAAGAGATTGAAGATGTTATTGATCATCAACTCGTCTCTACTAATGGAAGCAGCCATCAAAGGTATCTCATCAAATGAAATGGGTGTCTACTTTTGTATTGTACTTGGATCACTGATACTAAGTTCCAACGCCTCACCCCGACTTCATGCCCTTAACTCGTCAAGGTCTGAGTTGTCTCAAACCGGGGAGAGATGATGGAGACAAATGGAAGCACCCTTATAAAGTTTATAAAAGGCATAGAAAAGATGCTTCCAAGGCCCAACTTTAATTTAGCATATGCTAAATGATGTGGAGCCTACTTGGGAGCTTGTATAATTTAGTTTCAAAGTCTAGTTAGGTTTTATTTTTGTATTAGGCTTCACTAGTTATTTGGTTTAGGCTTAGTAGTTGAAGCCAAGGAGTCCAAGTCCATTAGGGTTAGGCATTAGATGCCTATAATTAAAGATGTAAGGATTTTCTTCGATGATCATGATTGAAGAATAAAAATTCCATTAACTATTGCCTTGTGGATTGTGTGATGCAACCTTATCCGAGGTGTGATGTCACGAAATCCTAGGTGTGATGCTTAGGTTTGTCTTTCTCATTTATGTTTTCCTTTGAAATTTCCAACAATTTTCTAGGAAATCTTTGAAATTTAGACCAATGCTTTCTTTAAAACCCTAATTTTTTAAAATCCTAAACCCCCCAAATTTTTATGACAGGTTCAAATGGAAAATATGTGTCATGGACTCATGGGTACTCACGAGGTGCACGACACAGTTTTGTTGTGCATCAAATTTTGGTATCAGAGTTTTTGTTCTACATCAATTTAGGTATCATAGTTTCAGTTCTATATCAGTTTCATAATCCAGTTCGTCAAATTTCCATCTCCTAGGAGAAATCACAGTGAAATAACAGGATTGTCTTAACAGTGAAAAATCAATTCTTTATAGTTCTGATTTTGATTTGCATAGTCTCTTTCTACTCTACCATTATCTGAGATTTAACAACACTCTAATGGAGGAGCCTGATGATCCAGAGTTTGTTTATCAGCTCCCTTAGAAAATGGGGACTTGTGATTCCTTTGTGATGCCTGACTCAAGTGTAAACCTATAGTCAGGAAAAAAATAAACTGTAAAGAATTGATAGAGGTTTCAAACTAAACAGGCATCACAAAGGAATCAGTTTTTCTAATATAACCTGAGTTGATTGGTAGAGAGAGTGATATAACAACACCCAATCTTTATTTAAGAGCCTGAATTCATCTTGATACTACTAAGTTCTTCCATAAATATGTATCTTTTGCCTTAACCTTTTTCCTGTTTGCTTTTGTTTGGTCAGGTTTTTGGAGAAAAATCCACAACACTGGCATGCTAACCACAATTTGGCGGTGAAGGAGATCGAAAATGTAAATAAGATAAAGATGGGCCTCTTTGTCTTCCACACAATAAACTTTCAAGACGTGGGAGAGAAGACCAGGCGAAGAACAGAATTAGTTATGGAGATAAAAAGGATTTTTGAGGAGCTTAATATCAAATACAATCTCCTGCCCCAAGCAGTTCATCTTGCCAATCCTGGGTCTGAAACAACAAATGCAACCAACAGATGATTTTTGCTCATCAATTCAGATGGCTTTTATAATCTCCAAGTACGTTCCTTTTCTTCCTCTTCTGAGGAGATTAATTTGTATAATTGATATCACATTTCAGTTGGTCATGCAGCCAATGTTATATATGTTAGAGTGGATCTGCAATTTAGATTTGGGTTGGATATGTGGGACTTGAGTTACTAGTTTTCTAGTGGCATTCCATTACCACTGCATGTTATACCAAATGCATGAATTTGTGTATGTCAACTGCGTTTATGAGCTTCTCTTGACTATCAAATCAACTGAGATAAGCAGAAGTCCACGGCTGTACTAATCCGCATTGTTTAAAGCCCTTGCTCACTATGGATCTTCAATTAAATGTGAAATTTCAGATAATTTTATTTAAGGATATGGGGGACCTCCTCAAAGATGGGTGTAATTGAACAGTTTAGAGTTATGAGCTTCTCTTGACTATCAAATCAACTGAGATAAGCAGAAGTCCGTGCCGTACTAATCCGCATTGTTTAAAGCCCTTGCTCACTATGGATCTTCAATTAAATGTGAAATTTCAGATAATTTTATTTAAGGAATATGGGGGACCTCCTCAAAGGTGGGTGCAATTGAACAGTTTAGAGTTAAAATTATTGAAACAGAAGTCTTTAATATTTGTTTAGCTTGAAGGCAATGCAGCTAGAAAGTTGACTGGACAGGATTTGTGTTTTTGTGTGTGTGTGTGTGTTGGGAATATGTTATCTTAAATTTGAGTTGTAGTAATGTGTGTTGAGTTTCCAGGGTTTGGGTCCTTAGGGAGCTTCGTACTCTCAAAAAGGCATTGAATCAGTAATGAAGCTCAGCAGACTGGACATCCTGACAAGGCTGATTTGTTTAGGGAAAAAACATATATAATTCTTTTTTCTGTGTTATTTTGTATTTTCTTATTTCCTAGGATGTTAGAGCTGTAGTGTAGATAATTTAATTTCCTAGATGATTTTGAACTACGAAAGACTTATGGCGTGGATTGTGTGGAAGTGATAGAACTGATTTAAAGAGAGAGCGAAATATGTATGAGGGTATTTCCATTCAACCGTATTTATACATATACGGTCTCATTTGGCATGCAGAATGAGTATTCTGTTAGGACAAGAAATAGTTATTACTGAGAATGGAGGATAGTAGAATTGAATAGCTATTTGTATTCTTTAGTTTGTTAATAATATATATGCTTTAGTTTAAGGGTTAAATACCTCAAACTCTCCTAGGGTTTACCAACTTTATTTTTTTCTCCTTGGGGTTTCATTTTTATCACAAGACCCCCCTGAGGTTTTGATAAAGGACCAATTTAGTCCATCCGTTAGTTGACCGTTAAGACTGACACGTGGACTAATCAGATGTTGACATGTGGCACCTATTTAATTTTTTTTTTAATTTAAAAAAAAAATGTATTTTTTTAAAAATAAAAAATAAAAATAATAAAAATAATAATAATAATAAAAAAAGGAAAAGGAAAAAACTGGGGGTGGCTCGGCCACCCCCTTGGAGCCCAAGGCCACCCCCAGTTTTTTCCTTTTCTTTTTTTTTTTAAAAAAATTAAATAGATGCCACGTGTCAACATCTGATTGGTCCACGTGTCAGTCTTAACGGTCAACTAACGAATGGACTAAATTGGTCATTTATCAAAACTCCAGGGAGAAAAAAATAAAGTTGGCAAACTCTAAGGGGGTATGAGGTATTTAACCCTTAGTTTAAATTGAACCAAAATTACAAAAATATAAACATTATCTCTTTCTTTCTTTTTCTTTTTTTTCTTTTTTTTTTTTTTCTTAAGAAAAAAGCCTTAAACCTAGGAATTTAGTGGGTGACTGACCACCCTATTATAGTAGTCGAGAGTGGTGCGATCATCCCCAAAGTGCCTTGAGGAGGACCCCTGAGGTGCTCTGGAGTGGCCATGACTACTCTTGATGGGCTCTGAAGGTGGTTTTGGCTACCCCAAATGCACCATGGGTGGTCACACCACCTCAAGGTTCTGTCGTGGCTAACCGACCACCCAGCCACCCATAGAAATCAACATTTTCATTTTTTTTTTGTCTTTTTCTTTTTCTTTTTTAGTTTGAGAGAAAAAAAAAAAAAACATTTGTAATTTTTTTTTGAAAAAAAATTATGTATTCATCTGTAAATAGCTATTCTTCTCATTTTTTAGAAGAATATATATTTCTCTTTGTAAATGAATAGTTATCCTCATGGAATATCTATTCTTAGGAATAGGTTATTGATGTAGCTATTATTTTATTCATTTGTAGCTATTCCCATTTATACATGACGTAGAAATATGTAATAGGATATATGGAAGGAAAGAAAAGGGTTACATTTGAAAAAAAAAAATTTAATTGAATAAGGAAAAGGGTTAGTGAGGGATAATTTTCACTCTTATCCATAAGGAAAAGTGAGTGGACGATCCTAAAAATGAAAATGGAGTGAGCTCTCCAACAACAGACTTAAAACAAAAAATAACAGTGCGAAAATATAAACTAATGGTAGAAAATGGATCAAACAAGTGATTCGATCATCTCAAATGACTGCACGAGGCGATTTCAGAAGTAAAATTAGCACAGATTAAAGCAAGCATATCCAAACTCTCACTAGGAACCAGCAACAATCTCTAAAAAGAGGCTGAAGCCGAATATGCAGTACAGATCAGGGAGACAAGAACCCATAAAACCAACAACCCATAAAACCAACAAGCAGCAAATAGCAAGAGAAGCTGCAAAGGAATTAAAATAAGTGATATTTATAGGAGAATTAAAAGTTGTGAACAAGAAAACTCTAGACTAAATAAGGAAGAAATAGACCTACAAAGAAATATAATAAAGGCCTAAAATAAAGAATATTGATAATATTCTAAAATAGTGAATATTAAACTATTTAAAACATTTAGATGAGCTGATACGTGAATCACATCAAATCTTTTAGTGGAGACATGTCTCGCACACTTTCACCCACTTTCATGTTTCATGGTCTTATCCCAATAATCCCATCTTTCTAGATTGACAACTATCATGAAGATTCACCTTATAACTTTTTTTTGGTTTTTTTTTTTTACTCGATCGTTAATTGGGTTTTAAAAACTAAGATATCATTTGAATTCTTTTTTATTTTATTTTATTTAAACTCAAAGAGCACTAGAATTAAACGTTAAGGTATTAATTTTTGGGGAAAATTGACTTAGAGGTATCTCAGGTATCATTTCTTTTTTTTTTTAATCAAATCACTTCTTAAAGTAAACTCTCTAAGATTTTAATCTATTTGATAACAAATCTTAAAGAGTAGATCAATAAACTTTAAATTTTAGGGAGAAATTAATATGATATGCATGGTTTGACAACTCAATTGCAACTACTTGTAATAAATTACAAAGTGCCTTAAATATTTGTTTTAGTAAAAACAAATCGCATCAGTTGATGAGAATTCCACCTCCTAATCACTTCATTTGACATGTAAATAGCCAACCATTATCTCCAAGCCCTAACCCTAAATCTAATTCTATTGGATCAAGCTAGGAGGATAACCTTATCCTCCAAACCCATGTGGAGAATCTGCCATGTAGGACAACCTCCAAGCGACACGTAACCCACAAATCTCTAATTTCCACCTTCCATCCTCGTCCCTTCATTTGTCTATCTAAACCAACACAGTCCATCGCACACCAAGCAAACACTACACGAAAAAGGAAACAAAAAAGTTGCACTCAGAAAATGGCTGCTTCCGTTTCAATGGCTTTGCCGATAACTTCTGCCGCCCGGAGCAAGCTAAACCGGCCGAGCTCCGAGTCCTTCTTTAAGCCATTACCAATAATGCCATCAAAGAAGCGTATGTTTGTGAAGCCAGAGTCCTCCAAAGGCAAGCTTGGGGTGCAGGCATCTCTTAAGGAAAAGGCGGTTACAGGCCTAACGGCCATCGCTCTGACAGCCGCAATGGTGATACCAGAGGTGGCGGAGGCAGCGGGGCCAGCAGGCTTCTCCCCATCTCTCAAGAACTTCTTGCTCAGCATCGTTTCCGGCGGAGTGGTGATCTCGGCGATTGTTGGAGCTGTTATTGGCGTTTCCAACTTCGATCCCGTTAAGCGGAGCTGAGTAGAAGCTTTGATTTGTTTGCTACTCGATCTTCACTTTGTTGTTTTTGGTTTATGGGGTTTGTGTTAGTATTATGCAGCTCTTCTTCTTCCTATTAATATTATTGCCATGAAACTTTTAAATTTGGAAATTTAATGTCTTTCACTTAATTGGGCCATTGGCACATAGCATACATATATACTTAGTTCAAACACATACGTCTCTGCTGGAACGGAGGAATTTCATTCGCACAATGAAAACTAGGAACCAGTGGCAATTTGTGTTCGTGTGCCGGTTTCGAGTTGAATTATAATCTGACTCATTTAATTAAACAGGTTAAACCTTTTAATTTTAATCCTCTAATTTTATACCGGATGGTGTCGGGTTCGTGGGTCATTTCAAAAATTATCAACCATTATGTCATATGTCGGATTCGAGCTGTGTTGAGGCATAAGTATAAGATTATATAAATCAATCATAACCCGATTCATTTAATTAAACGGGTTACACTCTTTAACTCTAATCCTTTAATTTTGTGTTAAGTTTATGTCGGGTTCGCGGATTGTGTCAAAAATTGCCAACAATAAAAACCAAGAACATCTTGAAAAAAAAAAAAAAAAGAAAAAAAAAAAAAAAAGAAAAAGAGAAAGAGAAGAGAAAACTACTTCCATTATAAAAATCTGAATGGAGGAATGCCTCATATTCCTGATAAAACAAAAAAAAATGTTGGGGCATTTACAATTTTTACTATAACTTCTTACAAACTCACTTAACATAACAATTTACATGTTATGAAAATAAGTATTATCTAATCTGTCATTGTGATTGTTCACATTTGTCGGATAGTGTGATAAGTGTCTTGTAGATTCACACGTCATGAATTTGTAAGAAACATATAATAAAATCCATAAGTCCTTAACATCCATTGTTGAAAACCAATGCGTCAATGATTTTCCTTTGCACAGCAATAACCCCCCTAAAAAAGAAAAAAAGAAGCTTGTGACTTTAATGGCGGTAAGCCACCCCATGTCCATGAATGAATCTTGCACTTTCTTCAGTGTAGATATGCATTTCGTTCAACAACCTAAAATCAATATATGAAATATTTAATTGAAATAGAAGGTGAATAAATAGAAACATAAATTTTAAAAAAAATAATAATCATTTAATTAATATTCTAACACACAAAACTTACGATAACGAAACCGTCTTATTCATGGTGGCAGAGGAGAGGAAGGAAGCACCATTCAAATAGAGTAATTCGCCATCTATTCTTGCATCAATCCTTTTGTCCATATCCTCAGCATTAATAGAAAAGGGTTGGTCTGAGGCCTGCATTGAAACACACATATTTAATTAAGTAAACAACCAAGCAAATTAATCCATTAATTTCTACACAATTATACAAACAAAACAAGCGCGCGTACGTCTCTTAACATACCATAACCCATCCCCATGTATCTGCAAAAGATGGCACGTGAGCTGTGTACACCATCACATCTGCAACATGCAGAGGAGATCGATCGATATATTTTATTAAACCTTTCACCAAGTAAAGGACTGTTTGGGGTTGAATGAGAGAGTCTAGCTAGAGTACTTACACTTGAAGACCTGCTTGATTGTGTTGTATATGGAGGTGAAAACCTCCTTGTGGGTGAAAATGCCTGCTGGTCCAGCCTATAAACACATGATGTTTTTCAGATTCTGGTAATTTTTTTGTCGGGGGCAAGCAAAAAGAACATGGCCTACCTGGGTGACGAAGATGCCATTGTCATTGAGCTTGGGTTTGAGAATTTTCTCGTAGAAAGAGTTTGTGTAGAGTTGATAACAAGGCCCTCCTTCAACTGGGTCTGCTAAATCTCCAACTATGATATCGAATTTCTCATTCCTCTTCTCTAATTCAGCCCTTTAATATATATTTGTTCAAATATTACAGTCAGCTTTATGTCATATAATTAATGTCGTGTGATACGACCATATGGGAAGTTGAACAAGGAGCAAACAACTTACTTGGCATCATTAATAACAAGATTAAGCTTCTTGTGGCAAAAGGTCTCCTGGTTTACTGTCAAATATCTACGACAGAAATTGACCACCTCCTGCAACAATTTGTTATTTCTATTAAAAAATTAAAATAATCACAAAAGAAATGGTTGGTTGCAGAGGTGTCACCCTAATTGATCTGTATAATTATCATTTAAACAAGGTTGTCTCATTACAAGTAGCGACCAAAATGCTGTTGATTATAAAATGAAGTAGGTATTTTTTTTTTTTTTTTTTTTTTTTCAACAAACCTTCAAATATAGGCAACTTAACTTTCCTTAAATAATTGTGTTTACTATTTAATTATTTAAACAACCGCCACCCCTCTCCCTTGGTTGGCCAAATCAGTTAAACGACACCCTACCAGATATGGTTTTATATATAATAAATTGCCGGTTTCAGTTTTAATTAAGAGAAAGATACGTACGTTACACTAACTAATTTATATATTGGATTTTGTTGATACAGCACCGCTTGGCCTCTTCCCGCAGCCCAAAACAAAAAGGATTTTGATGATCCATGTGGCCGGATATTCCTTAATTATTTATTTTTCGTTAAACAAAATGGGAAAATGCCAATTTCCCAGTGAATCTGATTCCAAGCCGGCGGCCTGGCAGAACTACAATACAAACTGAAATCACACTGGCGTGCTTGAACAGTAAGCACGCTGGTGTTAAAATATTATTATTATTTTTTAACTGTTTAAATATTATTTTAATAATATTTTAACACTGGCGTGCTTACTGTCCAAGCACGCCGGTATACTACAAATCATTGCTCCAAACTACCTGGTCTATTTTGTTTTGTTTTTTTTTTTTTTTTTTTTTAACCAATCTGAATTATTACCTGATCAATATCGCACATAACTACTTTCTCCATTGATTTGTGCTTGAGTGCTTCCCTGGCAGCGGATCCCTCGCCACCACCCATTATAAACACAGTTCTGGGGCTGCACATAATAATTAAAAAGTTGAAATTTTAGGCCATATAATCCGGCACAGTCCGACAGCACAAGAAATAAAATAAAATAAAAGCCATTTCGTCAAAGTCCCATGCATTAACAAAAAAAAAAAAAAGTGTCTTTGATGAACCGGAGCCTCTATCAATGGTGAATGACTAATTAACAAATCATATAGTGAACCCATGTATTTTTTTTCGCAATCATCATGAGCGCATTCTTTTCGGTTGTAAATATCATTTATAGCTGCTTCTCAAAACGACAACTATAGAACCAAATCCTTTTGTTTAGTTTAAATTCTTTGCACAGTTATAACTATATCTAATAGGATGTTTGTTGAATCCCCACCTCGTCCTTTTATAATTTTATTATTATCTTGCTCAGAAATAAGAGGACTATTTTAAGTATTAAATAGTTTTATTAGGGTGTTTGTTGAATCCCTCTGTAAGAGGACTCTTTAAATATTAAACAATAAATAAAGTGCAGTATATATACAATAATGGGATTAGCCATATGCATGGGATTAGACTCACTCGGGGTGACATAAGAGAGCAGGATGAATCAAGCATTCATGGTAAATAAACTCGTCCACCTCGGCACTCTGCATCTTCCCATCAATCACCAAAACCTGTATCCAATCAACCCCCAAAAAAGATGATGATAGTACTACACTACTGGACCAGCATCAGAGAGGATCAAATCTCAATCTCAAATAAATGCAGATTAAAGTTACCGAAATCCACTTGCCACTCTCAAATGACAGCTCTTTCGAAAATTTTAGGCCAACAACCATATAAATAAAATATTTAACCTGTTCTTCCTATGAACCTCCATTAACATTTGGATTAAAATGGATAAGAAATGCGCATTTGTGTCACACTTTGAAGAATTTTTTTTTTCTTTTTCCTTTTTTACTTTAAGTTTTCAAATGCTCTATATTATTAAAAGATAAAAACAACTAAAAAAATATCTAAAGAGACAGCCGACTAACCCTATTCCATTTTTGGGGCGGTGCACACAACCACCCCTTTAATTTTTTCAATTATTTTTACTTTTACTAAGTTCCAAGGATAATTTAAATAATTCAAATTAAAAAGCATGTTCGCATGTGACATTTTTTGTCTTTTTTAATGTCATATGCTAACGGAGGTATAATTTGTAATGGGTCTACTAATTAAATGGAGTCAAGTGTCACATTTTAAACTTAAATGATGGAAATAACAAAGGTTGGTAGTTTAGAGCTAGGTGATAATTGAGATTATTTTACAAATAAGTTTTTCTTTATTAATGTAAAAAATGAAAACGAGACTCCCTTGACGTAAAAACTTATAAAATGGAACCGCAAATACCTTCCCAAAACGCTTGGTATCTAAGAGAGCTATGTCTTGATACTCGCTTGTCCCTTTATGGAGTACCCTGCAAACACGACAGAGAAATTAACATCGTTAAAGAACAATTATTGAGAAAGAATAATGTTATGTAAATTAATCAGGATATGAAAATATTGATGAATCTCGATCTAGCATGGCCTTGGGAATTCTTTTGTCGAGGGCTTGAGAATAACATTCATAGTTGGAGAGATGTGTTGATGGACGGAAGATTTTGTGACGAACCTATTCAAAGCAAACGACCATTTGAGATCATCATCAATCAGTTCTTCATACCAACTACAGTTGTGAAGATTGTCGAGCTGGTTGTCTTCTTCACAGTTCTTTGAGAACCCATTGGCATACCCATTGGCGTGGAAGAACTCAACAGCCTCACCCATCTTTGTAAGACGAAAGGAAAACCCAAAACATACGAACACACAAACACACAAACAAAACACAGACACCTTGAGAGAGAGATAGAGAGAGACAACCGAACAAGAGTGGACAGTAGGAAGAGAGTCACAAACGGGGGGGTTTTATAGCAGTACTATAGGCAGCCAATAATTCTGTCGCCTTGGATCACTGTGTTGTTGGTTATACGTGCTGTTATTAAATGTATGTTATAGTTTAATTAACGATCAATATTGAATCTTAAAGTTGACTTACTTTTACAAGCTTTTAATAAGAGAGATTTTGAAAAATTCAATTTTGACCGTTGATTAAACTACAGCATACATACTGTTATTTTAATAACAGCTAGCCGAATCCTATATTATATTGATATATATAAGGGCTATGCGATACATCACCTTGTTGTATCTCCCATCCTTTCTCATTTTTCAAAAAGGCTACATGACGTAAACCCTCGTAATATTTGGTTCATGAAACGTGGTTTCTTTTATTTGGAAGACCACGACACATAAGTTTTAAGTAAGAGATAATATAGAGCAACTTTCGTCATTAAACAACACTGACCACACTCCATTGTGAAATTAATCAAGAAATTAAATTGAGTACTCTAGAATTAAGAGATAATAAATTAAAGTGAAATTAAATTCGACGAGCCCTAGAAGAGCCCACCGAGATGCTCTAAGTGCTTATTTGAAATCTCATTGCAAACTCCAGGCGAATCTGAAGCGCATGGATACAAGTTATGCCTTGGAATGAAAGACAATTCCAAATCCGCTTTGTTTACGAACAAGGAAGCTATAAGTAATGCAACTATGAATCTCATGGAGAGTTCGATCCTGGCTTAGGATGAACGGTGGCGGCATGCTTAACACATGCAAGTCGGACGGGAAGTGGTGTTTCAAGTGGCGGACGGGTGAGTAACGCGTAAGAACTTGCCCTTGGGAGGGGAACAACAACTAGAAACGGCTACTAATACCCCGTAGGCTGAGGAACAAAAGAAGGAATCTGCCTGAGGAGGGGCTCGCGTCTGATTAGCTAGTTGGTGAGGCAATAGCTTACCAAGGCGATAATCAGTAGCTGGTCCGAGAGGATGATCAGCCACACTGGGACTGAGACACAGCCCAAACTCCTACAGGAGGCAGCAGTGGGGAATTTTTCGCAATGGGTGAAAGCCTGATGGAGCAATGCTGCGAGGAGGTAGAAGGCCTATGGGTCGTAAACTTCTTTTCTCGGAAAAGAAGTAATGATGGTATATGGGGAATAAGCATCGGCTGACTCTGTGCCAGCAGCCACAGTAATACAGAGAATGCAAGCGTTATCTGGAATGATTGGGCGTAAAGTGTCTGTAGGTGGCTTTTTAAGTCCACCGTGAAATCCCAAGGCTCAACCCTGGACAGGCGGTGGAAACTACCAAGCTGGAGTACGGTATGGGCAGAGGGAATTTCCGGTGGAGCGATGAAATGCGTAGAGATCGGAAAGAATACCAACGGCGAAAGCACTTTGTTGAGCTGACACTAACACTAAGAGACGAAAGCTAAGGGCGTAAAGTGTCTGTAGGTGGCTTTTTAAGTCCACCGTCAAATCCCAAGGCTCAACCCTGGACAGGCGGTGGAAACTACCAAGCTGGAGTACGGTATGGGCAGAGGGAATTTCCGGTGGAGCGATGAAATGTGTAGAGATCGGAAAGAATACCAACGGCGAAAGCACTCTGTTGGGCCGACATTGACACTAAGAGACGAAAGCTAGGGGAGTGAATGGGATTAGATACCCCAGTAGTCCTAGCCGTAAATGATGGATACTAGGTGTTGTGCGTATCGACCCGTGCAGTGCTGTAGGTAACATGTTAAGTATCCCACCTGGGGAGTACGTTTACAAGAATGAAACTCAAAGGAATTGATGGGGGCCCGCGCAAGCAGTGGAGCATGTGGTTTGACATGCCGCAAATCCTCTTGAAAGAGAGGGGTGCCTTCGGGAACGCAGACACAGGTGGTGCATGGCTGTCGTCAGCTCGTGCCGTAAGGTATTGGGTTAAGTCCCATAACGACCGCAATCCTCGTGTTTAGTTGCCACCGTTGAGTTTGAAACCCTGAGCAGACTACCGGTGATAAGCAGAAGGAAGGTAAGGATGACGTCAAGTCATCATGCCCCTTATGCCTTAGGCGACACACGTGCTACAATGGCCGCGACAAAGGGTCGCAATCCCGCTAGGGTGAGTTAACCCCAAAAACCCGTCCTCAGTTCGGATTGTAGGCTGCAACTCGCCTGCATAAAGCTGAAATCGCTAGTAATCACCAGTCAGCCATACGGCAGTGAATTCGTTCCCGGGCCTTGTACACACCGCCTGTCACACTATGGGAGTAGGCCATGCCCAAAGTCGTTACCTTAACCACAAGAAGAGGGATGCTGAAGGCAGGGCTAGTGACTGGAGTAAAGTCGTAACAAAGTAGCTGTACTGGAAGGTGCGGCTAGATCACCTCATTTTTAGGGAGAGCTAATGCTTGTTGGATATTTTGGTTTGACACTGCTTCACACCCAAAAAGAAACGAGCTACGTCTAGGTTAAACTTGGAGATGGAAGTCTTCTTTCGTTTCTCGACGGTGAAGTAAAACTAAGCTTATGAGCTTATTTTCCTAGGTCGGAACAAGTTGATAGGATTCCCTTTTTTCGCCCCCATGTCGCCACATGAGGGGACATAAAAAAAGAAAGAGAGGGATCGGGTTTCTCTTGCTTTGGGCATAGCGGGCCCCGGCGGGAGGCCCACACGACGGGCTATTATCTCAGTGGTAGAGTGTGCCCCTGATAATTGCATCGCTGTGCCTGGGCTATGAGGGCTCTCAGCCACATGGATAGTTCAATATGCTCGTCAGTGCCTGACCCTGCGATGTGGATCATCCAAGGCACATTAGCATGGCGTACTTCTCCTGTTCGAACCGGGGTTTGAAACCAAACTTCTCTTCAAGAGGATAGATGGGCCAATTCAGGTGAGATCCAATGTAGATCCAACTTTCTATTCACTCATGGGATCCGAACGGTCCGGGGGGGACCACCACGGCTCCTCTCTTCTCGAGAATCCATACATCCCTTATCAATATATGGACAGCTATCTCTCGAGCACTGGTTTAGGTTCGGCCTCAATGGGAAAATAAAACGGAGCACCTAATAAAGTATCTTCACAAACCAAGAACTATAAGATCGCCCCTTTCATTATAGGGTGACGGAGGGATCGTACCATTTGAGCTTCTTCTTTTTTCATGCTTTTCCCGGAGGTCTGGAGAAAGCTGCAATCAATAGGATTTTCCTAATCCTCCCTTTCCGAAAGGAAGAAGTTGAAATTATTTTTCCTTTCAGCAGGGACCAGGAGATTGGATCTAGCCATAAGAAGAATGCATGGTTGATAAATAACTCACTTCTTGGTCTTCGACCCCCTTAGTCACTACGAACGCCCCCGAGTAGTGGAATGGAATGTGTTTATTTATCTATCTCTTGACTCGAAATAGGAGCAGGTTTGAAACGAGGAAAGGCTTATGGTGGATACCTAGGCACCCAGAGATGAGGAAGGGCGTAGTAAGCGACGAAATGCTTCGAGGAGTTGAAAGTAAGCATAGATCCAAAGATTCCCGAATAGGTCAACCTTTCAAACTGCTGCTGAATCCATGGGCACGCAAGAGACAACCTGGCGAACTGAAACATCTTAGTAGCCAGAGGAAAAGAAAGCAAAAGTGATTCCGTAGTAGCGGCGAGCGAAATGGGAGCAGCTTAAACCGTGAAAACGGGGTTGTGGGAGAGCAATACAAGCGTCGTGCTGCTAGGCGAAATGGTGAAGTGCCGAACCCTAGATGGCTATAGTCCAGTAGCCGAAAGCATTACCAGCTTACGCTCTGACCTGAGTAGCATGGGGCATGTGAAATCCCGTGTGAATCAGCAAGGACCACCTTGCAAGGCTAAATACTCTTGGGTGACCGATAGTGAAGTAATACCGTGAGAGAAGAGTGAAAAGAACCCCCATGGGGAGTGAAATAGAACATGAAACCGTAAGCTCTCAAGCAGTGGGAGGAGCCCTAGGCTCTATCCGCGTGCCTGTTGAAGAATGAGCCAGCGACTCATAGGCAATGGCTTGGTTAAGGAAACCTACCGGAGCCGTAGTGAAAGCGAGTCTTCATAGGGCAATTGTCACTGCTTATGGACCTGAACCTGGGTGATCTATCAATGACCAAGATGAAGCTTAGGTGAAACTAAGTGGAGGTCCGAACCGACTAATGTTGAAGAATCAGCGGATGAATTGTGGTTAGGGGTGAAATGCCACTCGAACCTAGAGCTAGCTGGTTCTCCCCGAAATGCGTTGAGGGGTAGCAGTTGACTAGACATCTTGTAACAATCTGATCTCATAGCGGAAAAACTGTAATTATCAATACAAAAAAATACTGTTAAAATACTTTTCTTTATACAAAAATACCCAAAGCTATGTCGTACAAGGCATTTATACAAATCTATCCGACAGTCTAAACTCTAGACAAAACTTAACCAACTTGGAATCTCTGTACATCTCAATATGAATCTCTAATCACAACTGCATAATTACCTTGATTTTCCATTCCTGCAAGCACTACAAAAAAACTGTGAAGTAGTGAGTCAATTGATTTCCGATAATATAAATCATTGTTGAATCATATATAGCAAATGCTAGACAAGTTATAAAACCACAAAAATCCGTATTATTGGATATCAATATCATACTCAGTAAGTAAGAATACTTACAGTGGATTACATGAATGGATCATCAAAGGTAATTACTTGAAACCCGTTCTGCTGCAGTTGGTCCATACCCATAACAATCCCTTCACTGACTTTCTCTCTCTCTCTCTCTCGCCTAAACTCTCTTTCTTCCTCTTCAGCTCTCTGTCTTAAATTTCCCATCTCACTCTCGGTTTCTCTTGTGTTCTTTCTTTCTTGTAGCGCTTGGTCTCGCCCTTTCTCTCTCTGTTCTGAGTAAACACTCTTAGAAAGAAGAAAGACCGAGTAAAAAGAGGAAGAAGGAAGAATATATGCAAGAGATGGGAGAGGAGATGAGTGGTGAAAATTGTGAAGGAGAAGAGCTCTATTTATAGGAGAAAATCAAACACTATTCTACCTTCAATTTACAATTATACCCTCATTTTACTATTTCACCAACCCTATACTATTCCACCAACCCTATACTATTCCACCAACCCTATACTATTATACCAACCCTATACTATTTCACCAACCCTATACTATTCTACCTTCTTATTCTACCATCCTTATACCTACCATTTACTATCCTATTATATCACCAATTATTACAATCATACTCCAAATTATACCAATCAATCATCAATTATCATATCTCTTAAATCTCCCAATAAAATAATCAATATAAAATCATCATCATGATATAATAACCTCAAATCAATATTCATTCCAATAATATTCATAAGATCTAATAAGTTCCTCAAGAATAAATATTATTACCTAATATCATCAATAAATATCTCAACCTCAAAGTAAATGCCATTACCTTAATATGAATATTAATAGCATCAAATTAATATCTCTAAAATAAGACTTTAAAAATTTGGGTTGCTACACATCTAGGGGTAAAGCACTGTTTTGGTACGGGCCGCGAGAGCAGTACCAAATCGAGGCAAACTCTGAATACTAGATATGACCTTAAAATAATAGGGGTCAAGGTCGGCCAGTGAGACGATGGGGGATAAGCTTCATCGTCGAGAGGGAAGCAGCCCGGATCACCAGCTAAGGCCCTAAATGACCGCTCAGTGATAAAGGAGGTAGGGGTGCAGAGACAGCCAAGAGGTTTGCCTAGAAGCAGCCACCCTCGAAAGAGTGCGTAATAGCTCACTGATCAAGCGCTCTTGCGCCGAAGATGAACGGGGCTAAGTGATCTGTCGAAGCTGTGGGATGTAAAAAGGCATCGGTATGGGAGAGTTCGGCCTTAGGGGGAAGCACCTGCAGGAGCAGCAGCAGACGAAGCGGAAGCGAGAATGTCGGCTTGAGTAACAAACATCAGTGAGAATCCAATGCCCCGAAAACCTAAGGGTTCCTCCGCAAGGTTCGTCCGCGGAGGGTGAGTCAGGGCCTAAGATCAGGCCAAAAGGCGTAGTCGATGGATAACAAGTGAATATTCTTGTACTGCCCCTTGTTAATCCCGAGGGACGAAGGAGGCTAGGTTAGCCGAAAGATGGTTATCAGTTCAAGGACGCAAGGTGCCCCTGCTTTTTCAGGGTAAGAAGGGGTAGAAAAAAAACCTCGAGCCAATGTTCGAGTACCAGGCGCTACGGCGCTGAAGTAACCCATGCCATACTCCTAGGAAAAGCTCGAACGACCTTCAACAAAAGGGTACCTGTACCTGAAACTGACACAGGTAGGTAGGTAGAGAATACCTAGGGGCACGAGACAACTCTCTCTAAGGAACTTAGCAAAATAGCCCCGTAACTTTGGGAGAAGGGGTGCCTCCTCACAAAGGAGGTCGTAATGACCAGGCCCGGGCGACTGTTTACCAAAAACACAAGTCTTTGCAAAGTCGTAAGACCATGTATGGGGGCTGACGCCTGCCCAGTGCTGGAAGGTCAAGGAAGTTGGTGACCTGATGACAGGGGAGCCAGGGACCTAAGCCCTGGTGAACAGCGGCTGTAACTATAACGGTCTTAAGGTAGCGAAATTCCTTGTCAGGTAAGTTCTGACCCGCATGAAAGGTGTAACGATCTGGGCACTGTCTCAGAGAGAGACTCAGTGAAATAGACATGTCTGTAAAGATACGAACTACCTGTACCTAGACAGAAAGACCCTATGAAGCTTCACTGTTCTCTGGGATTGGCTTTGGGCCTTTCCTGCGCAGCTTAGGTGGAGGGCGAAGAAGGCCTCCTTCCGAGGGGGCCGAGCCGTCGGTGAGATACCACTCTGGAAGAGCTAGAATTCTAACCTTGTGTCAGGACCTACAGGCCAAGGGACAGTCTTAGGTAGACAGTTTCTATGGGGTGTAAGCCTCCCAAAAGGTAACGGAGGTGTGCAAAAGTTTCCTCGGGCTAGACGGAGATTAGCACTCGAGTGCAAAGGCAGAAGGGAGCTTGACTGTAAGACCCACCCGTCGAGCCGGGACAAAAGTCGGCCTTAGTGATCCGACGGTGCCGAGTGGAAAGGCCGTCACTCAACGGATAAAAGTTACTCTAGGGATAACAGGTTGATCTTCCCCAAGAGCTCACATCAACTGGAAGGTTTGGCACCTCAATGTCGGCTCTTCGCCATCTGGGTCTGTAGTATGTTCCAAGGGTTGGGCTGTTCGCCTATTAAAGCGGTATGTGAGCTGGGTTCAGAACGTCGTGAGACAATTCGGTTCATATCTGTTGTGGGCGTTAGAGCATTGAGAGGACCTTTCCCTAGTACGAGAGGACCAGGAAGGACGCAACTATGGTGTACTAGTTATCGTGCCCACGGTAAACGCTGGGTAGCTAAGTACGGAGCGGATAACTGCTGAAAGCATCTAAGTAGTAAGCTCACCCCAAGATGAGTGCTCTCCTATTCCAACTTCCCCAGAGCCTCCGGTAGCACAGCCGAGACAGTAATGGGTTCTCTGCCCCTGCGGGGATGGAGCAACAGAAGTTTTGAGAATTCAAGAGAAGGTCATGGTGAGACGAGCCGTTTATCATTACAATAGGTGTCAAGTGGAAGTGTAGTGATGTATGCAGCTGAGGCATCCTAACAGACCGATAGAGAAATCTTTGATCTTTGGCACAGTGGTGCCAATTGGCTGATTGGTGCACCAATCACCCAAGATAATTGGGGGGGCTATTGGAGGGTTTGGATATCGACAGGCCTTATAAACTTGTTTCAAATTCTCACGAGTTAATTGGCATACCAATCACCCAAAAAAATTGGGGGCTACTAGAGGGCCGCGATATTGATGAGCCCTAAAAGGACCATGCACCAAAAAACCAACTAACTTCCAATAGTACGAAGTATTATGGGTCGTCAAAGATTTGACTGGCCACAGTCTAGCTAGCAACCACCCTCACCAAAAGGGCGACACTTAGCAGTCGATTCCCCATTTACTAGTTCAGCTAACTGAACATCCACGCCATGTTCCCCTTCCTAATGGACAAAGAGAAGAAATCTCCAAGTCAACAACAACTTCTTAGTGGGAGCATCCTAAAATCCTATTAAGGCGTCAACCTATATAAGGACGCAAGGTAAACTTCAAAGGAATGCAATATGACCCCTTAGCAAAAGTTTGCCTAAATACCTATTTAAGTTACCATACTCTCATTAACTTGTGCATCATAATGACTTCATAATTCCATTGGTGAACCCTTCTAACTATTTTCATTACTTACATATCTCTTCTCTCTTTCCCTTTCTCTTTCTTGCATTCTTTTTTTTATTATTATTATTATTTTTCCTGAAATGCTGTTTGAGGTCACTGTAAACCTTTACACCAACAAAAAGAAAGGAAAAAAACAAAAGAAGCAAAAAACAAAGAAAAAAAAAAGGGCACACAAAAAGCAACACTATAGCCCCTCAATTTTAATCCATATTGTTGATATCTTTCGTATTACTGTCCATGTAAATAACAACATGTGAGAAAATTTTAATTTCCATATATGTTTAGAGAGTGGGCGAGTGGCGACAGCGAAAGGCTGGATATAAGGTGTACGTACTATTTCAAGGAGATAAGGATCAAACGACAAAAGTGGAACAGAAAAAGTGTCGTCCGCGTGTGATAGTGGTGGGTGCGCATTGACACGTGGACCACATTAGTGGATGTGGCAGTTTCGGGAGTGCAGCAGTGAAGGACGTAGGAAGGTACGCCAAAACTGGATTTTCAATTACAAAAAAATACGGTTTTTGCTTCATAAATTATATATATTTTGCACGCTTTTCTTCAGGCCCAGCCGCCCCCCAGGCATTGTTCTCCCACGTCAAACGTATTCGTGCGCTGGGTGGCGTTACCACCGTATATCCCAATACCTGTCTGATGATGTCTGCCTCTCACGAAAGATGATGATGATGATGATGATGGATGCTCTACGGGCCCCACAAGTGTTGATCGAGTGCGAGATTCCCACTCAGTTTGTGGAGAGACCACTCTTCGATCTCCATCATATCCCATGTTTGTCTTTGCGTTCCAAATAGTTTTGACCATCCCTCAGCCAAATGACCATACTGCCTTTCTTCTTCTTTTTGCGAAACAGAAAATGAAATCATTTTTCTCTTAACTTTGGATTCAAGCTGTCACGTCTCTCTTTGAGCCCATGTTTTTCATTAATATTATTAAAAATAAAAAAAATAAAATAAAGCACAAATGCCCCAAACAGAAAAGTTATTCTTCGACTAGTCCGGCCAAAAGAAAAGGAAGAGACCTGTCGGCTGTCGTTATCAATGTCTTTGCAGTCGTCTTATAAACAAGTTCCCATGTTCAATCAATATTTATTATTGAATCTGCCCAGAGACAAACAAATTAAGTATATATAATACTAATACTAATAATAATAATAATATATTGAATGTTCAAGTTTGTTCGACAAAAATCCGCCGAATGAAGCCACGACTTTAACTTCCCCAGATGTAATACCACTCGTATATATGTATATATGTACTGCAGATCATTAACCTTGAAGCTGATCTTTCTCATATATATACTGTTTAGTCCGGTTCACTCCCGAGGATAGACGATAGCATCTAGCAAAGAGTTAAACACATGGAACAAAAGGTTATAGAGGGGAATCATCGTCAGAGCATCCTTCTCTCATCCTAACTAGTGGGTGGCAAAGGGATTAGTTAAGAATATTCTTGCATAAACGACATGTTTTTTAAGGCAATAATATTTAGCAAGACGTTTGGTAGTTGGAAAGGGCATGATAGTCAATTATAAACTGATAAAATTAAGTATACCAATATCATGCACCAAAAGGAAGTGCTCCGGCCGATCCGTGGGCTGCAACCTTTTCCTGTAATGGGGGGACAAGAGTGCAAGCATTTTTAAAACAAAATGCACAATGTATTTAGTCTTTTATTCATTGCTAGGGCGGTTTCAGAACAATCATCAGTGGAGCCTTTGTGACGTTTAAACAAATTAAACTTAATTTATCCAAACCTTTTTTCTCTCAAATGGCGTTATAAAGTCAATTGCTTTAATAATCAGAGGAAGTGGGTTTTCTAGGCAAGTCAAAACATCTATATATTTTAGGTCATCATCATTAGGAAATCCAATAACGATTTATGTCGTTTTATTCATCACCTGCAACCAATATTAGATGCTTTAATTTGAACCTCAAAAACCAATAGATATGTGTTGCGTGTATTAACTAATATCTTAGTTTATTAAATCCCAATTGCATCCTTAAGTTTAATCATATATAAAAACAAAAGATCGACACGTAGAGTGTTTAGGGGATGGTCGGGTTTTTTTTCTTTTTATTTCTTTTTTTTTGGTTGGGAAGGTGGGGTGGGGTGGGGGGTGGTGTTGCTGAATATATATATATGTTGTTCAAAGGATAACATAAATTGGATGAATCCAAAAGCATTGCTTGTTCATAATTCAAACAAAATGAAAGATGTCTGCTGCCTGCTCACCAATGGTTATTGGATGATGCATGAGATACATATACGGGCCAAAAATAAATCATATGGTAGTTGTTTCCATGAAGGCAACAATTAGTGACTAACCCAAATTATTAAACAATGGCAACCTAAATTTCTCAATTATTTTCGACTAATCCATAAAAATAAAATAAAAATAAAAATAAATAAAAATCTCATAAAACCCATACAATCAGCTAAATTTAGATTTTTAAATCAGAATTATAGATGTGTGGTTGCTTACCATTCAAACTAGGCACCTTTTTTTATTATTATTTATTTTTGAATGCATATATATAAAGAAAACTATAGGGTTTCCAAATATATGTAGACAACATTGAGTGGCAGGTGATTAAAATATTTCTAATAATTTCCAGTCTCCCTAATTTTCTAGTAAATTATTTGAGTGATAATGGGGTGACAAGAACCTTAATCGAGTTAAGAAACATCAGGCGTGCTTGGTGCTGTCCACCACCACCAATTGCATGCATACATAAGATTTCCCAAAGATTTCCACGAAAAGGCGGCTGGGGACATGAATGATGTACTTTTGCTATTTGGGCTGCCTGGTGCTACAAAGGGTCTCTTTTTTATCCCACTGTCCCTAAAAAGCAAGGGTTATGCCGTCAAATTGTCCTGCAAACGGCCTGTTAGTGCCTTGAAAGTGACCTTAATTAAAGCCATATCAACGTGATAAGATTTTCAACCTTTAATTGGACACCAAGTAGGCAAGGTTTGGTAGATGTGCGTGTGGGATATATCATTACTCGCAAGATCATATGTAATGCAAGTGAGAGTGGCAAATAATTAACCTTAAAGCCATATCAACGTGATAAGATTTTCAACCTTTAATCGGACACCAAGTAGGCAGGGTTTGGTAGATGTGCGTGTGGGATATATCATTACTCACAAGATCATATGTAATGCAAGTGAGAGTGGCAAATAATTACCCAAATGCATTGCATTCCAATGCTTTCTTAATTAGTCCCACTAGAAATATTAGGTGCACACCTTTGAGTACGAATAGATGGATGCCTTAGATTGCTAATGGGATAAGATTTAAGAGAATTCATATGATATCAATATGTACGATCGATTAAATAAAATTTGGATTGTTTGCCACTTGTTGTGATATGTAAGTTGTATATGAGCCCTCGTACATTAGTAATTTAAACAAATAATTGTTGTAAATCTCTATCCTTATTAATGTTATTTAACTAATGCACACATTATATTTACATTCTCAATTTTTTTTCTTTTTTTATTTGAACTCTTGAAGGAAGAGTTTGTCCTGTGAATACCCTCACATGCAAAAGCATTGATTTTTTTTTTTTTTTTTGTTAAACTTATGTTTGTAGGTACAATAGGCAAAAGTGTAGGGAAAGCTTGAAATAAAAAAATAAATAAATAAAGAAGAGTGTTTTTATGAAAATTTTGATATAATTTTGAATGTGGGCATGAAACCGTAAGCAATCCCGGAATAGGAAGCGTAACTTTGAGGCTTCCACATGTTTATTCTAAGGGTCTGTTTGGGATTGCGTTTGGATAGCCTAAAAGTGTTTTTAACGCTCAAAAAACTATTTTGAAGAAAAAAATACTCGTTTGGTAAAAAAATTAAAAGCGTTTTTAATGGTCTAAAAAGCTTAAAAATGGCCAAAACGTACTTTTGACAAAAACTTAAAAATGAAGCTTTAGTCCAAAAATTCTTTTTTTACTTAAAAACTCTGTTTCTTAAACGCAATTCCACACAGGTTCTAAGACAGTTTGGTAAAGAGTTTTGTTATGAATTTTTTATTTAAATAATAATAAAAAATAAATAAATAAATAAATAAAAAAGTTGTTTGGCAAAAGATAATGTTGGTATCAATTTTGTTATTGAAATGACGCGGGCCCGGTCAAACCACATTCAAAGCGAAAAGGTGGTGCATCATGAGTGAGGTAGACTAAACCCAATATCAAATCAACCCCAACTAGGAGATAACGCATGTGCTAAATATTATCCTTGATAAGTAAATATCACAATATAATGAACACCTCATTGCAAAACTAACATTTTTAAAAAATTAAATTTAAATTTAAAATGGACAAAATTTCAACCTCTCACAACCCGTTAAACTCTCCAAACCCTCAAGTTAACATGCTCCTAGCCGGTCCGATTTTGATCCAATCGGTTGACTTTCGGACCGGATCGAATAAGTGGTTGGAAGGGGTTTATGTACGTGTATTTGAGATTACGATTTCGCAAGAATAATCTGTGTTTTTAAAAGATATAGTAAAATGTAAGGTGTTTGGCATTACGATTTAAAAAAACACTTAATTTAAAATAGGGAAAAAAAAATATGGGATTTCTATAAGCAGACTAGGGAATGCTTATTTGAAAATGTGTGAATTTAAACCAAAATCACAATTTCTCATAACACATATTTAATAAAAAATACTTTTTAACATGTTTTACCAAACGCTTTTATGATTTTAATAAAATAGCGATTTCAAAAACGTAATTTTTAAAATCGTACTTATTGAAATCGTAGTCTCAAACGAACCTTAATATAGAGTAGCAAGTCAGAATAGGGTTTCAAATTTTGACTAAGTTCCAACGCGATCCGTCTGACCTCCTTATATAATCTTTAGTTTTTAATCCTAGCTAGCCTAATCATTTTTTCCTACCGGTGAAGAAGAAGGAAATTGCCGTTTGCCCTCTCTCTCTCTCTCTCTTAGTGGCCATTGTGGTTGCAAAGATCTTTGTGGTGGCCACCCTCTAATGACCACTAACTTCCAGCCCTACTTGGCAACATGTCGATATCATCAATTCAACTTGGAAAGTTGGGGTGGCCATCAAAATTGACTTATGACCCTTGTAAAGTCGAAACTCGAAAATGGGCATTTCAACCTCAATTGGATCTGTAGCGCCTTCAAAATCTAATCTTTATATTAGTAGTTGAAGCCAGTACTTAATACACTTAATTTTGCTTCCAATGGATAGTTTAATTAACTGTGGATCATGTCTCACGAAGCGGAGATCACTAGTTTGAATTTTTTTCTCCCTTCCTTTGTGTGGACATGTCAAATATATATATATATATAATCTTAATTTATGCAGTAGAAAATAACATAAAAAACATAATATAAAAGTGTGAGCAATTGCTTGGAAAAAACAGAGTTTCTAATCTTCCATAAAACCATAAATCATTGCATATATAGGCAGGCTTGTCCCATCCATAAACAACATGCAACCTTGCTCATAATTAATGTAACATCACTTATTATTATGTCTATTCGTGATATGCATCTAACTATAGCATTAATTACATATACCTCACCTTAGACTACTGCATTAATTTGAATTTATATTTTTTTTCATTCTCTATCCCGATGTTGAATATTTTCTGTAAATAACATTTATAGGTAAAAGAGCAAGTCTAAGGCTTAGTAAGTAAACAACTTATCAAAAAAGTGTGTAATATAAGCTCTTTTTATTATGATAAAAACCTCTCTCTTAATCATTTTCTTGAAGGGAATTAAGAAGACAGTAGGGTTCTAAATTTACCAAAGTCCTCTTTCTAAGAGAAATCTTTTTGAATAAAACTACTTTTAATTTTGTTCAAAATGGAAAACAAATAACATTTTGTTTTCTTGGAACGTAAGAGAGTTTTTTTTTTTTCTTTGCATAAATCATAGAGTTGTAAAACGACCATGGCTATATTGAAGCTATGGATGATGACACACAAACATGACTATACTTACACTATGGGCGCGACACACAACCATGACTACATATACTGATGCCATAGATGACACACAACCATGACCATCTTGACACCATGGGTGCACTAAACTAATTAGGAAAGCACATCCTTGTTCGACCTTGACGATGCTGACGCCATGAATGGCACACGGCCATGACTATGATAACGCCATATATGGGTGCATGACATGCGATCATGACTATGCTGACACAATGGGTGGCAAACGACCATGGCTATATTGAAGCTATGGACTAAACAGGCAAGAAAGAAATACCAAGTGATAGCCCACATCCTTACGTGGTTGCGTCGTGCTTACGGGGTTGCATGCCATATATATATATATATATACACAAATAGGCACTTGTTTTTCATCAGCCTATCTTTAACATGACATATTCACGCTTCATACTAACATATACGTGTGCACTTTTCTTCTTTAATATGAATAAATCTAATTCTCATAAAAGTTTTCTTTTTTTCCTTTTGAATAATCATAATTAAGAATTTTACTAAATATTACATGTCATGAATAACAACATAAAACTGTGCTCGATCATTCCACCTTAAAACACAATGCAACTTTCACTACTTTGAAAAATACTATTTTAATGAACCAATTATAAAATATTATTTTATCTATATCAAAAGGAAATTTACTTTGTGTGCATAACTTTCCTCTTCACTTTTCCGTCGTTTTGTGCAGCACTACTCCTCACGAACTTATAATCATATCACATAATTTTTTAATTAGCTAGATGTTTTTGACAAGACCCTAACTTTCTTTTCCAAATAAGAAAATCTTCAACTTGTACTCTTTTTAACTAAATTCTTTAGCTTGTCATAAACCTACCCATCAATTTACCTAATCAACAAAAAGTAAAAATTAAATCTACTCTAAAATCTCTCATTCCTATAATCCTACACATACAGCTAAGATTAGCACAAGACTTTCTGTTTTAGTTCGATGAATCTAAAAAGATCGAATGCTCGATCGAACCTCTTTGTCCCTCATTTGATTGATTAAACTCTCATTTCGACTAATCGAACCTGATCAACAATACATTTTTTTAACTCAAATGGTGTGACACACTTCCAAATTGCTTCTGATTCGATTGGTTGAACAACAAATTGATCAAACCATTTTATTCCTCGTGAAGTTATGATTCATCATCTTCTCCAAACCAAATACACTCCAAGACTCTCTTCCTCTCCACCTGTTCTCCTTTCTCATACCTCATTGCACTTTTCAACATAACCACACTCTTTAAGGCATCCTTTACAAGAACAAAGAATCTCTATTTTTCTACAACTTCCACAATAACATCAAGCAGCCAAACACAATAACCACAACCTCAAACCTCCATACAAAACCCACGTGTATCACAACCGATCCATCTGCTTAGATTTCAAACAAATGAAAATAAATGTGGATTGCATCTTTTTTTTCCTGTTTTTGGAATTTTTCTTGGCTGATGGTCACAATCCGTGTCTCGTCCAATCTATTTAGGATGTCATTTTAGAATTCCATTTACTTGGGAATCTCGAATCATGGGTATTCGATAATAAGTCCAAACAATCTATGAACCACTAGTTCACCACTAGTGATGCATTCATGATTATAATTAAAAACAATAATATAAATATTGATTTATGAATTTTAATTGTTCAAGTTCTTGCAAGCACACAACAGTTCGTAAAGAACATATAATAAATTTTGTAGTGTCTATAGCAGAGAAATCCACATTAAAATTGCACAATCTCACGGATTGGATCATGAACCATGCATCCTTTATTTCACTCATTAACCAAAATATTTTGGATTGAGATTCCACATCCACAAAGAGATGAGAATTAAAGAGAATAGTAAAATATGAAGAATGCTAGACTTACAAACAAATTTTATAGAAAAACTTTTACAAACTAATGTGATACAACATGAATGGATATAAGATAAGTTCACATTTTGAAAAACTTAATCATGTTTTGCCACATCAGTTTGTAAAAGTTTTTATATAAAATTTGTTTATAAACCTAACACTCCTCAAAAACTATATCCCTCATAAGCTTTAGACATTGATCATCGGAGAAGAGATGAGGATTAAAGAGTTACAGAATGAACAAACCTCAGAAGTTCAAATGTGAGAAAAGTATGAGATATGAACCGATGCTCCTGAAGACATTTTCATCTTCTGATAAAAAATTTTAGTTCCAACTACAAAACATCATGCAATAGTGTGCAAGTACACCTAGCAAAGAAGCAAGGCATCAAATCAAACCCCATTCCCCCACTTAAGGTCTTTCCCACCAACTTCTTTCCTACCCCATACCCAAGAAAAAGAATTAATTTAAAGAAAAAAGGGCCCAACAGCACTAAGATATGAGAACTCTGACAAAAACGCTTCTTCTAAGTGTTCTCAAGCTCTGAAAATAGAACAAAAATGAATTACATGATTGTGAAGAAACATCCAACTCTGGTTTTATGCTACTGGAATCTCCTCCAAGGGTGTTATCACCTCCACTGTGGGGGCGTACTCTTCTTCCTTGGGAGTATGTATGGTGACCACATCAGGCAATGGTGTGGTTGGGCCCACCTTGCCCTTTGGATCCCAGTCAAGCATGATCTTGACCTTAATACCAAGTACACCCTGTTCCCATAAGAAAAGTGGGGACGGGGGAAGAAAACACATTGTGTAATCAGCATGAATCTTTAAACAAAAAATAAAGATGTGATCCAAGAAAATAAGTAGACCAAATGATGGTAAATCTTCACCTACTAACAAGCAGGCAAGCACCACAATTGGAATACAGAACCTATCCAGAAAACAGGAGGGCAAGACTGACCTGTCTAAGAAGAACGTGCCTCACGGCTGAGTCAATGTATTCCTTCACAGGTTGACCAGAGGATACCATATAACCATCCTTAAACTTCATCGACTTAGCACGCTGAGCCCGCAGCTTTCCACTGACAATGACCTAAATGAAGATTGAAGAAATCAAAACATTTAAATAACCAAAAAACACATACATATAGGCATCCACCTATAAGGATAAAACGGTATATAGTTTTAGACATACCTCACAACCCTTTGCCCCATTTTCCATGACAAATCTCAGGACACCATAGCAAGCCCTACAAATATGAGAGACCTTTACTTATCACACAACTAAAATGAAAAGGAACAAACATATGATTTAGAAGAGAAAGGCCATAAATAACCATCTTCCATTACTTTCATTACTTAAAAGAACCACATGGAGCCATCACAGAGGTATTCAAAGGTATTTAAACACAACCTTGACACCATAACATGGAGCTAGAAAGTGAGTGTCAAACAGGAAAATGTACTCCAAACACATTGAAAAATAGGGGTAAAGTATGGGCAAAACTAGTGACTAAACTACATATTAATAAAGGTACATGCGCAACAGAACAATAGGGATGAAAGATGTTGGATGTAGGAGGACATTCCAAACTCCAAGCACACCTTAATAGCAGCACAAGAAGCCTGACTGACTCCAAGAAATTTTTACTGTGAGCATTGATATGGAACCCCCAGAGCACACTTGGCAAGGCAGAGAGGGGAAAACAATGCTCATATGTAAGGGCCCATATCGTGAAACCCACAAAGACATAGTTTTGTATGAAAAATACATGGGTTTGATAATTTAAAAAAAAAAACACAATGACAGCAGAAGAGAACAGGGGGATTCTATAGAAAAGCAGAAAAGCAGACTCCATCTGTATATAGATATTAAATGCATCCAGAAGATATCTTTTTTTTTTTTTTCAATTCAATTCATTGTTAAGTAAATCAACTTTGACCAACTTCAAATTTTGATCCTATCTCAATCAAGAATTCCGAATTTGTGAATTTCAATATAGCTAACAGGGGCAGAATGAGGACGATGCAGTATGAATTATTAAATGAGTAAATCTAAAGTAATTTGTATATGCAAAGGGACACAAAGATGAAAGTACAAATTCAGATAGAAAATTGATAGCGCAGTCTGTTTTAAAATGAAAATAGCCCCAAGATTGATGTCCACGTTACCATAACTCATTTCCACAAAATTCTCTCATCAAGCATACAATTAAGAAGATAATTCCACAATCCAAATACACAAAATGAATGGCAAAGGAAAAGTACATTGAAAATAGACAATTATTCCACATATAAAGAAATTTAAATAAAAATAAATAAAAATAAAAATAAAAATAAATAATAAAAAAACGGAATTTCAATATAAAACCATTATAATCATCATTTTCCATCAAAACTTAGTACCAAGGAATGTGGACTCTTTCCTTGGCTAAACAGAAAGATGGAACCATAAATATAGTCACCATCAGACACAAGATAGGTATTAGTTAGTAACCAACTTGCTGTAAAGATGACCTGAACAGGTAAATTTTGTGAGAAGAAAATAGAACTGTGTGATCAAACATGGTCAAATGCACAAAAAATGGCCAAAAGAAGTAAAGATCATCAACTGCATAAACATAATTAACATATATCAAGGACCAATATGATAACTTGATAAAATGTTAAGACATAATTCACTCAATCAACAACTCATTGGAGATATTAAGCATACCTCCGAACAGCGAGGCCACCAAGGAGCTTGTAGCGGAGAGACTCAGCCTGAGCAACGGCGCAGAGACCCCTGTTGTTAACTTTCTCGGCATAGAGCTCCACAGTGTTCTCTGGGAACTTGAACCGTTTCTGAACAAGAGAAGTCAGCTCCCTTATTCTTCTTCCCTTTTCACCTGATATTGAAACAAAATAAAAAAGAACAAAAGTTAGTATTGACAAAGCACTCGGAAAAAAATCTGAACGACTGTCCTCTTCGCTAATGAAAAGTTGGTTTCCGAGATGAAAGCATAACTTTACTAAGCTGAATAATCGTCCCTTCTTTTCCTACCTTTCTCAAACAATCAAATGTACACTAACGTTTTTGTTGGTTGCATTTACTTAGTCTCAATTAATTACATGTCCATGTAAAACTGAAAACTAAATCATTGAAACCCAACTGAGCAGTGCACAGTTACCCTGGAAAAAGGACAAGCAAATAATGATTTAAAGGCAAACATTTCAATCGGAGGATTTTGGGAGGAATGGAATGGAAAGGAATAATTACATGTGCATGTAAAACTGAAAACTAAATCATTGCAACCCTGGAAAAATGACAAGCAACCATTGAATGTTAAAGGTAAACATTTCAATTGGAGGATTTGGAGAGGAATGGAATGGAATGGAAAGGAATAATGGCTGGCCTTAGTGTTTCCATGTTTCGTTCCATTCCCTCATTGGAACCCCTCTAAGTTGGCGGAATCAAGCCATCGAATGAGTGAACAACTTGTTTACAAGATACAAATACAAAGAGATAGCATTTTTCCTTTCCATTTGATTTCTATATTTTAAGAATACAAAAAATACCCAGCAAACACTGTACCAAGAACATTCTGAGTACGAGTGGCCCTGATAATAATCTCAGTGCGCATCGGCGTGACCCTAACTTCGACGCCCGAGTACCCGTCCTCCGCCAGCTCTCTGGTCAGAACCTCATTAAGCTCCGCGAAGAAGACTCCATCGGCCACGAACTGTTGGCAAATGCACAACATCAATCATCAACACACGCGCACAGATAACCAAAAACAAAAACAAAAAACTTCGGAGAGATTAGCAATATAAAACGGGAAAAAAAACGTTGTGACATTTGAAGATCTCTTTCCATGTTCTTTCAACACATTTACCCGCAAACGCACCAACCAAACGAGGTTTCACCAATAGGCCTGCCCTACTAATACAACAAATAGGCCAGATCGATCCACACACATCAAAAGATCGAATGCTTTGGTTTACTCAGAAAAGGTAGAGGGACTTACCTTTCGCTTCTTGCTCATCTGGGTCGCCATGTTTCGCGGAGTAAGGAAACGAAAATCGAACGCCTGGTTCGATGAGTTTCGGCGCTCAGGAGTCCAGTTCGCGAAACCCTAGCTTGCGTTAGAGTGGTACAAGAGTATCGTTTCGTATATATAGGAAATACCGAAATAGGAGGTCACGAAGCTTTCTAATTCTTTTTCGATGCTTGTATTCTGGACCATGGGCCGTATGGGCCCATCGGATTAGTCTACAAGGACCTTAAAACTTTTTTTCTTTTCTTTTTGGTTAGAAATGTGGAGTAGTATTCTGTTTTTAGCAAATAATTAAAAGATAATCATTGCACTTATCTCAATATATAAAAGATACAATCCGAAAGGTAGCTCAATTGGCTCTAAACCACGTCTCATGAAGCGGAGGTCACTAGTTCGAATCCTCCTTTCCCATTCCCTTGTGTTGACATGTCAAATATATATACAAATTAGTGTTCTCGTACCCCATTTGGAGATGAAATTGAATTGCATGTGACTTGCAAAACTTTCGGTAGACTATGGGAAAGTTGAAAGAAACTGAAATTACCTTCTTGTTATGTGTGTCAAGAACTCATATTATGATGTGTGGGTTCAATTCTGCAAAGCTTGCTTTCTTTGTAGTCTGTTTGTTTCATTTGTTTCTGCTTATTTTTGGTGTATCAATGATTATGAGCAATAGGATGCTATAATTGTAGAGGTCACAAGAGGAGAAACAAAAGTGTTTGGATGTTTGAGAAAATTTTAAAGATCAGTATCTTAATCCTAGTAGAACTCTCATGAATGTCTGGTTGCTCACCTTCAACCACTCATCATGGCAAACGACTCACATTGTCGTCTCGATTTTTTTTCTTTCACAAAAGTAGCTTTTAAGTTAAGACTTTAGATGATAAGACAGGAAAGGAAGAGACATAGTGGAAGACGAAGTCCTTTTATTATTTCTCAAAAATGCACCGTTTACACTTTTGTTGCAGGTCAACCAAAGCACATGTTTAAATAAAGCCATGCCTCACACTTCTTGCCAAATGCTCGGTTTTAAAAGTTAGTGCCACTTGAGCATATGACTTGGATACATATAATCTAATTGAAGCAGTATTAGTGCCCTGAATGGAAGTGGAGGGTTGAGAGAGATCCCAGATGAAGCCCGCATCATTCTCTTACTAAATCAATGATAATAATGTTGAGGAATCACAGTCTCCATATGGCAACAAGAGAAATTCTCAATCTATTCTACGTATAAACGGATCAAAATTATTTGCATATGAATACAACATGGTCTCTATACAGTTTGTCTTTGCCAAGGGTCACTAATTGATCTTGTGCTCCACTAGAATTCGGAGAGGAACATCTCATTTTCTCAAAGTGAAAAAGACCCCTCACTCGATAAAAGGACACAACTACAATGATCATTGCCAACAACCCCATATTTTCAGACTAATAAATTATGGCCTTCCCATCCTCAGCGTGTTGAATAATGGTGACAACTTCTTTGCTTACAATTCGTTTCTTTTCTTCTGTATTCATTAAAAGCCCGACTGTCTACCGTTAATCAAATACTAGAAGTCTGAATGATATAAACAAACTAGGCTCGAATGAGTCATTGGGGTGCGACAGAGGGGACATTCAAGCTTCTCATTGCACCACTCCATAATGCAGGTCCTACAAACACAGCTCATCAAACAAAAGAAGGTGAGAGAAAAAGGATGACGAAGGAAAACGAAGACAATACCAGCAAAATACATGGCCACAAGGTGTGGCTGTTGGGTGTTGCCGATTACTCAGGCACAGCGTGCATTTGCTTGTTGCTTGAGACTGCCAAAAAGAAAAAAGGGTAGAGAAATTGGCAAAATTGAATTAGCCATCTAGAAGCAATTTGGAAGAGGTCATTGCAGTGGAGCCTCTTGAACCAAATCTAGTTAGATGTTTGATATGCAAGTTATGACATTTTTAAGTGACCTCTTACATCAGGACAAATGGTCTTTGATCTTCTCCTTGTATTCTATCTTAGCTATTGAAGTCAGCCAGGCCCAGACATTAATGGGAAGGACAAAAGATTCGTATATCCTATAGCATTTGTATATCTCCCCATAATCCCCTTCCCCCACTCTTCTTCAAAAAATAGGGTCAAAGGAGAAGGCTGGAAATACAAACCTCAGAAGTCGACGAAGAATCAGGCCCCCAACTTCCTTTGTTACTATTATCTGCAGATATCAAATTGCCTTCCTCGTTCAAAACAGGCAAACCTCGCCCTACAAACAATAGAATGGAAGAGACAAATAAATATTAAATTGTGATACATGGAAACATTTGTATGCATGTACAAGTAAAAAATTTACTATACATGGCAAATACAAAGTGAGATAACAAAAAATATAGCTAGTGTATGATCCTAGAAAAACTATAGGCTACTAGGCTTCATTTTTCACCAAAAAGTTAGTATTACTTGATAGAATGTAGCATGTAACTTTATCTGCACTTCAACACCCCCACCCCAACAAAAAAGAGAAAAAGGAAAGCGCATACATATTGATATACGAATGATGATTTAAAACAGTATGGAATCAGTAACCTGCTGAACTTGAATGGGTCCCAAAGGATGTCTGGTGAACTGAACTCGCAATAGAAGATAAATTGCTGCGCCGCAATCCTTCAGCAGCAATAACACATAGCTGAATCAGTAGGAACACTCCTAGTATTTGGTATCTGCATGGAAGCCACTTCAAAGAGTGAATATTTTAGGCCAAGAAAACCTCAGATGACTAGAGGTCAAAGATGGAGTTGTTAAATTTCTTTAATAACAGTCACGAACATACAAAATATTTTGCTTGAGCAAATTAGAGAAAATCACCCAAGAAAATCAAAGCACATGTATTAAGCAATCCAACATGGTCAGGCATTTGTGATCACCAAGAAAAGGAGGCAATGGGTTTCCAATATGAGTAACATGTTTCTGTCAGTGATGATTTCCTCATGAAATCAAATCACTTAACTAGAGATACCCATCATGATATGAAAATTGCCAAACATACAAATGCATTTAACAAACAAACACATATTCAAGTTCCTATCTTCAGTCAAGGAAAGTGGACTGGGCTTGATAAGAAATGCTGATAAATATTAACTGTATCTATAAGATACGATATATGTCTCAATAGGACAAAGGATCAGCTTGACAGTATAATGACACTGGTAGGAAAAATTTTGCAAAGCAACTCTACCCTCAACCCCCACAAAAATTATAGGTGGGAAAAGAAAAAAAAAATAAAAAACAAAGAAAAACCTAGAAAGCAATTTTTTTTTTTTTTTAAGAAGTAATTGGCCCCATGGGGAGGGGAAACGAGAAATTCAAACTAGTGATCTCTGTTTCATGAAGTATGATCCTCAACCGATTGAGCTATTCCTTTGAATTACAACTCATCAAGCTATGGAGTTACCATGATTCATTTCTGATCTAAAAACCCATACCTGGGCCTTTGATTTGATGGTTTTCCAATGAACACATAATGAATGCCTGCTGCTCGTTTTGATATATGATAATAGAGGCCTGCAAAGAAAAAAAAGGATAAGATTATTGAATTCCCACACCTCCCCAGGGCCTTCTTTTTACTTCTGCAGCAGTATATAAACCTATGAAAGATAGGAATAACCTTCAAAGTAGAAGAGCATGAGGTTAGCACGAAGAACCAATTGCAAAAGTTCACGAGCTATTGGGAGCACCTGAATGCGAACCCAAAGGAATTTTAAATAAGAAAAGCAGTTCACCAGGTGTTCTAAGAACCAATTCAGCAGCTAATTTGTAATACTGATCACTAAGAAAGAGGGGAAATAAAAGAGGGGAAAAACATGTTTCCAGAAAAGAATGATACTAAAGGAACAATCGATCATATAATTTTCAGACATAAGTTCCATTGAAGGACAAATAAATACATAATAATAAATTTATAATCCAAACTAAATACATATAAAAACATGAGTTAATTTCAAAAGATCACATCCAAAACACAAAGATCAAGACTTGAATGAGCAAGCTGTCTAATAGATAACTGTACCGTAGGCCATCTCCGAAGTGCATACAACCATAATCCATTCAGTTTCTCTTTAAGCCATCTCGGAGATGAAACGGATGCCCCTGATGTGGATGATGATGGAAGATCAATCACTGCAGAAGACTGAACATGAACGCTTCCTGGAGCATTGTTGTCGTAGGGCTCATCAGACTGTGATTCAGCAAGGACAATGCCACGGGAAGCAACTCTTGAACTGCAAAACAGACAATTGAGCAGTTTTTGTTTTGTAACTTTTCAGTGTTGGCTAAAAGCTCAGTAGCAATTACAAATAAATATATGAATAACTGAAAATAAAAGAGAAAGCTTTCTTGAACCTAAGTCGCTCTGCAATATAAGGAACTGCTGTCTGGTATACGATGAAAAGAGCACGTCTTGCTGGGGTTGGAGGAAGTCCATAAGGTCCTGCAACCTATCAAAACAACTATTAACCAATTTAACATAGATTAAATTTTAAAATATCAACCACGGGGCATTGATGCAAATCATGCAATTAGTATCAAGTAAAAAATGATAAAAATGAAAAAAGAACTAGAATCCCAACATGGGAAAAAAATCGTGGTGGCAAATAGTGCAAAGTCTTGTACCCCAATTTCACACTGGGACGATGAATAGCCTACATAGAGTACGTAGATTATAAAAGCACTCATGGGTATTAAGTCTCCCACTAATTTCTTACTAAGTAAAACTGGGCCTTATAAGTGATTACAAGGAACCCAAATTGACTAGTCATTTTGAAATAATGGGGCAAATGTGGCTAGTGTTTTTCCTGTGTCGTTACAAATAGTATCAGAGCATCCTAGTAACATCATGTGGTACTGGAGCACTACATGACGTAGTTTTAACGAGGACGTCAGGCATTTGGGTGGGGGAGGGGGGGGCAGATTGTAGAACCTCAATTCCACATTGGGAAGATGAGTAGACTACATAGAGTGAATGGATATAAAGGTACTCATGGGTGCTAAGTCTCACATTAATTCCTTACAATGTGTTATAAGTGATTCTAGAAAACTTCATATTGACTAGTTCTTTTGGAATGATAGCGCACATATAGCTAGCGCTTTTCCTAAGTCGTTACACTACTCTTATTTGAGGTTTTTGTTGACTACGACATAGAAGATTTAGACAATTGAGCAATTGATCAAATAACAAGGCTTATGTCATCCAAAGCATCTAAACATGCAGCTCAGAAAAAGGGGGAAAAGGGTACCTTTCTGTAGATATTTGGTTTCACATATATAAAATAGAAGCTAAAGCCAGTTTTAGAGCACTTAAAAAGGCCCATTTGATGAATATCAAGAAACTAATGCCCGCAAACCTGAGTGATATCACAGTACTCTTCTCCCAGTGTTTGCTGCCCCGAACCAGTCGTTAATATAAAATAAAGCATCTGCCCCAAAAGTTTTGTCTGCAAAACAAGAAAACTGAAAAGCTAGTAACTATATTATGTTATCCACATCGCATAACAAAAATGATACTGGCTAGTAGCAAGGTCTAAAAAATACAAATGCTATGAGAGAATTAAAGTTGTAAATTTGGAAAGATTCGGGCTGCATTGCTAGCATAAAGAAAAACCACACTACAAAAACCAATTTCACATCTGAAAAACAAAAAAGACGAAGGTGCTAGAGAGCTTGTGAATTTCAAATCAAGAACTTTGAAGCGAGTAAAAGGAAATTACAATCAAGATTATTAAAACATCTAGAAAACAGAAATTTTTCATAAAATTTAAAGTAATAGGTACCAAAACTTCCTATTAAACGTATCCCTTAGGTGTTTTTTTTTTTTTTTTTTGCTTCCAAAACAGAAAAATGCTTGTCAACTAAGGTTTTACTCAGCCCTTGGGTTTCTTTCTACTCTAATTCACACAGAAGAAAGCAAAAGGTGAAATAGTATGACAGGAATTGATCTCTAGTAAATTAAGTTGCATCAAGCTTCCATATTCAACACCACTCCCAATGTCACCAACATGCATTTACAGGCACCAACAGTCGGGGGTATGAAAAATGGCCCTCGGCAAATGCATGTTCAATTAACCTAAGGACAACATATTTAACTCTTAAAACCTAAATTCAGTTCCTGTTCTCGTGAAACGAAAACCGAAAGTTGACAAGCTAACCTCGCTCTGATAAGCTACAGCAATCCTCGTACCTACACCAGAGAAAGAGGCAGTCAATTTTCTGAGAGAGACAATGAAAGGCAAGGAAGTGTAAGATAACGAGAAAAAAAATTTCACACAGCCAGGAAATGATGTGCCAACAATCACTTGTTGAAGTAACAAAATTGAATTCCCTAAAATTGCGAGAGAGAGAGAGAGAGAGAGAGAGAGAAAGGACCAAAGAGGTGGCGAAAAGCGTCGCGACAGGCATCGTAGACAAAGGAGGCGTACTGCTCGTCCTTCTCGGCGGCTCTCATTATCTCCGGCTGTGCCGCCGGCGGGAATCTTCGTGGTACGGACGGCTCGCTGCTGGTGCTGCTCCGACCCGCTTCCCCGCTGGAACCCGGGTCGGATGACCCGCCCACCTCCTTCCTTCCCAATCCCATCTCTCTCTGATAAGCTCTCAGTCTGAAATTTGTTAACACCAGAGCGAAAAGGAAAGGAGAGAGCGCAGAGAGATAGACCAGTAACCAATCCAACCGAGCTCAGTCACATGGTTAAACATATAATATAACGAAGGAGGAGACGACGTCGTTCGATTTAGCAGACCAACCTAAAAAAAAAAAGGATTTAAGTGAGAAAAAGAAAAAGCGCCGTTGCCGGGGATCGAACCCGGGTCACCCGCGTGACAGGCGGGAATACTTACCACTATACTACAACGACTTGTTTGATGATTCTATAAACATATTTTAAATTGACCTATATTTCTACAACAAAAATGGGCCATACCTAAGTTTGGAAATATTTTAGAACTAGGACTTCTGCAGGCTGGTTGGGTTGATATGGGCCCACCGGTGGCAAGGGTCCAGGGAAAGACTTTTTATTTTAGAAAAGTACATACCTTCTTAAATTACCACCCAATTAACTTAATAATATTCTCTTCAAACTTTTAATTACAACAATGATTTCACAAACTACCAAAAATTGTCAATATCCTTCCTAATGATGAAAATACCCTTAATAATTTTTTTTTTTTTTTTTTTTTTGTTCTTTTTTGAATTTATAGGAATATTTTTGTCTTATTAACAAATATTTAAGGTTGTTTTTATCTTTTAGCTGTCCTTGGGGGACAATGTCAATTTTTTGGTAGTATGAAAGATACATTGTCACAAATTAAAAGTTTTCGAAGATATTATCAATTGGGTGATAGTTTACCAATTTTTTTTTTTTTTAGAAACCATTTTTTTTTTGCCTTGTGTTGTGTCATTCCATTTTGCAGAGCCCACTTATATTCTTTTTTTTTCTTTATTGAATCACTTGTTTCTTTTTTCTTTTTCTATTTTTTTTTTTTTTTTGAGAAAGGAATCACTCGTTCTTTCTCCACAGGAGCATATCGTTCTCATATCTTCTGGGCCTACCAAAAAAGGAAAAGACCATATTGTTAGCTGCTTTATAAGGGTACAGGCAAATACACTGAAGATTTCTTCTGCTCTGCTACATCATTCGTCAGATAACATTTCTCTGGTAGAAAGCCCTTGCCTTATCTCTCCCCTAAACAAAGCGCAGGCAAGCCCAACGAGATAACAAAAAAACAAAAATGGCCGTCTCATCCACCACTGCGGCACTCTACATCTCCCGAAAAGACTTCTCGACCCAGACGCCGATAAATGGTGCCATACCCACAAATTCCATCGCTTTTGCAACCAAGCTACGCAGATTTCACATCAGAAGCTCAGGTGAATTATCCGCCGACACCAGTGCGACAGAAGCAGATTCTTCAGAAAATCCCATTGAAGCCTTAAAAGAACCACCCTCCTTGATTTCTGCTCTTAACGTCGAAAGAGCACTTCGTGGAATACGTAATGATCACAACCGACGCATTTAATATTTAATTTTGCATTTTTTTATTTCTACTTTCTATATGTTTATCTTCATCCTCTCTCATGATCGATGCATTTGAATGCAGCAATAACAGATGTGGACTACTATGGTAGACTTGGACTACAACGAGGATGTTCTTCTGAGCAGGTCACATGAAACTCAAGGACAACTAATTACATAGTTTTATTGGCAATTATGCAAATTGATATTCCTCTCTCTCTCATTGTTTTTGATTATTGGCCAGGTTATAGTTGCATACCAAAGAAAGGTTGAAGAAATGAGGAATCAGGGATTAAATGAAGAAGAACTCGACAACAAACTGGAACTTCTAAAAGTTAGTCACTGTAAATTAATTATATTTTGGGAAACTTCACTTTGTTATATGAATTTTCACTCAATTTTACAAACCCTTTTTGAACTTTCAAATCTCTCATTTTGGACCCCTGAACTTCCAATTACTCTTAATGTGAACCCTTCTGTCAAATTTTAAACGTTACATGACGTTTATACCCCTGACTTTTATATAAAATTTTAACTTCCAAAACGTTTTTTTATTTTTAAAAGAATGAAAATCAAGGACATTACGGTTTTTTTTGTATTTTTAACGGCTAAAATCAAAGAAAAAGTTTTAATTGAAAGTAATTGAAAGTTCAGGTATCCAAAATGAGAGATTTGAAAGTTCATGAAGAGTTTATAAAATTGGGTGAAAGTTTAAGGGACCAAAGTGAAATTTCCCCTTATATTTTTCCCAAAAAAAATGCAATGAAAAATTGTATGTGGAGGGAAAGCAATTCTGACCAAGTATCTGAAAAATTGATAGGAATCATACATAATTTTGTCATCTGAGGAAGAGAGAAGGATGTACGATTGGAGCTTGGCTCGAAGCCAAGATGTGGAGACATATGTTTGGCCCTTCGAGGTTGACAAAACAAAAACTCCAAAAGAGTCTCCTCCCATGCAGGTATGTCTTTCCGGTCTCGACGTTATAAATTATATTTTTATTCAACAACTATACAATTATTTTTATAGTTTCAATCAGCTTTTGAATTAGTCTTTATTTTAAAACAAAATAATAATAATAATAAGAGTTAATTGAGACTGCCATATGAGCATTGTGAGATATATGTTACAAAAATGTGAGCATTTTGAAGGAGATTGAAATGAAAATTAATAATTAGTACAATATATGTCAAATAGGAGACAAAGGGATAAATACTTGAATTTTATGGTTCTTCAAATAATTGTCGTTCACGCGAGCCAATCTTTCTCAATGATAGAGAAATCTATTTATTGGTGATAAGAATAACACTACACACTCTTACTCACACACTTCCACTCCTTGCCGTAACTTCTAAAATCAAAATTCACATGAGGGAATGTGAGGGAATATAAGAGTAAAAGTGTGGTGATAATTTAGAAGATTAGTCTAGAAAGGGTTAAATACCTCAAACCTTCCTAGGGCTTACCAACTTTATTTTTTTTCTCCTGGGGTTTTGATAAAGAACCAATTTAGTCAATCCGTTAGTTGACCGTTAAGACTGACACGTGAACCAATAAGATGTTGACACGTAGCACCTATTTAATTTTTTTTTAATTAAAAAAAATACATTTTTTTTAATTAAAAAAAAAATTAAATAGGTGCCACGTGTCAACATCTTATTGGTTCACGTGTCAGTCTTAACGGTCAACTAACGGATGGACTAAATTAGTCATTTGTCAAAACCCCAGGGGAGTCCTGTGATAAAAATGAAACCCCAAGGGAGAAAAAATAAAATTGGTAAACCCCAGGGGAGTTTGAGGTATTTAACCCGTTTAAAAATTATGAACAATTTCTCTTCTCTCTCTAAACTTGACAATAATAACACTGTATAAACTTTGACATGACAGGATCCAGAGGACGTGGGACCAACAAGATTGGTGGGATACTTCATTTTAGGGTGGTTGATATTATCCTTCATAGTGTCTATTGCCCTTAATCAATAAAAACCAAGGGGAGATTAGTGCATTTATTTCACACTGGGGAAGGAAAAAATGAATAGAAAACGTGGAGCCCCTCATATTCTACTATCAGGAAGATAAAGTTGTTGTTCTAGTAAGCAATGTCTTTTGTACACAGAAAAAGCATTTCCCTGCCGACTAAATTGACCTTTTAAAAAATTGTTTATAAACCGTTTTGTCCAACTTCCAAAGGTGAGGGCTTTAGGGAGGATGAGTTATTTTGTTCAACCTATTATTTGCATTAATTAATGTAAATCAATCTTCTTTTCCAATCTAATTACTTGAATAAGTCTTCTTTCATGGCACTAGCCAAAATTGATAGTCCATGTAATACCTAAAGAATTTAAGGGAAATTATGTCATAACCCATTGTGCTGTCACACTATTTGACATTGAGACTACAATTTCTAATTTAATCAAAATTGAGACGTGTTTGGGCATTTGTAAACGTAGACCTTTGCCAAAATATTCATCAAATAGATAAAAGTAGTGACATGAAACTACTATTGTGCTCCTCAAATAAGTTCAAAAATAAAATTAAGAAAGAGTGGTTAAGGTGTCACCCAACACAACCATGATTGACTCACGCCTAACCATTGTCGTAACTAGAAGTGAACCGACTAACATGGCTAGGAGAGACCTAGTCACAAAAGTGGTTAGACCTCTCCCAGTCATGGTGCTAGGTCGTTTCGCTAGCATGATAGTGGTTGCGCATGAACAAACCATTGTTGACCCGCCAAACCACAGTTTTTAAAGAGATCCAATGATGGCTACTCTGGGTGACAACCTAAGCCACTTTTTTTTTTCTTTTTTCTTTTTTATTTGAGGCATAATTGTAGTTTCATTATATTTCTATTATTTATTTGACAAAAAGTATTGAAGGAGATATTGATTTGCAAATGCTCAAAATTGATTTGTTATTTTATTTAGGGGAAAATCCATTTTACCCCCCTGAAGTTTCAGGGGTTTTTCAATTTGAACCTCAAAGTTTAAAAAGTGGCAATGTACCCCCCCAATGTTTCAAAAATTTTCAATTTAAACCTTCCGTTACAATTTCCGTTAAATTGGATGAATTTTTTTTTTAAAAAAAGCCCTGAGGGTAATTATGTAATTTTAGAGATTTCCGTCCAATTTAACGAAAATTATTAACGGAAGGTTTAAATTGAAAATTTTTGAAACATTGGGAGGTACATTGCCACTTTTTAAACTTTTGGGTCCAAATTAAAAAAAAACCCCTGAAACTTCAAGAGGGTAAAATAGATTTTTCCCTTTTATTTAATTAGAATTTGGGGTTTCAATGTCCAAAAGCTTGAAAGTACAAGGGGGTTGTGTATAATTTCCCAAAATTTAAAAAGAAAACAAAATATATAATTTGCTGGTAATTACATCAACAATGGATGAATGATAATATGATAATAATAATCCATTTGCACAAAGGATAAGTGTCGTTCATTTTCCTGGTTAGAAAGAAAGGAGAAGTGAGCAAGCAACTCTTAGAACACATTTGGTACCCAAAATTGTTATTCTTTTAAAAATATGAATGGGTATAACTAAAAATAGAAGAAGTTAAAATGGAATGATAATTCATATTCTTTTATTTGTTGACAAGTCCAGGGCAGCCTAATGTATTTTGAGGCCTTAGGCGAAACTTTGAAATGAGGCCTTAACTTTTTTAAGTAAAAAAATATATTTATTTTAATATTATTATTATATTTTATTTAAAAATCATTCTTCTTGCTTTTTGGGATACAAAATTACTGATTAAGTTTTTATAATCAAGATTTTCTAACATCCTTTTTTCAATTGATAACATGGCTAATCAATTTAATCTATGTTGTGACATTGTTAATCTTAAGTAGGATTTTATCAATTTTAATTTTGAAAAACTTCTTTCTGCAGAAGTAACTATAGTCTGTAATAGATATTGTTAATAAAATTCTATAAGTGATACATGCATTTGGAAAAGAATCAAGTCTTTTTATATAATTGAATATGTCAATTGCAGCACTTTCTTCTATTTGTAAAATTTCTTTTAAAACTTTTAGTTCTGAAAATAAATCTCAACAATACTCTTTTCCAATAATCTTTCTCTCGGTTAATTTGTTCTTGGACTTTTTTTTTTTTTTTTTGATATCGTAGGAGAATTTTACTCAAATTAATTGCACGTCGCAAACACATACTGTACAACAATCCTTACCGTTAATCAAACTCTTACGAGTAACTGGCCCCACCCGCCAAAATCAGTTACCAGGTAACCCAAGAGCTTTCACCCCCGACGGGCTAAGCAGTTTATCCTCATGCCCAGGAGGATAAGCAGTTCTTAAACATTTTTATCAATTGTTTTATTTTTTAACAATCTCATTTCTAAATCAACCCAATCATTCATGTTAATAATATGTTCATTGGTTGTTTCATAACTTTTAAGTTTAGCACTAAGATTTTTTCAGTCATTAGTTCCTTCGTTATCTAGTTGCGTTCTATTAGGTTTTGAATTAAACAATTTGCAACAAACACAAAATACTCTATCTAAATCTTTTGAATAAACTAGCCATTTTCTATTATTTTATGAAAATTTTAGATTCAATCAGTTTCTCTACTTTTCTTTTTAAGTTTTTCATATCCAGATGCATATTTTCTACTAATAGACATGTTTGATTAAAAATATTAACAAATTAAACAAACATAATTTATATATATAAAAATATATATATTCTAACTATAATAAAATAAATTATAAAAATAGAACAATAAAACCTGATTTAGAGAGGCAGAGACTAGAGAGTTCTTGGAGATTTCTCATTTTGGAGAGGAAGAAGGTTTGGAGAATTAGCATGAAGGTTTTTGATCTTTGAGAGAGTCACAAAAATTGCAGGCTAGATCATAGATATGAGTGAAGGTTCTCGTTCTTATATGAAATTCCAACAACAAAGAGACAAGAGACAGCCTACATTCCACTTTAAGAATAAATAATACTATTTGATTCATCTTTTGATGTGAAATTCCATCATCAAACAATAGACATTAGCGATAGGGTTTTTTTAATAATATTTCATTCTCCAAATTCTAGAAAAGAGACGAGACGCTGGTTAGAGAGTTTTTTTTTTTTTTTCGATGAATTATTATTATTATTATTATTATTATTATTATTAGGGAAAAAGTTAACTACTTCAAAGTTCGCATGATTTTCACTGACCAATTAACGTTTCAATTTTTGCAATGCACCTCCCCAAACTTGCAAATTTTTTTTAATTCGACCAATTTCATCCAAAAATTTTCATATTGCTCCTTATTTATTTATTTTTATAAAAAAATTAAAAAAATATATATATTCGGGTTGGCCGTAGCCACCCTTTTGGCCATCTGGCCATTTTTGCAACCCCCAATTTTTTATTTTTTATTTTTTTATTTTATAAAAAATAAAAAAGTAAAAAAAATCAGGGGCAATATAAAAATTTTTGGATGAAAGTGGTCGAATTAAAAAAAATTTGCAAGTTTGGGGGGGTGCATTGCAAAAATTGAAATATTGGTAGTCGAATTGAAAATCGCCCCAAACTTTAGGGAAGTAAAGTGTAATTTTTCCTCATTATTATTATGATGGTCCTCTTTAAATTGGGCCTTATTACTTTTTTATTTTATTTTATTTTATTTTTTTATTATGGGCCTTATTACTTATTTACCATTATTAGAGGCCTTAAATTTCTATGGAAATTTTTTTTGGGCCTTATTAAAAAAAAAAAAAAATTCCACAAAAAAAAAAAAAAAAAATTACCAATGTTTATTTATTTATTTTTTTTGTGCCTTATTAAATTTTTTTTTGAGGCGTTATTAAATGGGGGCCCTAGGCGACAGCTTAAGTTGCCTAGCCTTTAGGTCAGCTCTGTTGACAACACATGCTCTCATTGAGAATATCATAACATTGTGAGTACCGACCACCCATGATGCTATTGAGGGTGGTTGTAGCCACCCTCGACTTCGCTTGGGGGTGATTATGGTCACTCCCAACAACACTTACGAGTGGCCACGACCACTCTCAAGCCATGAGGGTGGTCTTGTTTATGCCTGATGTTTTGGGGTCGTCCACCACCCATAGAATTCAATCAAAAATTCTTTTTCTTTTTTTAGACCAATAAAAAAAAAAAGGTATAAAGAAATATAATATGATTTTATTTTTTTTTTAATTTTAAATATACATTATATTCCTCTAATAATAGCTATTCCTCTAATTTTAAAAAAGAATGATGGTTCCTCTATTTAAGATAATAACCATTCCAATGAAAATGGCTATTCCCAGGAATGGCTGCAACCAAAACGTTCCATCAAAGTGGTCTATTCCACATATCAAATGTGCCCTTAATTCCTTTCAAAATTGTAACATTCTATGCACATTGTGCAAACCCAATTCCACAATTTTTTTTTTTCTCCAAAGAAAAGTAACCATATCCATTTTTGGGTGGTTATGGCCACCCTAATGGCCATTTGGGGTGGTTCGACCAGCCCCATGCCCTTTATCGTGGTTCAACCAAAGGACGCTGATCCACCCCCATTTGACCATAGTGATAGCCATGTTCTAGCCTCCTCTAAAATAAAATTAAATTAAATTAAAAAAAAAAAGTTTCTAAGCTTTTCTAATAGAATTTTTAGTTCTTTTTTAAAATTTAAAAATAAAAAAATTAAGGATATTTTTGTCATTGAGTAGACATTGACAATTTATATAGTTTGCAAATTATATTAATACAATTTTTAGATTGAAGGATCATTGACAGTCGGGTGTTGGTGCAAATAATTATCACTTAATTCTCAAATAAAAGAAAGGGCCTACTACTGGAATTCAATCCCAAAACATAGGCCACCCATCCCCTATGCGAAGTATTTTTTGTATGAGTTTGAAACATCTAAGGATGGTTTGTGTAACTTGGCCCAGAACAATTGGCATTTACTACGAAGTGCATGAGCGACATTTGTTAGGTCCCATAACTGGGTTAACAATAGTTTCTAAGCACCGTTATTTGCAACATTGATTTGCGATCAACCTTTGATACTATGAACCATCAAGAGTGGTGGTTCAAGGGCTTAAAACAATTTTCAAGTGGTCAAAACATGTGCTTGGGCGTGGATTTGAATCTCTGCAATAAAGAATCTCCACATATGCCCGATAGTATTAACCGTATTGTATTCTTATTAATGCCTTGGTGAGACTATATCAAGCTATGGCTCAATCAGACTTTAAGGAGCGCCTGCGATTCCCACTATCTAGACTCCTCCTATGCAAGTCCCAACGGGTAGATGCTACTATATATTGTCACGCCCATGTATGATAGCAATAATTTGTCTCCCCAACCTACCCTTTTGAATCCCAAAAAAAAGCTTTTGACACTACTAAAATGACATGATTACCGAGTAAAGTTATATAACGTTTTTTATAAAATTGATGTGACTTTTAAAATTACCATTAAATTTGTAATAAACTACTATTAAATTTTGATCTAATGATGATTTAAAAAACGACATTAACTTTGAGAGATAAAATAATGATATGTTGCATTACTCTATTTAACCATTGATTAAAAAAATGTCATGACAATATCAAAAGGGTGTATGGGTGTAGAATACTTGATCTGAATAGGAGTCACTGATATTCCCGTTCTAGAAGAAAATACTCCAAGACTCGCTTAAAAGTCTTTTTTTTTTTGGGCCTCATTAAAAATTCTTTTGGGGCCTTATTAAATGGGGGCCCTAGGCAAAAGCTTAAGTCGCCTAGCCTTTGGATTGGCATGTTGACAACACATGCTCTCATTGAGAATATCATAACATTGTGAGTAGCGACCACCCATGATGCTATTGAGGGTGGTTGCAGCCACCCTCGATGTCGCTTGGGGGTGATTATGGTCACTCCCAACAACACTTACGAGTGGCCACGACCACTCCCGAGCCATGAGGGTGGTCTTGTCCATACCTGATGTTTTGAGGTCATCCACCACCCATAGAATTCAATCGATTTTTTTTTTCTTTTTTAGACCAAAAAAAAAAAAAAAAGGTTTAAAGAAATATAATATGATTTTTTTTCCTTAGAAAAAAAAAAAATACACAATGTTTCTCTAATAATAGCTATTCCTCTAATTTTTTAGAAGAATGACGGTTCCTCCATTTAAGATAATAACCATTCCAATGAAAATGGCTATTCCCAGGAATGGTCGCAACCAAAACGTTCCATAAAAGTGATCTATTCCACATATCAAATGTGGCCTTAATTCCTTTCAAAATTGTAACATTGTATGCACATTGTGCAAACCCGATTCCACCATTTTTTTTCTGCAAAGAAAAGTAACCATATCCATTTTTGGGTAGTTTTAGCAACCCCAATGGCCATTTGGGGTGGTTCGACCAGCCCCATGGCCATTAGCGTGGTTCAACCAAAGGACGTTGATCCACCCCCATTTGACCAAAGTGGTTGTCATGTTCTAGCCACCTTTAAATTTTATTTATTTATTTTTTTAAAATAAAAAAATTAAAAGTTTTTAGGCTTTTCTAATAGAATTTTTAGTTCTTTATAAAAAAATTAAAGATATTTTTGTCATTGAGTAGACATTGACAATTTATATAGTTTGCAAATTATATTAATACAATTTTTAGATTGAAGGATCAATAACAGTTGGGTGTTAGTGCGAATAATTATCACTTAATCCTCAAATAAAAGAAAGGGCCTACTACTGGAATTCAATCCCAAAACATGGGCCACCCATTTCTATGCGAAGTATTTTTTGTATGAGTCTGAAACATCTAAGGATGGTTTGTGTAACTTGGCCTAGAACAATTGGCATTTACTACAAAGTGCATGAGCGACATTTGTTAGGTCCCATAACTGGGTTAACAATTGTTTGTAAGCACTGTTATTTGCAACATTGATTTGCGATCAACCTTTGATACTATAAACCATCAAAGGTGGTGGTTTAATGACTTAAGAAAATTTTCAAGTGGTCAAAACATGTGCTAGGGCGTGGATTTGAATCTCCGCAATGAAAAATCCCCACACATGCTTGATAATATTCACTATCTTGTATTCTCATTAATGCGTTGGTGAGACTAGATCAAAGTATGCCTCAATTAGATTTGAAGAGCGCCTGTAGTTCCCACTGTTTAGACTCCTCTTGTACAGCTCACAGTGGGTAGATGCTACTATATATAGTCACGTCCATGAAAAATAGCTATAATTTGTCTCTCTAGCCCACCCTTTTGAATATTAATAAAAAATTAAAAAAAAATAAAAAGAAAACTTTTGCCACTACTAAAAAGACATGATTACCGAGTAATGTTATATAACATTCTTTATAAAATTGATGTGACTTTTAAAATTACCATTAAATTTGAGATAAATTACTAATAAATTTTGATCCAATGGTGATTTAAAAAACAACTTTGGGAGATAAAATAATGATACATTGCATTACTCCATTTAACCATTGATTAAAAAAATGTCTTGACGACATCAAAAGGGTGTATGAGTGTAGAATACTTGATCTGAATGGGAGTCACTGCTATCCCCGTTCTAGGAGAAAATACTCCAAGACTCGCTTAAAAGTGCTTGATAACCGATTACTCCAAGAACGTGCTACCATTGGTCACAACCTTTTTATTTTTTTTTTCTATTTCTTTTTGATAATAATGGATGACCTAATTATAAGCATGCACCTTTCAAAGAAGTTTCAAAACGAGGTTAGGTACTCTTAACTTAACGATGCTTTCCGCTGAATGATTGATGACCAGCTGCTGAACCTCAAGTAAGGATGGTGAGATGTATTCACCATCTATTGAACCTCATATTGGGTTGGCTGAAGGGTAAGTCTAAATTCGGTTGCCTCAAGAAATTGTGCAAAGGAAAACCCAACCAAAAATTCTTTTGAAAATACGAAAAACGTTAAGTGTCACCTAACAGGAATCTAATGATTCTGGGCCAAGAAAGTTAATAATGACACTTGGCTGTTGATATCAAAAGAATGCTGGCATGCAACCAAAGGATGGAACCCAAAATATCTGTCACAATGGACTCTCAACATGGTTCCTTTTTCCTCTGGTTTCAGGTGGTGTAGAAAGGGCCAAGGGGGTTTACATGCCTACATGACAAGCTACAACATAAAATGAAACTTACGGCTCGTTTAGTTTGCGAAATAGACCCCTAAAATGGAATTACTATTTCTATAAAACATTCATTTTTTGGTTTAGTATGGTCATATTCATAGGAATAGTTATTCCCCTTACACAAAGGAATAATTATTCCTCTAAAAAATTATAGGAATATCTAGTCTTGAGGGAATTGACAAGGTTTTCCAAATTAACTATATATATATATATATATATATATATATATATATATAATTTTCTCTCGAACTTGAAAATAAATATATAAAAAGAAAAAGAAAAAATCTTGTGGGTGGCCACACCTTCAACTATTATTATTATTATTATTATTTTAATTTAAGTTTTGGAAAAATTAGAAATCATATGGGCTTTTTAGTAATTTTAGTTCAATTCCAATTATGAAATATGTATTGTTACCAAATTAAAGAATTGGAATACTTATTTCATTCCAACCTCTTCTATTCCCAGTAATACCTATTCATTTTCCTAATGGAATACTTATTCCGCAAACCAAACAGGACCTTAATGTACCAAGAGTCGAGGGAAGTCATCACCAAAGGCCTTTTAATGTTTCTTGTGGTGCTTTTGTTTTTTTGGGGGTGTGTGGTTGTTTTGAGTTTTTCTGAAATGAAAACATACCTTCACCGCCAGCTGCAACAATATCTGCAAAGAGAAGTTTAGGCACGGCATAATGCTCCAAACCCTATATAAAATTTACCGATGCTGCTCTGTTAAAACTTTTGTTTGCTAGCATCCAAACCTCAAGCTAAAAAAGTGAAGAGGGTTAGTTAACAGATATTAACAAATAGTTACAGTTTGAAAGCGATAGATGAACTAAATCTGTAGAAAAAACAGAAATTGACATTAGCTCAAACAAGCCTATATTGGTCCAAAATAGGTGTGTCCTAAATCCAACACTTCTAAGCAGACTAAGGATGATAGAACAAAGCTAAATAACAAACCAAGTTAGTAAGATATCTATATAGAAATGAGAGAGAGAAACAGATTGATCACCTAAGTTGATATGCCACACATATACATATTTACCTCAGTCAGGTCCGCTGCCCCTTTTAATGAACTCTTTTCCGTTTACAAGAATGATACTGTTCTCCGCCATCCTCATTGGATCCACTAACCATCTGCCACCTGTCACAACTCGGATCATCAGAACCAGACTTTGGATTGTGCTTAGAATGTCTGGAAGTGTGACTGCTCTCTTTCTGTTGCCTTTTCTGATCAATGGAAAGACTTTGGTCCAGACCAGATTCTGTGTGGCTGTGACATTTGTGATTGTGCCTTTTGTCGTCAGGCCTATTTCTCTTTCTTTCAACTTCGTTTTCTTTATAAGTTTGATGATGACTCCGACTAGAATCACTACCACACTCATCTCTTTTTTCACTGTGCTTTTTGGAGCTTCTATGATGATATTTGTGGCTCTTTTTCCTACGCCACTCGGGGCTACTGGGCATATCTTCTACTTCTGAACTTGGTCTCTCCGGGTGATGATATGACCTCCCATCTCTAACAGCAATTGAAGAATGAGAACTCTTCTCAAGTCTGTCATCATCCAAGTTGTCGTCATCTGTATAATAATCATGCAGACTTTTCTTCTGTGACCTCTGAGTAAAGCTGCCATCGGAGTAGTTTACACTTTTTTCTCTCTTTATAGAAGATTTATAGCCACGTGATCTTTCTGTCTCGTTATACGGGGCACCGTTACTAAAATCATCATCAGCATCACGATCATCGAGAGATCGGTTTCTGGTGAGCAAAGAAATACTAACAGAAATCAGAAAAATTGAAGGATCAATGCAGTAAATATTTTTCCATGAGAACCTAAAGAAGACAAAAGCTTACAGGTAAGGATTTCCATAAATGAGAGAGAGAGAGAGAGAGAGAGAGAGAGGGATTCCATCTAACATATATCTTAGAAATTTCCGGAGAGATTATTAATTTTTAGTTAGCAGGAAAACTCTCTAGTTACAAATGACATACACATTAAAATTCAAAATGGTACAAAAGACCTGGACTCGAAATCTTATGACAAGAAAAATGATGATTTTTTTTACAAAAAGCGCAAGCATGTACAAGAAAAATGATGAAAACAAATTTTTACAAAATGCAAAAAAACATTACTTGGTACATCTGCAAAGCATATCCCAAAACAACAACTAATCTAACAAAGAGAACCAGAAAATTTAACAAAATTGATTTGCAAACCTTAAGAGCGTGTTTGGCACAATTTTCAAAAGCTGCAAAACACTTCTCAAATAATTTTTTTTTGTTGTTGTTGTTGTAAGTAATTAAAATTCATTAAAAAGCACAACGGCACAATTCAAGCACATAGGAAGTATAAAAGAGAAACACTAAAAAAAAAAATCAAGAAAATCATGAAAACCATAAATTTTATAGTCAAAAGCAATTGTTTAATGGTAAAGTGCATTGAAGAAAAAGGGCCTTTAATTTTACCATCGTCCTCTCACATACTTCAAAACTTCGACAATTTATTTCCCTCAAAATACACCACATTAGGTAGGTGGAACCATCTTCCACACTACAGCACTATGAAAGCTACCAAACTACCCCCTTCAACAGGCAAAGAGGTCTATCACTCATCTATGAATGACCCAAGCTAATTTCACACTCTTCTTACATATACAACACTAATCAATCACTATGATAAGCCGTTTCTTTAGGTTATCCATAGTGAGAATTTTCCCTACAACGGCCGACTAAGCAAAGAACGCTATTCTTAAGGGAACCTTGTTCCGCCAAATACTCTTCCAACGGAAAGAAGTAATATCATGGGGAGCAAGGACACTATAGAATGATCTAACATCGAACAACTTCTTGGAAGAGGCTCAACAAAACTTGTCCTCACCACTCCATCTTAATCTAAAGGAATACAAAAGATTGAAGAATGAGATAAAGAAATCCACCTTCCAGTCATATGCGCCACTTTGATAAAATAAACCTTCTACTGATGAGTGCCATTAGAAAACTCTAAATGATATGCCATGGAAGCGTCCTTAAAAAGAAAAAATATTGAACTCTCAACTCTGGAAAAGCTACCTTAAGGGCCTAATTCTCAAACCATATGTCGTGCCAATATCTAATCTTGAAGTCGTGACCCACATTAAATCTTGTATGACTAGAAAACTCCCTCCAGCCCTTCTTAACACTTTTCCATAACCCCACCCCATATAACCCATGAACATCATTTAAACATCACCCACCCCACGAGCTGCCATATTTAAAATCCACTACCATCCTGTATAGCGCCTCTCTCATGCACGTAGTGCCATAACCACTTCCCCAAAAGAACTCAGTTGAACAAAAGTAAATTTCGGACCCCCACCATTAACAAACTTTTCAAATAAATATCAAAACACTTCCCAAAAAACAAAACGGAATACAAAAAAGTCTTCAAAAAATAAAACACAATCTTTTAAAAAACTTCCCACATCTTCATATAGGAATTTTTAGAAAACACATACTCATTTTTTCAAGTGTAGAGGTTTGCCTTTGTTATTTATAATAAATAAATAAAAAATTATATATAGTCTAGCCTCCATTGGTGGAGGCCACCCCACAAGATTTGGCTGCAGCCATCATAGAGCCACCAAATAGATTCGGTGGAGGCCATCAGATCTGCAAGGCATTGCGGGGCCACTAGATGCGTCTCGAACCACCATAGTGGCTGCCATCAAATCTACGCAGCAGCCATCACAATGGCTGCCGATCTATTTGGCAGTTTATGGTGGGGCCAAATTTGCATAGCAAACACAGCGGGCCAACGATCTGTTTGGCAGCCACCATGGGGCCCACCGCCAAATCAGCGTGGTGGCCACCAGATCTGTTGGATGGCCTTCAGAGGGGTGACAGCCACCACCCCATTGAGGCTATCTCCAACAGACTAATTTTTGTGGCTTTTGTGCTTTCGTTTTATTTTTTGAAAATACTTCTAAGTTTTTTTCTTTCAAAAACACTTCTTAGTTTACCAAAAAAAAAAAATCTTTGGTGAAACCCCAAAGAAAACACTTTTTCAAATGTGGTCCCCACTAAAACATTTCTCAATTGTCACTTTTTCCAAGATTCTTTTCAAAACCCAAAACACTTCTCAGAACTTTACCAAACCAATAGATTTGCTCTAAGATAGATCCAGAAAGCACTTGAGCATTTACATGTTAGAACTGAATTACTTGCATTCATATCCATTGCAATCATAAAGAAGATGCGTAAACACCATAAAGCTAATAACAAAAGAAAGTACGGCGGACAACAATGAAGCTAATCCCAAATATATAACAAAAAAAAAAAAAAGGCATAGCCAAGAAAAAAATTAGCCAAACGCCTTCTATCGAAATTGTTATAGCCTGATATTAAAGAATTACCTCCTCATATTCTCATTTGAGATTTTCTGTCTCTTTCCAAAATTTTGAAAATCCACATATTCTGGATGACTTATATGGTGTTTCTCAATCCCCCCAAGTTGAGGTGCCGCAGCTCCCATCGTCACATATCCACTGCAAAATGTTTAAGTTTCAAATTTTATATGACGCAATAAATTACGCAATTTTATTTATTTATTTAAAAAAAAAAAAAAAGTGAGCAAGTTGATCAAAACCAATATATTAAGAAAAGAATTTACCTGAAGCCAGGAAAGCCACCATACATAGATGGCATATATGTAGGAACAGCATACGGGGCAGCTGGGACCATGGTTGCATTAAAGGGCATCATCCCAGTATTGCAATATAGATTCCCATAGGGCCTGATATGGGACAAGGGAGTCCCATTCCAAAACGGCCGGGCATAACCCTGCATAACTCCTGGAAACATAGCATTTCCTAAAATCACAAAAGAAAGTTAGCATCCCAGACGAGCCATAGACAATACATATACTTACGAGAAATATAACAGGGGAAACCAGACTATACCTCTCTGAAGCATAGGATGTGGACTGGAAGCAGCTGGGCAGTCCCTTACAAAATGGTCTGGTGAACCACACATGTAACACGTACGGTCCCCCTGATTTCAATACAGCAGCTTGGATCAGTTTAAAAGGGGAAAAGTAAAGAATAAACACCCTCACAAAAGTTTCCAACATGCACACAACACGTTTCACTTTTTCCCTTTTTTAATATTTTTCACAGCCTGGTTAATAACCCAAACAGGTAGGAAATTTGAGGCAGTGTTGACCACCAATGAGAACCAAACTACTGAGTGAAACAGTTTTCAGGTGAATCAAAACAAGCAAACAAAGAAAAAAATGAAACATGAAAGAAAAATTCCAACACAAAGCTCAGGAAGATTCAAAAACAAGACTTTTACGTGAGAGCATCAGGTACAATCTTATAGAAGGGGTCCAAGTAGACGGACAGAAACCAGGGGTTTGTGAGAACAAAATTTTGAACTTCTCAAAAAACCCAGCAAACAGATTCTCAAAGTCAGAAATTAGATTCGTAAGATAATATTTCTACTTGGATCCTCAGGTGGGCGTCCCTAATTCTTAGTCTATGTTCTTAGCAAGCCTGTCCACAGAATGAAAGTCTTTGCATGTAGATTATAGTGACCATTTGGTAATTGTCACATTAATAATGCAAGTTTTTGTCAAAGCTATTACCTTTTTGTGTCTTCCAGTATCCACGAAAGTCCTGTCTCTATCTGCAAATTTAATGCAAGTGTCAGAACAAACAGGAGATATATTGGAGATGATGCCTATATGAGGTTAGAAATGAGACCAAGAAATTTTTAAAAATAAAAATAAAAATAAACCAAAGATGTAAATACTACCTGCAGTACTATTAACCCAAAATCCCTTCTTTTTCTTGAGATTGGATTCAGCTGGGATAACATCAGAAATAGAAAAATTAGAGTTGCAGAGCCAGACTAAGATAAATATCACACAGACAATACTACACATTTTATGTCCACTAAAGAATACATCTGCTGCACTATATCAGGAACAACATCATGGTTACAGCCTGACGTATAGAATGCAGCTCCAACATTGTAAACAGTAAGATTATCTTACTTAGAGAATTCACCGGCAATGAAGTCACAGAATTAATAAGATGATACCTTCCTCATGGATGGGCTGACTTTCTCCTTGAAAATCATCAAAAGCAGCCAAGTCCCCATGTCTATTTTCCATATCCACAGGATGACGAGAACCATGTTGATTTATCTTGTGCGCCAAAGGAGGTGCTTTCAAAGGATTATTCACATTGACACGAGAATTAATGCCACCCATGGATGCATTGTTTCTGATCAGTAGATCATAAGCAGATTCTACCATATTTTGATTGGATCCCCTCCCTGTTGCAGAGGGAGAATGGGGCTCTAGCTCTTTTTGAAAGATAGTCACACCACAAGACACATCTTTTGCTTGAATTCCAGATTCACCATCTGTTTTTTGCATTATTAAATAGTTATTCACCAGAATTTAGTTGGTGGAAGGACATTTCAACAGTAGATAATTTCCCTACCTGGAGCATATCGCTGAAAGGCAGTGCCTGAACCAGTGGTTAGAATTTGGGACTCAAGGAAATGCTCAATTGCTTGCCTGAGAGAGACATTTGGCAGCAAATCCTCTACTCTGCATCTGGTAGAAAAACACTTAGGACACCTCCTTTTCTCAAGCAGGACCAGACGAATGCCTGCACCCAAAAATCCACAATCAAGATACAAAAAGAAAACAACTGAGGGTCACCAAGGCCTCTCAAAACTTGAGGCAGATAAATTAGCATTAGAATTTTGTAAAGGAGGAAATATAAGTTTGTCACAAGGCTCAAAAAACTTCAATGAAAAATAAAAACTCAAAAGGAAAGAAATACAAAGAAACAAAGTAAGGTTCAATTTAACAGATGATTGTATGTACCATAACAAAAAACTTACATTTCTGACAAAAACTATGCTGGCAGCAAGGTATCATCACAGCCTCCTTAAAAAATGAATCACAAAGAGAGCACTTTAGCTCCGATGGCAAGTCCGCATTTTGCATGGCTGGAGGACTGGTATCAACCACTCTTCATATTTCCATAAGGCAAAAAGAATCAGATATTTGATGCCAAACAACCAAAAGAAATTAAAAGGAAATGACTAACTATTATCCTACCTTTTTATGTTCGTATCTTCTTCAACTTTAAGCATTGGTTTTTCCCCAGACATATTCCCTTCAATCCCACCATGTGCAGGACCTGATACTGAAATTGAAGTGCATGGTAAGAATAGAGCTAACACCTCAAAGATTTTTAAAAATATGTACGGGTACATTAAATACCTCTAGGAATAGCCTCACTAAGGTCACTTCCTTCAAGTTTCTGATATCCTTCCGTACATGGCTTAGAACATCTGAATACACATAAGAATAAATTATGAAAGAAGGGGAGGAAAAGCCTAGGATTAGACAAAGTTTGACGCATCGGCAACAATCATGCGCAGGTAGAATTCCAGGGATAAAAAGTATACCTTGCAACATAATCACTTTTCTCATCATTGCCAGTGCATGCATTCATGTCAGTATCAAGATCAGCACAAGATGAGGTTGCCTCAGGAACAGGATACAAGTCAACCCCAAAGTCATCAAAATTGTCCACTTCAACATTCTGTAACATATAAAAGTTATACCGAGGAATCGAATGATATAGGAAAGTAAAATAAGAAAGCAGGTAGATAAAGCCATAGTAAAATAGAGCACAATGCCATCTCCAGAAATAAAACTACATGATAAATATGCGCATAGGCTTTACAGGACAGCACCAACATGTTAGTCACAGACAGCAGTTGCTGTTTGGCCACTGTACTGAAGGTGCTGTAGTCAATCTAAAATCCCACCCTTAAAACCTTCTTGGTTATTCTTATTTTTTTCATTCTAATTTATTTGACAGCTTTTAAACTAGGTTCCCAGAAGAAAAAATTTATTGACATACCGCAGGAAGAGTTGAGCTAACCATCCTAGTGTCCTTGTTTTGAACAGTCTCAAACGAGTTAAAGTTTGCCCTGCAACACAGCAGTATTATGTAAGAAAAACTGCATGAGAATATCAATACAGCCTCAACTAATACAGAAAAATTTGCAAAAGTTTAAGTTATACTTGCGTCATCACTCACAACACATACATACAAACTGTCCTCGATTGCTAAAAACTTACATATTGGAAGGAACTGATCCAGCAGGCACTCTTTTGATTATCACACTTGAACCGCTCGGAATTTGAAATTTCTCGTCAGTGTACTCTGAATTAATCCCAAAAAAAAAAAAAAAAAAAAAAAAAACAAATTGTTATAACAACTCTATATCAGAAAACTTGAAAGAAGAAGGGGGAAAGAAGAAACAGAAAAATACAACTAACATAAATGCTCTTCAACTCCTTTGAATTTAAACATTTTTCAATTTAGTACTTCTAGCCTCCAGTTGGCTTCTCAAAAAGATGATAGTAAATATATGAATAAACGTTAGCTTAAATTCTTATGTAAAACCTAATTCAAACAACTGAAGCCATCGTGTGTAACAAGTAATTGGAAATCGTGTTATGTACATTTCAAAAGCTTGATATGGGTACGAAATTGGTTTTGTGAAAAAGGCCCTAATGAAATCAACCAAATATGATATTCGGAACACATGCAACCAAACACAAAGAAAGACTTGCGAAGAAACTGCAAACAGAGAAAAAAAAACAAAAAACAAAAAACAAAAAGCAAAACAATTGAACTCGATTCTGTTGGTCCGTCTCTCGAGAACCAAGAGAGGGAGGGAGAGTTGACCTTGACCAGTGAGGGCATCGGAGAATAGAAGATCAAAGTCTTGACAGATATCAAGGTTCTTGTGGCGAATGATCTTGGATTTCAGATCACGAACCGATACGTAAGGTCCTCCAATGTCTACCGAATCGAAGTTCGCTGAGCTCCTGAATTTGAACCGAACGGCCATGGCCGAGTCAATCGCCGGGTTGAATAGAACTCGGATAAGGAATCACTTGAATCGGAGAATTTCGGTATTTTTGGTTTTTGGTGCGAAGGTTTTAAAGATACAAAACCTAATGCCTTTTTTCCTCTTTTCATTCCTTTCTTGGTTTCTTTCAAATATATATATATTCCTTTATTGGTCGGTCCAAAAGAAAAGGGTACTTGCTGTTTAGCAAAACCCCAACGCGTAACGCCATAAGGCGGTTAATCATGAAGATCACGTATTTGGGCGTCACATTTTTCTTACGATGTTTGCGCGTTTGAAACAACATAAATAAGAAAATAATTGATTTTGAACCAGAATTATTTGATTGGTAAATTATCCACCAAGTGTTGGGATGTTGCCATGTTGGAGTGCCCACAACCTAATAAGGGCTAATAGGCCTAGCCGAATGCCTATTGGCCCAAAGGCAGGCCTGGCCCCAACCCAAGACCTAGGCTTACCGATCATCGCACATATGGGAAACATCTGACATCTCCCTCTACTTAGGCCATAAATGAAAATGAGTTAAAGAGCATTTATATTAGTTTATTTATATTTTTATACAAAATGACTAATTAAAATTCACTTTATTTTGTTTAGTTAATGAGTTTTAAAGGACACTATACATTCCATTATTATTATTATTTATTTTTTTTTATTTTTTATTTTTGTTAAGGATTGTATTTTTTCTAAAGATCTTATTTTTTAACTTTTAAGAAAAAAAAATACGTGTAGAGAAAAATAGTAAGAAAAATTTTTGGGAAAAGAGAGATGTGGAAGAAAAATAGTAGGAGAAAATTTTGGAAAAAGAACGATGTAGAGAGATAAATAGTATATTAATGAGATGAATGTGTGAATAATGTCAGCTACATGTAGGCTGTAGTGGTGCACTGTTCACAAATGCAACAAAAGATGCATAATCCGATGTAAAAAGTTTTTTTTAGTTTTTTGCTTATCTATTTCAAATAAAAGTAAGAAATTGCTAAACCATTGCTCTAAGCATTCACATTGATTTATGTATATTTTTATGCAAAATTGCTAATAAAAATAAAAAATAAAAACTCACTTTATCTAGTTTAGCTAATGAGTTTTAAAAGACACTATACATCCAATTATCTTTTTTTTTTTTTTATCTATATCATTTAAATTTTATTTTTTTTATAAGGATTGTATTTTTCCTAAATATCATATTTTTCAACTCTTGGGAAAAGAGAGATGTGGAGAGAGAAATAATAAGAAGAATTTTGGAAAAAAAGAGATATGAAAGAGAAATAGTAAGCGAAAATTTTGGGAAAATAGAGATGTGGAGAGAGAAATAATATATTAATGAGATGGATGAATGAACCATGCCCGCTACATGTAGTGGTGAATTGTTCACGGAAAATGCTAAAGACACAACTATTTTGCCCAACTTTAGTCCAACTTTTGCCTATTTTTTTATTTAAAAAATAAAAAAAGTTTTTGAAGCAATAATTTTTATTTTGGTTATTCTTTTTTTGGTATTTTTTTTAAAATAAAAACGGTATTTTGCTTTAGAAACTTTTTCCTTATTTTTTAATTTAGAAAATTAAAAATTAAAAATTAAAAAAGTTTCTAAAGAAATAATTTTTATTTTGGTCCTTATTTTATTTGGTATTTTTTTAAAAAATAAAAATTGTATTTTTCTTCATAATAATGACCATTTTTTTAAACAATTGGTCATTATTATGAATAAAAGTACAATTTTTATTTATTTTTTAAAAATACCAAATAAAAGAAGGACCAAAATAAAATTATTGCTTCAGAAACTTTTTTAATTTTTTTTAATTAAAAAAAAAAAGTTGGCCCAAAGTTGGGGCTGTATCATTCCTCATTGTTCACAAATGCAAAAAAACAAAAAAAATTATATATATATATATATATTACATTTGAGATACATAATTTAATGTAAAGGGTTTTTTAATGTTTTGCTTATATATTTTAGATAAAAATAAGAAATAACTAAGTCATTATGAGTGTTATTATATGTGAAATCATGATCCACTCCATTAATGACTTGTCCATATCCTTTTATATATATATATATATATATATATATATATATATTCTGGCCAATTAACGTTCCACAACTAATCGAAGTATCAACACAAGGCTAAATGTTCAATAATGTGATAAGTTAGGCAGTGTTTGCCAATGACTTGGGTTGATACTGTACCAGGGCCGATACTGTAGCACATTTTTAGGAATATGTGTTTAATTGGTTTTAGTGAAAATGTTTTGTGAGAAAAAGTGAAAAAAAAAAAAAAAAAAATTATATGGAAAAATGTAAAAAATTTATTTTGTAGTGATTTTTTTATTTGAATAATAATAAAAAAAAAATGATTAATGTGGTATAAAAAGTAAAGATGCTGGAATTAATTTTAAGGTAAAATTTTTTTTTTTTGGGATTGAGGGAGGGCCTAGTACGGTACCAACCCAAGCCAACCGCAAACACAACCTTAGGTTTTTAAAACGCTAGAAATTCATTTTAAAATCTATTTTCTGTCGATTTCTCTCAACCCATCTTTTCGGAGTACTCATAACCTTTCGATGTCGGCCACATTGTTACCTTTCGGAGTTCTCATCACCAGCAATATCGCTAACCTCTTCAAGATACCCGTCATATCATGGAGCACCTGCAAGGACCTTGAAAGATGACTGCTAGCATGTGTTTTCAGAGTGAGAAGTGGCCGGAGTGAGCAGTGTTCTCGTTGCCAGCCCATTCATCACACTCTTCTTTGAGCGCTCCTTGCATCTCATCAAAACTATTTTTTCGTTATTTTGGTGAGGTAATTTAACTAAGATAGTCTAAATGTCAACTTTTCAGCCTCACTACTTTAACAAAAAAAAGTAGTGAGGTAAACAGTACTCATCAAATTTAAAAATTATTATTCACTCACCTATTGATTAAACAACTCAATTCTCTCTTTCTTTTTGCTTTTCGTTTCTCTCTCTTCCTTTAATAGTTAAAAAAAGAATAAATAAATTTTTGAAAAATAATATTTAAATGAAATAGTGAAAGTGGATTGTTAAAATAGTGAGGCTGCTGGAGTGCTCTAAAAAAGTGAGTTGTTAAAATAACTAAAAGTGTACTTTTTATTATTTTGGTGAGTAAAATTTGGTAAGGCTACTGGGAATGCTCTTAGGCAACCCCTGCAACATGAACGATTCAACAATAATTGCCCGGATGCTCAAGATTATGGGCTAATAGATTAATGGAAAAAATATAATTTAACCCCTCAAACTAACAGTCATTTACAATTTAGCCCCCCAATGTTATAAAAATAATAAAGTAGTCCCTCAAACTACTAACTAGTTGCAATTTGGCCACTTTGTTAGTCATCACCATCAAATATGATAGAAAATTCAATACCGCGTTGTTTTGGTAAGATTAAGTTACTAAAATGCCCTTTTGAAAAAAAAAAAAAAAATCAATTTTTAAAAAGGTTTAGGAAACGACGTCGCAGCAGCTTCGTTTCTTTGTTTTCTTCTCCATACAACCTCTCACCTAAGGCTTGGAACTGAACTTCAAGCTGGGGAAGGAAAGCAAGGAACTGATGCGCAAAACTAACTGGCAAGCAAAGCACAAAAGGCACTCCTTAGGCCTCATCAATCGAGGAAGGAAGCATTCCAATCGTTGAAAATCCTTCTTGCTATTGGGCTGGCTTTCATCGGCCTTTTGGGATATTTGATTGACTCAGAGAACCGGTTCTTACAGTGCCCAGAATTGGACAAAATATCTTGTGCACACGAACAGGAGGGAGTTCATCATAGAACAGAGAGAGGGAGGTCTGGATTGGTCTCTTAGGTTGGTCATGAGTGCCCTCTTACTAAATAAGCACATAGCCCATTCGCACAAACCCAACTCCTTCTTGATCAAATCTTCAAGAGTACCTCTGGCAGCATATTCAAGAAACAGATTGTAGAGTCCGATACCGTCTTCGGCGGTGAGTAAACTCTCAAGGTAGGAAACAAAATCCAGACAATCGCACAGTTGTGCCAATACTCTTTCCTCCAACAAGAACGACTTCTCAAGAGGGCACGTCTTAACGGCGATCGATGGAGCCGTGGGGTCACCGGGTTCAACCACGAACACTATGCCATGCGTTCCCTTGCCAAGAACCCGCCGCCTTTGCCACATCACCATGAAATCCGAACAAGCATGGAAACACAGAGAGTGAAAGCGAAGAAACGAATTGCTTGGTGATTAGGGACTAGAGTGAAAACGACATCATTTCCTAAACCCTTTTTAAAATTGATTTTTTTTTTTTTTTCCAAAATGGCATTTTAGTAACGTAACCTTGCCAAAACGATGTCGTATTGAATTTTTCATCCTATTTGACGGTGATGACTAACGGAGTGGCCAAATTGTAACTGGTTGATAGTTTATGGGGCTACTTTATTACTTTTTGAACATTAGGGGGCTAAATTGCAAGTGACTGGTAGTTTGGGAGGCTAAATTATATTTTCCCTAGATTAATCGTTTATTGTTTACCAACTGCTTACCGATTACGACTAAATCGACATTAACCGCCTACTAGAAGTCGGTCGGTAATCAATTAAAAATTTTTATACCGACCTTGATTCGGTTTGATTAATCGAAATCAAAAATTTTTTGTTGGTTAATTGAATAACCACTAATAAATATTCGAGGAGAGGATCCTTTTCAGTATGTATAGTGGACTCTTATTGTGTTAATTAACTGGCTCATTTAAAATTTGTTTGGTTCAATAAACTATTTTAGCTTGAAAAACAATTTGGGCCCCCCAAAACAATCATTTTTTGGCCCAATTAAAAAAGCTTACGATTAACCGAACCGATTTTAATCGAAATATCCGTTTAAAGAAAACTTTCGAAATAAATCTTTATCAAAATGTAATCGGTGAATTAACCGATTTAACTGATAATTTCAATTAACCGAATAAAACTGACTCTATCAAACCGAACCAATAGTCACTCCTAATGTTGCCCCAGCAACAACAGGATTTCGTAGCACTCAACGGGAGCTAGATTTGAAAACATTAGATATTATTATATTACAGTTTTGCCACGAGACCTAAACCATGCTGCTTTGTGGGAATGATTGGAATCTGGTAGCGAGGTTGTTGTGTCAAACAGTATAAAGTTGATCGGTACCTACTTTTTGTTGTTCTTTATGTTCTAGAAGATGGTTGGAGTTTTCACGCATGAAAAGCTTGCTTGGACGTTCCAACACAATAGCATGAGTAGTAAAGGGCATTTAGGGAAATTGAACGGGGTGTTTACTAAATACAAAACAGTTCGAGTCGTGCACGCCTGTGTGGCTGTCTGAGCCTCAATCGTCATTAGTCCCTTTTCATTATGATATCATCAACGCTCTCCCACCTAAAGAGAAGTTACATTACAAGTTTTATTTCCAAGGGGTATCAATTAGGGAAATTGAACGGGGTATTTAGTTAAATACAAAACAGTTCGACTCGTGCACGCCTGTGTGGGCCGTGTGGCTGTCTGAGCCTCAGCGTCATTAGTCCCTTCTCATTATGATATCATCAACGCTCTCCCACCTAAACAGAAGTTACATTACATGTTTTATTTCCAAGGGGTATTAATTATATATGATATGTTACACACGAAACATGTCATTATCTCATCTGTCCTTCCATTACCATGATTTTAATATTTTACCAATAAATGCCAAAATTTCAATTCCAGTAAAATTTGTAACAATTTGTGAAAATCCAATGATTGCAGCATTTTATTGTGGATTTGGCCTCCATGATGTAGAGAAAATAACATCACCATCTTCTGTTATTTACATCTACGTTCGAGATTAATTATAACTATCCTAGTTTGAACCTAAACGACTTAATTAGCTTTAAATGATACTTCTTTCTTCACTCACTTTTACTTTCTCTTTCTTTCTGCAATTATTCATCCCCAAAAGATAATATGTTGGGCTTGATTTTTTTTATAGGATGGAAAATAGATAAAAACGGTTGGGTATGGAGTTACCGGCTTAAGATATTTGCAAGGTTTTCTATCAGTAACCTTGACTTTTAAGGACCGGTCATCAAGGGGTAAGTGTCAACCGGTTACTGAAAAATTGGTTGGAAAAAATGGGTTATAAGGTATCTAGTTTCGGTTCTAGTTTTTGGAACCAGATTATAATTGGGTAACCAGGTATATATAAAAAATAATATATATATTTTTATTTTAAATTTTTTTAAGGCATTTTTAAACATTGAATTTTTATGGCCTTTGTAAACATTAGATTTTAAGGGCATTTTTAAACAATGAAGTTTAAGGACATTTTTAAACATTGAATTTTTATTTTTTTTTAGGCCCAAAAAGCCAAAAACAATGATTTTTTTAGGATTTTTTGGGATTTTTTAGGGTTTTTTTTTTTTTTTTTTTTTTTTTTTTAACAATCACAACAAAGTCCAACTTATTGGGACAAAAATGCTAATTGTGTTTTTTAAAAAAATGGCAAAAAATTGTTAAATTAAGCACAAAAATTAGATCCAATACCTCAAATAAGCCCAAAAATTAGGCAAAATACCTAAAATAAACCGAAAATGATTTTACAAAAAAAAAAAAAAAACCGGTTACCCAGTCCAAATAACCGGGTACCAACTGGAACCGGCCGGTTATTGTATAACCAGATAACCGAGAATCGAGACCAGGTTGACACCTCTAATCACATGACATTAATGCCTATCAGCCTGTGGTCCACAGGACTTATGGAGAGATCATTTTCATGGAATCAAAAACCCAGAACATGCCTATCAGCTTAAAACGTGGGTTCACCATTTGATTTATTAGCAGGCATGTTTAAGATTGCGTTTGAGGGTCATAAAAGTGCTTTTAACACTCAAAAAGTCTGTTTGAAGAAAAAAAAAACCCGTTTGGTAAAAAAAATTAAAAACTCTTTTAAGGGTCAAAAAAGCTAAAAAATGGCCGAAACACACTTTTAACAAAATCTTAAAAATAAAGTTTTTTGTCAAAAAAATATTTTTTGACTTAAAAAGTCTATTTCTCAAATCCAATTCCAAACATTGCTCTTTATACTTTCATTTCACCTTTAAAAAAAAATAAAAAATGAAAGAATAATTAATTAATACAATATTTAACATATTTCATTAAAAAGCCGTGTAAAGAAACTGCCTCTAAAGAGTCTGAATGAGTTAAACCATTCCTCCCATTTTCAATACACGAGCATCATTAAGTCTTACAAAAATGTCGCTGTGTAACTTAATTGTTCAAATCTCTGTTGGGTCTTTGTGGCGGATTAGGATCCGTTGGAATTTTTAGGAGAATTTTAGTTTCTGAAATTTTAGATTCAAGTTATTTATTTTCATCCAATAACCATTATCTTGTCACGTATCACACTACTAATAAAATAAAAAAATAATGATAATTATTAATATCATTAAAAATTTAAATATTATTTTATTAGAAGTGGGACATGTGGCAGGATAATAGCTCTTGAATGAAAATGAATGGCCTGAATCTAAAATTTCAGAAACTAAAATTCTCCTGAAAATTCTAAAAGATCCAGATCTGTGGTCCCATATAAATTCAGCCCTTGGGGATGCATGACATTATCTCTGTCTAAGGTCAATACATAATTAATGCTTTTTTATTTTTGTTGTAATTGGAGTGCAAGTAATTAAAATTATTGTGGCGTAACATGGCTTCTCTCTTTGAAAAGGCCAGGAGTGGCAACTCCCAGGATTGGCCAGATTTGATGATGCAAACTGAGATTCATTTCTACAAACACATAATCGTTGGTTGTTCATTACAAGTTTTTGTTTTGCCCCAACGATGATATCTACCTATTTCTTCTGCCGTGCTTTCTTTTCTTTTGT